>NC_056507.1:989273-990274 GCF_014905685.2 Nematolebias whitei | reverse complement strand
GTTGGATGCTGTCTATCATGGTGCACCCTGCAGATGTTGGATGCTGTCTATCATGGAGCACCCTGCAGATGTTGGATGCTGTCTATAATGGTGCACTCTGCAGATGTTGGATGCTTCAGATGTTGGATGCTGTCTATCATAGTGCACTCTGCAGATGTTGGATGCTTCAGATGTTGGATGCTGTCTATCATGGTGCACTCTGCAGATGTTGGATGCTTCAGATGTTGGATGCTGTCTATCATGGTGCACCCTGCAGATGTTGGATGCTGCAGATGTTGGATGCTGTCTATCATGGTGCACCCTGCAGATGTTGGATGCTGCAGATGTTGGATGCTGTCTATCATGGTGCACTCTGCAGATGTTGGATGCTGCAGATGTTGGATGCTGTCTATCATGGTGCACTAAGATTCATAACTGGCTGTGATTATCGTACCCACCACTACACCCAGTATCCACTGGTTAACTGGTCATCATTAACTTCACACAGACTCTCCCACTGGTACATTTTCATCTTTAAATCACTTCCTGGTCTGCTGCCTTCATACATCTCCTCCTACATGTCTCTGTGTGAGTGCAGCTACAGCGTGCGCTCTCAGGACATCATTACCTGCAGTGTTCCCTCAGTGAGGACTGAACTAGACAAAAGGACCTTCTCCTACTCCGCTCCTGTTTCCTGGAATATCTTGTAAAAAGACCTGAAGCTCTTGACCTTTGACCTCTCTAAGTGGCTTCAAACATCTGATAAGTTCCTGCAGATGTTCCTGTTTTTAGTTTATATCACTTTATAGTGTAGCTGCTTTTTGTTTCGTTTTTATATAATGCCATCACTCTGTGTTAAACCAGGTCTGTGTTTAAATGAGTCCTCGAGGCTCATTGAGACTAAGCTGTAGAAGTAAAGGTTGTTATAAAGGTATAACGGTGGCCATGGCCTGCTCAGAAAGGCGCAGGTGAACAAGCTTCTTCCAACGAGCTTCTTCCAACGAGCTTCTTCCAACGAGCTT
>NC_056507.1:988148-989263 GCF_014905685.2 Nematolebias whitei | reverse complement strand
CGAGCTTCTTCCAACGAGCTTCTTCCAACGAGCTTCTTCCAACGAGCGGCCTGCCTGAGACCTCGTGGATAATTCAGCAGCTTCCTCACTGGTGGAAGGTAAAAGTGGACGGAGAGGATAAAGATAGCTCGGACCCTCTGGGTGACATTCACTCTACCCAGCAACCAGAGGATCCCTGTGAGAACGCTCGTTGGTATTCTGTAGGTCCAAGTGAACCATTACTCAGCTCAGCCTCAGGTTCGCAGCACCAGTTTGAATTCAAGTGTGAAACCAACAGTAACCTGGTGATTTAGGTGGCGCTGTAAAGAAAAAACCACAACTCGTCTGGGCTCGCTGCCAACACAGTCCAGTCAAAGTTCCTACACGGCCCCATTTTAAAGTTCAGCACTTTTCTAAACTCAAGTTTCTGATAAAACTCCTGGTAATTATCACCCACCACCACAGGCATCTGCAGAGAGATGATGTTATTGAACTTTTCTATCATGTGTTCATATTTGAATAAATATTGGCTGACAGCCGAATCAAGATGCCGCCACAGCTGACCTACACAAAAACAGCTGTGGTTCAGTGAGTTTTACAGCGTGGTAGTAGCTGAGAGTCATCACAGCACATCCTCCAAGCTCTAACAGATCGTGCCACGTCTCCATATCACATGAGACTGTTCTATGATTCAAGGCTGGACCAAAACCACTGAAGCTTTGCCATTTGTCCACATGAAGCAGTCTTAGTTTAAAACGTTCCTGCTTTGTCTGGACCAGTTGAAATAAATCTTCTTACTCGTGTTGTTGCAGCGGAGAACAAAACACTGGACCAAGTGCATCTTCTCATGGATGAGTGACCACCTGTGACTAACCTCCTCCTGATCTGAGCATACACCGACACGCGTGTTCGTCCTGTGTCGTGGAGCCAAGAGAAGAATTTACAACCTCCATCCACCCATCCATCCATCCACCCATCCATCCATCCATCCATCCATCCACCCATCCATCCATCCATCCATCCATTCATCCATCCATCCACCCATCCATCCATCCATTCATCCACCCATCCACCCATCCATCCATCCACCCACCCACCCATCCATCCATCCATCCACCCACCCATCCATCCATTCA
>NC_056507.1:949326-962653 GCF_014905685.2 Nematolebias whitei | reverse complement strand
ACCTGTCCAGGTGTCTCTGTGATGGACTGGAGACCTGTCCAGGTGTCCCCTGCTAGAGTTGCACTCGGGCCCAAAAAATCCGACCTGACCCGGCCCCAGCCTGTAGTCATAATTTCCAAACCACACGGTCGGGGACACGCAGCTGAATAAAAGTGGCAGAAGATTGGGAGCTGAGAGTTGTTTGTACTTTCATGGCCATTAATCCGTGTTACTGCTGCATCCTGATTTAAAGGTAACAAATGTCCATTCTCTCAAATTATTTAGTCCAGTTTGAGTCACCAGTGGTGGCAGCCTGGAGAGATCCCTTAATCACTTCTGACCTTTGTGATGTTTGATTTAGGACCTGCTCGTTGGACTTATTGCAGAAGCAGCATTCCCACAAGTTCTACCATCATCTATCAGAGCTGGATGGTAACATGCCAAAATATGAAGGACTGAACGCCGTGGGATTTGAGAACTGGATCAAACAAAGCAGAGGGTTCAATTCCAACTGGTGCCCCCATGGTCAAAGTGAGGCAGGTTACACAAAACACTAGTAAGTAGTAAAGAATAATGCACGTAATGAAGACAGTGAGCGTGACATGTATGCTTATGTGCAGAATAAAAAAACAAGGTGAGGGGGTTGGGGCGGTTCAGAGGGATTAAGAGTGGAGGGAGTTAGAGGGATGGCTGTTATGACCTACTTCCTGAGCTCCTCATCAACCACGCTGGCTCACAGAGAAGATTTCCACAGGGCTACACACACAACGGATGAGCAAACATACCAACAGACCATCCAGGACAGGCAGTGAGGTTCTGGGTCCAGGTCAAACCCGGTAATGTACTTAAACGTGTTAAGCTTTGACTTAAGGCAAGGCGTGATGAAAACTTCCTTCAAAGGAATAATGATAAACTGATGAGTGATTTATTGGACATGCTTTATCTCTATTTGGGTCAGACCTGGTATAGAAAGGATCAGGTTTCACATACGGGTATTTATGGCCGGGTCCTAGGTCATCTGGCAGAACAAGACCAATGTATGAAAACTTTACAGCGCCAGTTGAGGCTTTGATTTTCACCTGAAGCTTTTGTTGCCGGCGACTTCCCCCTCCTTTTATTTCTTCAAGGAGGGGTTTAATAAGTAAACAAATGTCTTAATCCCTTATAGGATAGAAAAATGGATGGTAAACAGCAAATGGACAGCACCTTTCTATCTTATCAAGACACTCCAAGCTCTTTACAACACAACCTGTGCCCTCATACAGCACTCTACAAGATCTGTACAAAGAATAATCAGAGCTTAGATCACATTCATACACCGATGGGACACACATCGGAGGTAATGAGGGGTTCACTGTAGGCCTGTCACGATAACAAATGTTGCTGGGCGATTAATTGTCTCAGAAATTATTGTGATAAACCATAATATTGTTTGAAATGTGACAATAATTAGGAATTATTGTCACATTTAAGAAGAAATGGTTAATTCCTTTTGGGTGTAGTACCTTTTTTTGACCACTGGATGGCAGTATAAGACTGTTTGAACCGAAGGATGGATAGTGAGGGAGCGAGCAGCGTGTCTCTTTAAGAAAAATGGGAGGGAGGCCCCTTGACGTGACATGGGGACATTGCTAAAACTGGTTGATAAAAACTTCTCTGAACAACACTGCTCATCTGTTTTTCAATTTTAAAATCAGACTCAAACTTCACCCCCAGATTGATGACACAGTCCCTGAGAGAAAATGACTGAGATGGTTTGGACGTGTCCACATTGAGGGACAGTAGTTTGGACATGTCCAGAGGAGGGACAGTGGTTTGGACATGTCCAGAGTAGGAACAGTGGTTTGGACATGTCCAGAGGAGGGACAGTGGTTTGGACATGTCCAGAGGAAGGACAGTGGTTTGGACATGTCCAGAGGAGGGACAGTGGTTTGGACATGTCCAGATTGAGGGACAGTAGTTTGAATGTGTGCAGAGGAGGGACAGTGGTTTGGATGTGTCCAGAGGAGGGACAGTGGTTTGGATGTGTGCAGAGGAGGGACAGTGGTTTGGACATGTCCAGAGGAGGGACAGTGGTTTGGATGTGTCCAGAGGAGGGACAGTGGTTTGGACATGTCCAGAGGAGGGACAGTGGTTTGGATGTGTCCAGAGGAGGGACAGTGGTTTGGATGTGTGCAGAGGAGGGACAGTGGTTTGGATGTGTCCAGAGGAGGGACAGTGGTTTGGATGTGTCCAGAGGAGGGACAGTGGTTTGGATGTGTCCAGAGGAGGATCTTGTATCATGGAGTAATCCTCAGCAGGTCTCAGTAATGGAGGCTTCACACTGACATTCCTCGGAGAAAGGATCCATCTTCACATAAAAACTCTCAAACTGGTTCGGCTGTCGGATCGTACCACTTTCCCTCAAAACGTGGGTTGGGGGTTGCTAGGCAGCCGACGGATCAGCGCAAGATGCTGATTGGCTTGTGTGAGCGGAGCAGAGAGCTCGACCGCCGACCCATACTAGTTTCTTCTACATCCCAGAAACACGAGATCTAAATTTAGATTTTATTCTGAACTGTTGAGAAACTGGAGCTGTCAAGGTTTAAGTGACAATTATGCCCACTCAGCTTCCTGATGGGGAAAAAGACAAACCCAAAATTCAAAATGCATCCTAAAAGACGATATTGAAATCTACACTGTTCTGCATGTGGCTGAATGTGTTGGAGCTACGTGAAGAGTCGTTGTGAATAGAAGGTAGTATTTTACAGGTCAGAGAGCACGCTGTGATGTTTGACTCATCTTGGATCAGTTGCTTATCCCAAAGAGAAGAGAAGGTGCAGAAGAACATGGAAGTCAAAGATTTTATTAAAGAGTTGGGAGCTGTAGCAGCTTCTGTCGAACCAGATCAGAGGAGGGAACAAACAAGGCGTGAGTTTTGAGAGGCACAAACACAAAGCAGGAGGTCAAAATGTCAGAAAACAAACAAAAAGAGATGAAGTAAAGAAGATGAGCGATGATCGTGTGTTTGGGGAGGGGTGAGCTGGAAAAGCCCAGCAACAGGGCATGCCTTAAATAGCTTGATGGTAGGTGATAACGTGACACTGGAGAAAGCCTGATGGCTGGGGGCATGTGTTTTGTTGCACTAAACATGCATGAAGCCAGTGCTGACAGCAGGGGCTCTTAGTCATGTTGGCTCACATGACACCCCCACCCTGAGGAAGCCTAGCTGCATGAGGTCGGATGATGGTGGGTGGAAACACAGACCGCCCATCTGATATTTCAAACGCCTACGTCATTTAAAATGCGACCACACTAAACGCTGATGGTGCAGTCAGGAGTGAACAATGTTTTCACCAAGATGCTCCAACATCAGAGCTCATAAAGTCTCACAGCACCATGGGAGGAACAGGAAGGGCTCTTATGTGTTCTGACTGGTGGACACTCATTGGTGACTCAGAAATGCATGAAGATATGTTAAATTTCCTTTGCAGTTGCTACTTTTCTTTCTTTGCTGGGCTTGCAGAACTCTACTGTAGGCTGTGCACATTATTTCGTTGCCCAGCTCTGCTCCTATTGTACTCAACTCTTTATTTTGTACCCGTCTTGGAGGCTTCGACCACGTTTGTGATTCAGTCTACTCAAGTACACTGCAGCAATGAGGATGGGCAGATATGACGTTCGATCCATACTTCCTCTTGTTCTGGACTCAGGTCTCAGGGGCAGCAGCTTGAGCAGGGAGGTCCAGACATCTCTCTCCACAGCTTCTTCCAGCTCTTCTGGGAGGACTCCAAGGAGTTCCCAGGCCAACTGAGAGACCTAGTCTCTCCAGTGTGTCCTGGGTCTTCCTCCGGGGGTCTCCTCCCAGTTGGACAAGCCTGAACCACCTCAACTGGCTCCTCTGGATGTGGAGGAGCAGTGATTCTACTCTGAGTCTCTCCTGATAACTGAACTTCTCACCCTGTCTCTGAGGGAGAGTCCAGCTACCCTGCAGAGGAAACTCGTGTCAACCTCCTGGATCTCATTCTTTCAGTCTCCACCCAGAGTTCATGACGAGAGGTGAGGGGAGGAACGTAGACCAACCAGTAAACAGAACTTTGCCTTACAGCTCAGCTCCCTCTTCACCACAATGGACCGGCACAGAGTCCACAATACTGCAGATGCTGCACCAATACATCTGTCAATCTCACGCTTAATTCTTCCCTCACAGCAGAGCTGGGCAATATCTCGATATTTTAAAAATATTGAAATAATTATTTTGCAATATAAGTTGAGACTATATCGATATAAAACAATATTGTTTTATACTTGGAAATCCTCCTGATGTCTCTTTCTCCCACGCGGCCCCCTCCTTCTCCCTCCTTGAACACAAACCCAGCCCCTCAGCCATGCTCCCCTCCTTCCTGCTTCTCCAGGAGGCGGGTGGGAGAGGAGACATTTAGCAGAAGTAAACATGGAATAGCTGCTGCTGAACAAAATGAGAAACAATGACTGTTCTTTCAGGGATGGTTTGGATTTAAATTGTCAGGTGAGAGGCAGAAAGATGATTTCTGTAGACAATGCTGAAAACAGTCCTGACGAAAGGTCAGAACTACGAATCTTTTTCACCATTTAAAACAGCGGAGTGGAGCATTATGAACTGCAGTTGCAGGTCCGAGTGTTTTTTTCAGCCTCCATCCCTGAGCTCATTTAGCCGTGCTGTGCCTTATGAGAGGAACAGAGAGGTGGCGACATTAATAAATCAGCAGCTTATCGTATTGCTAAAGACACGGTCCTTAGCGGCTAACAAGATGGCTAACTCTTTAGCCGTCTTGTTCCACAGCTGAGGTGGGACCGTATCTTAGTGATATGATAAGCTGCTGATTTATTAATGTCGCCACCTCTCTGTTCCTCTCATAAGGCACAGCACGGCTAAATGAGATCTGACCCGTGGTTTGTTTCAGGGAAGGAGGCTGAAAAAACACTTGGACCTGCAGCTTCACTGTTCCAAGTGGAGGCTCACTACCACAGTTCACACAAGATTACTAAGGTGAAGGAGGCGCAGCTGAATGGACTGTACTTCTATACAGCTCCTTTCTATCTCATCAAGACACTCAAAGCTCTTTACAACAATCTGTAACTCATTTACCCACTCATACAGCTCTATACTAGATCTATACAAAGAATAACCAGCACTTTATCACATTCATGCACCGATGGGACACACGTCAGAAGCAATGAGGGGTTCAGTGTCTTGCCCATGGACACTTCAGCATGTGACTGCTGGTGGAATCAAACCCCCAACTCTCCCATTGGAGGACGACTGCTCTAACCACTCAGCCACAGCTGAAGAGGATTATTATTTAATATATGTAAATAAATGTCTAAAAAAACAAACTTTTAATATACAGTGAACCCTCGTTTTTCACGGGGGTTACGTTCCAAAAAGAACCCGTGATAGGCGAAATCCGTAAAGTAGTAACCTTTATGTTTTTACAATTATTATACAATGAAATACTCCATAATACATTCAAACCAAAGAACAAAACCTTTTTACAGGCCCAAGCATTTGTTTAACAAATAAAAGTACTGTATAAACGTTTTTTACAAATAACTAATGTAACTACTGAGACTGTTTAGCCAATCAGAATGCAGAACACAATGCACGATGTAAATCCGTGAAGCAGCGAGACCGTGAAAGGTGAACCGCGTTATAGCGAGGGTTCACTGTATATAAATAGTTTATTTTTTAGACATTTATTTTGTACAGGTACAGCTGTTGTTAACAAATGTGGCTGTGTGACAACTGGGACAAAACTTTGACTCAGAAATATATTTTTGTTATTACTTTATGGAAAGAAAAAATATTGAGATATATATCGTATATCGCGATTTATCTTAAAACTATCGAGACATTACTTTTGGTCCTTATCGCCCATCCCTACCTCGCAGTGAACAAAACCCAGAGATAGCTGAACTCCTCCACTTGAGGAAGAACCTCGTTTTTCATTTACCCTTTATTTATCCAGGTAGTCTCATTGAGCCACGAGAACTCATTTTCTAGAGAGACCTGTTTAGGGAGCAGATGGTGGGGGTTAAGGGCCTTGCTCAGGGGCCCAGAGTGGGGCAAATGAGGGTGGAGGCAGGTGTGGGTGTTTCACCTTTTCCACCCACATTTTTATGATGTTGACAGTACCGGGAGGTGAACATGTGACTTTCCGATCACAGGTCCATCTTCTAACCTCTGCGCCACCTCTCCCCCAAAACCTCACTCCCAACACGAAGATGACAGTCCAGCCTTTTCAGACTGAGGGATTGGTATTTTAATAAATAATATATATCATCATGTTAGACCTGGACATTCAGAACTGGAGCCTTGGATGCTTTATATTGGAGAACAGCTGCTGTTCAGGTGTGGTACAGGTCTAGTTCTTATTGAGGTGAGTTAGAGAAGATGGCTTTGAGACACCCACAAAGACTCTACAAGCAATTTGAACTAGTTCAAAACTCAAGCATCAAGATTGTGAAGCTTCAGCAACTCTCTGGAGGAAACGTGAACCTCTGCAAACATTTCAGGACATTTTGGAGACACTGTTGCTAACGCTGTTTGCCAACTAGTTACCGTCAGCCGCCTCGCGAGGTACACCTCTTACACAAATGGGTAACAATTTGATAAAATGCATTTAGAACCCCTGTTGTGGTTTTATTTCCATATGGTTAGTTTTGTTGATTAATGATCATTTGATCAAGAAAATGACTCACGGTGAACACCATCCATCCATCCATCCATTTTCTTCTGCTTATCCGAGGTCAGGTCACGGGGGTAGCAGCCTAAGTAGGGAGGCCCAGACTTCCCTCTCCCCAGCCACTTGGTCCAGCTCCTCCGGGGGAATCCCGAGGCGTTCCCAGGCCAGCCGAGAAACATAGTACCTCCAGCGTGTCCTGGGTCTTCCTCTGGGTCCGTCCCCCCTCACGTAAGCGGAGGGAGTCCTATCGGGCCTTTTTGGCCTGTGGGACCCCGGAAGCAGCTGATGGGTACTGGCAGTCCAAGCGACATGTGGCTCGGGTGGTCGCTGAGGCAAAAACTCGGGCATGGGAGGAGTTCGGAGAGGCCATGGAGAATGACTTCCGCACGGCTTTGAGGCGATTCTGGTCCACCATCCGGCGTCTCGGGGGGGAGCGGTACACCACCAACACTGTTTATAGTGGGAGTGGTGTGCTGCTGACCTCAACTCAGGATGTCGTGGGTCGGTGGGCAGAATACTTTGAAGACCTCCTCAATCCCACCGGCACGTCTTCCACTGAGGAAGCAGAGCCTGGGGACTCTGGGTCGGGCCCTCCAATCTCTGGTGTTGAGGTTAGCGAGGTGGTTATAAAGCTCCTCTGTGGCAGGGCCCCATGGGTGGATGAGATTCGCCCAGAGTTCATTAAGGTTCTGGATGTTGTAGGGTTTTGTTGGCTTACGCGACTCTGCAATATTGCATGGACATCGGGGGAAGTTCCCCTGGATTGGCAGACTGGGGTAGTGGTCCCCCTATTCAAAAAGGGGGACCATAGAGTGTGTTCCAACTACAGGGGGATCATGCTCTTAAGCCTCCCTGGTAAGGTCTATCCGGGGGTTCTAGAGAGGAGGGTCCGTCAGATAGTCGAACCTCAGATTCAGGAGGAGCAGTGCGGTTTTCGTCCTGGTCGTGGAACACTGGACCAGCTCTACACTCTCAGCAGGGTCCTGGAGGGTGCAGGGGAGTTTGCCCAACCGGTCTACATGTGCTTTGTGGACTTGGAGAAGGCGTTGTCAGATATACATCAGCTACAAAACACATTAAGAAGAAAAGTGTTGAGTGCAAAAGCTCAAGGTTTTGTAAGTCTTTGATGTCCACAGGCTCTTCTCACGTGTGAAATCATCTCTTCACGTCATGTTTGTCACAAGAGCAAGGCGTCCAGTCTGGAAAGTTGTGTGCACCGTTCTCTCCCACAGAGATCAGGAACATAACAGTTAGAAAATGTTTGACAAACTGTCCAACTGTGTCCACAGTCATGAGAGGACAGAGTCTGCTCAGTCCAACGTCACTGGACTGGATGTCTGAAGGATTATCACGTCTAAAGAACCTGAGCACTTCAAATGTAAAAACCGAGAAACTGAAAAAGCTTCGTAGACAAAAAACAAAACGTCAAAAACAAGCGGTTCATGCAGTGATGTCCGCCGTCAGTGTTTGTAGTTTTAGAGACGAGTGTTTTATGGACTGGACCTGAACAGAGGAGGAAGTTTTATCTTGTTCTGCTTGGCTGAAGCAGCGCAGTGATTTTATCCACCAGCAGGTGCAGTGGAGGAGCCAGGGGGTGGCCAATGGTGGACTTGACCACCTTAGATTAATCTTTGGTCACATACAAACACACACACACACACATCCATCCATCCATCTTTATCTACTTCTTCCTTTTTGGGTCACTGATGCCCATATCCAGAAGACACTGTGCAAGAGGCAGGGGACACTGGACAGGTCTCCAGTCCATCACAGGGACACAGAGACAAACAACCATTCTCTCTCTCTCACCTCGGGACAATTCAGAGTTACCAGTCAGACTAACATGCATGTTTTTGGTCTGTGGGAGGAAACTGGAATACCTCGAGAAAACCCACACATGCACGGAGAGAACATGCAAACTCCACCCAGAAAAGTCCAGGGCCAGGATTTGATCCAACAACCTTCTAGCTGAGAGGTGGCAGCTCTACCAGCTGATCCACCGTGCTCAGTTTGTGCATTTTTCTTGGCCCAAAACTCCTGCTCCAACGAAGTCTACGTGGCCCGTGGACCATCAGTTGTAGCGGCGCAGCAGCAGAAAGGACGGGGCGCAGACTTTCACTTAATGAATGTGGTTAAAGTCTTTGTACATACTGTGTCCCTTCCTGGTCACTTCTTACTTCTTCAACATCATGTTCAGAAGCGCAGACTGGCCCTGGACTGGAGGACAGGTCTCACTCCGACACCCACATGGATTTGAATTCATGTCTTTGCAGAACTATTTTTGTCCCAGTGGGACAGTCCCAGGTGCTCTCAGCCTCATCTTGGCTCAGGAATCTTTTGATTCCTCAGTTGTTTTTACTGTTTGTCAAATAAAGGGTAGTTCCATCATCCTGGAAGAGAACGTCAGCCCTCAGCTCGTGGAACGCTCCTGGCCTACAGGACTAGGGGACGGTTGGATCTCCGTGTTTTGGCCCAGTTCCCCACAGTCTTGCTTCTTTGTTTCTCCAGGATAAAGGCTGGTAGGACACCTCAGACAGCTTGAGCTCATTTCTAATTAATCTGTGTAACTAAAGTCGTTTGGTAACAACCTGACACCACAGATAAACGTGCACGGCGTGCCAAGCCGGGGGGCGTCTGGTCCAAGCTGCTGGTGTGGGAGCAGAGGAGGCCCGACGGAGGCAAGACCAACTCAAAAACCAACAGAGGTCTTCTGATGACCTCCTTCTCTGAGAGGTTTGAAGAGTGAATGTTTGTAGTTGTAGAGATGAGTGTTTTCTGGAGTTGAGCAGAAAATCTAAGTCAACCTGAGTGTTTTTCATACAAGATTTAAAGTGTGTAGGAGTTACACTGTGGAGAAGAACAGAGGGAGGTTTGATTTATTTTTGCTTGTCAGAGGCAGAGCAGACAGATCCTGAAGAAGGAGCCATTTTATCCACTGCCAGACAACTTAGGGGGTGGGCAGTGGGGGCCTTGGCCACCACAGATTAATCTCGGGCCACCCCAATGGCCTCCCCAGCCACTTTAACTATAATTTTAAGCGGTATAAAAATTAGAAAACAGTTTCCTTAAGTGACAGAAGTGGCTAGTTTTCATATATATGGTGGTGGCCATCTTGGATGGTGACATGGCAACCCAGTTTTCAAAAGGACCTGGTCGTCTTTATGCCTAGATGCAGAGAAACACCAAAAAGGAAGTTGGCCCATTACTTATTTTTTCAAGTTATCGTGCCCACAGCATGCACGGGTGGACGGATGGAGGGCATTTCCAGTTCCCATCTTTGCTCCACGTCGGGGGACACCAAGCATGGTGGAGGGCTGAGCAGTGAACACGGTGAACATTAAGCTCAGTTATCTGCATTTACTAGAAAATCTGAGAAGATTCTTTGATTGTGCAGCAGCTGAGGGGCAGAGGAAGCCTTTCTCCTGGAGAAGGAGTGCTGGGGGGATAAAGGCTTGAAGGCAAGAGCTTTTTTGAAGGGGGTTTAATCCTCTTTGACATCGTCCCACTTCGTCTGAGATCAGGCTTCATGTCACACTTTACATTCACCCTCCATCTTTGTTGCTCTAGATCTGAATCAACACACAGCTTCTCCTTCAGGATTTCTTCTGCACTCTTTAAATCTATCTTTTCTTATCCCTGCTGCCTTCAACACGTCGCCCTCTTCCTCAGCTGCGACACAATGAATGGACTCGTTGTGCTTTGTAAGATCTGTGAGGAGCAGCGAGGACAAACGGACAGTTTCAGTGAAACGTGGTCTGTAGAGGACAGAGGCTCCTAATCCCAGCAGAAAACATGGTCAAGTGGCAATGCATGCTGATGTCCCCGCTGATGAGGATGCTTGTTTCCTGAGTTAATCCAGATGGTTTTATGAGACTTGACACGAAGGAGGGACAAGAAAAGGCCTGAACTTTGTGCACAAAGGAATAAATCAAAAATATGAAGCGACATATAGCCATCTGTTTTCACAGAAAATGTACCACAAAATATGACCTTTGTGTGGTTAGTGAGTATCTGTCCCACTTTATGCTCTGGAGCTGGGGGGGGGGGGGGGGGGGGACACTTTTTCATCATGTGAGCTACTTTTAAAATGGCCAAGTCCAAGTGATTTACCTACTATAAAAATACAAAACATAGACTCATTTATAAACATATTAAATATTTTTTATTTGTACAACAAAACGCTTTAGTTTCCATGTCAGTCAGGTTGCCAGATAAGAAATGTAAGAAATGATGAACTATAGTACTGTGGCTTTAAAATTATAGTATTTTGATCTAAACTGTCATGTGTGCTGAGTAAAGATATTTTAAGATGAGGTGTGTGTTGTGTTTGTTGAACATGTGCACAGAAAAGGAGGTGGTAAATAAGACATTTTACATTTATCTGGCAACCCTGATGCTCAGCTGCATTCATCGTGCATGCAGCGTCTGCATGACACTTAGTCCAAACTGGTGAATTCACTAACGTCTCTTTTCTCTAGATGAAGCCTTCTGGATGGAAGGTGAAACGTTTCAGCACAAAAAAAGAAACTGTCCAGATGACCTGACTGAAAAATGTTGGATTGTAGACCTGGATTATCGAGCATGGACTTTGTTGGTAAGATAGGAAACTGTAGTGAAACGGTTGTGAAGCGTGCAACAGGCTCCATGTGAGACAAACTGAACAGAACGCCCGCATGACGAGCGCTCGGCCAAATTAACCGAAGGACACAAGGTTGTAGAAACAGAAGGTCACCTGCTCAAACCTCCACACCTGAAGCTCTGGTGGAGCCAAACCAGTGATGCTTCATGTGTCTTCAAAGCTTGCATCATTTCTTCTTCAAGTTCAAAGGTGATTTAAAAGAAGGACAGCCTTGGAGGAGACGGGCCGACCCAAACACAGAAGTGCAGAGAGAGACGGTCCTGCAAACGTTTGTTCTGAAAGAACCAGGCATGTGGAGAACATAACAGACCTGCAGCTCTTCAGCGGGGCAGTTTCAGTATTTAGTAACCACAGATCAATACATCATCCGTTAACACCCCCCCACACACACACGCACACACACACACACACGAATCACGCTGCCTTTAACCACCAAGGACTGTATAGTTCATCTCCAGCACCGGAGTCCATTTTGGTGTGCTGTAACAGCACCAAGCTGTTCCCCCTCCCACCCCAGAACCCTGACAGACCCATTCAACCTTTATTTCTACACGCTCGTCCCGTTGAGCCTGCGGGACTCAAGAGAGACCTGATTGTAGCAACGAGTGATGACAAGAGCAAAGACACTGTTGACACAGACTGTCATCACTGCTGGTTCAAGCCAGTTCAAATCTACGTCTTAGAAACCGTCTTTGATTTGTGGCTGTGAATCTTCAGTGAGGGACTGCGAGCAGGGCTCCATCATGGCTTCATTACAGGTGCTGTGCTGGTGGACACAAACATGTGGCAGTGTCAGGCATCTGCAGAGGCCTCTTATCAGCTGCTAATTACAGAGGGGAGCAGCAGGAAAGCCTTTCATCGTGGTCACACATGCACTGTGCACATTTCTGAGAAAAGCCATCAAAATATTCTCTTAGCAACATTCCAGACATTTCATCATAAGAGATGCAAACAAGATTCTGGGTCATAATTAAAGTTCATCGCCTCAGCTGCAGGCGCTGATCGCAGACAGTCTCGTGGAAATGGGATTGATTGCACGAGACGATGGCTAAGATGGAAAGAGTAAATGAGTGTGGATGTGTGATGACTCACGCTCAGCGCTTCAATAACCAGGTCCCGGGCCTCCAGCTCACCCTCCATGATACTGAGCAAGGTGAGCAGCTCCGGCTTGCTCAGATTATCCATATTGAACTCACATTTCTGCAATACAAAGCAGAAAAACAAGAGGATTTTAAAACTGCGTGTACTCAAGGGACCAGGCTGTGTCTCAGGACACGACACCTTTCATAACGTTGAAACTGTCGTGGGTCACGGACCAGGAGAGCAACCTGAACCTGAAGCAAAGAACTTCAATACTTTTGCTAACTTTGTTCCTGAAAGGAACCAGACCCCATCACTCTGTGACTCTTAATTTTATTTTCTTATCAACACTCAGTCGCTCATATCCACAAACTGAAAACAGAATTTTCAATAATTTTGGTGATTTATTACAAATGATGCTGGTTTCATTAGAAATTGGTGATTTGTGAGCAGCCAAACGTGCTAAAACAGAGACGTTGGGTCTTTGTGACGTCACAGAATTGTTTAATTCAGTTTCAGTTTAGTGACACACACTGACAACTACACACAGACACACACTCACTGCTACAATCAGTTTCTCACCAAGCTGCAGTTAGTGGAAACCATTTGTTTTAAAGCCACAATAAAATATTTAAAAATAATAAATGTATAGTTTCAGTGAATTCTGAGTGTTTTGAGCGGTGCACCGGCTGTATTCTAGTCCAAGCACACAATGTTGTTCTACACATCATGACCACATCAGTGTTTCCCCTACCAGTATCCAAGGAGGGCGCCCCACCCTGGCACATCGGGACCACATTGTACCCACATCATGACCACATTGTACCCACATCGTGACCACATTGTACCCACATCGTGACCACATTGTACCCACATCATGACCACATTGTACCCACATCGTGACCACATTGTACCCACATCGTGA
>NC_056507.1:944442-949316 GCF_014905685.2 Nematolebias whitei | reverse complement strand
TACCCACATCGTGACCACATTGTACCCACATCGTGACCACATTGTACGCACATCGTGACCACATTGTACACACATCGGGACCACATTGTACACACATCGGGACCACATTGTACCCACATCGTGACCACACTGTACCCACATCGTGACCACATTGTACCCACATCGTGACCACATTGTACACACATCGGGACCACATTTGTACACACATCGGGACCACATTGTACCCACATCGGGACCACATTGTACACACATCGGGACCACATTGTACACACATCGTGACCACACTGTACCCACACCGTGACCACAATGTACACACATCGGGACCACATTGTACCCACATCGGGACCACATTGTACACACATCGGGACCACTTTGTACCCATATAGTGACAGCTTGTAAATGTAACCAAAGTGACTATTTTGAGAGAAAATTTGTAACTGAATTATTTGAACTTGATCAAAAATAAGACTGCAAGTTTCTGTTAAATCACAAAAATAAATTCAAAACCTCACAAATGCCATTTACGACACCATCTCCAATAGCCGACGCACATGATACTTACTTGTTTAAGATCAATTTTGAATCCGCGGTTAAGTTCCCATTGGCTCACCACCTGTGGGAGGGGCCAAAAGGGTCGGATGCAATGTGGGATGGGTGGTGGCCGAGGGCAGGGACCCTGGCGGTCTGATCCTCGGCTACAGAAGCTGGCTATTAGGACGTGGAATGTCACATCACTGGTGGGGAAGGAGCCTGAGCTGGTGTGTGAGGCTGAGAGGTTCCGGCTAGAAATAGTCGGACTCACCTCTATGCATGGCTCTGGCTCTGGAACCAGTTTCCTTGAGAGGGGTTGGACACTCTTCCACTCTGGAGTTGCCCCTGGTGAGAGGTGCCGAGCAGGAGTGGGCATACTTATTGCCTCCCATCTTGGTGTCTATACGTTGGGGTTCACCCTGGTGAACAAGAGGTTAGCCTCCCTCCACCTATGTGTGGGGGGACGGGTTCTGACTGTTGTTTGTGCTTATGCGCCAAACAGCAGCTCAGATTATCCACCCTTTTGGAGTTCTTGGAGGGGGTACTGAAGAGTGCGCCTCCTGGGGACTCCCTTGTCCTGCTGGGGGACTTCAACGCTCACGTGGGCAATGACAGTGAGACCTGGAGGGGTGTGGTTGGGAGGAATGGCGCCCCTGATCTGAACCCGAGTGGTGTTCTGTTGTTGGACTTCTGTGCTCGTCATGGATTGTCTATAACTAACACCATGTTCAAGCATAAGGGTGTCCATATGTGCTCTTGGCACCAGGACACCCTAGGCCGCAGTTCGATGATCGACTTTGTTGTCGTCTCATCTGATCTGCGGCCACATGTCTTGGACACTCAGGTGAAGAGAGGGGCGGAGCTGTCCACTGACCACTACCTGGTGGTGAGTCTGCTACGATGGTGGGGGAGGATGCCGGTCAGACCTGGCAGACCCAATCGTATTGTGAGGGTCTGCTGGGAACGTCTGGCAGAGTCTCCCGTGAGACGGAGCTTTAACTCCCACCTCAGGGAGAACTTGAAACACGTTCCGAGGGAGGTGGGGGACATTGAGTCAGAGTGGGCCATGTTCCGTGCCTCTATTGTCGAGCTGTGGCCACAAAGTTGTCGGTGCCTGTCACGGCGGTAACCCTCAAATCTGACCTGGAGATGATTATTCATGTTTTTATCTCTTCTTGCTTAGATTATTGTAATTCTCTTTTTACTTGTTTTAACAAATCTGCCGTTGCTCGTCTCCATTCGGTCCAGAACGCTGCTGCGAGGCTTTTAATAGGAATTAATAGAAGATCACATGTCACACCGGTTTTATCTTCTTTTCATTGGCTGCCTGTTGAATTTAGAATTAATTTAAAAATTTCAGTCATAACTTTTAGAGCTTTAAATGGACAGGCCCCCAATATATCACTGAAATGTTGATTCTTAAGGCTCCAGTATACTTGCGAGGACCTTTTTCAATGCGCATTGTCTGCAGAGGGTTGAGACTTCATACTCGAGTGTCCACCCTGAGCGGCTGCAGACCAGCTCTGCAGGCAAGGGGCGTTTACCTTCGGGACAAACTGAGTTTGCCGATTGGTCATTTGCTGACACGCCTACTAGACTGATTGACAGGTTGCAAAAAAAAAAGAGAGCTGGCAGCAAGCAGCAGCGGTGTTCTGTGTTTATATGTTGTTAATAAAAAGTTCCACAAAAAACAAGGAGCGCTGGCCCTGCAGCCCACACATCAGAACAGCCAACCAGGAAATCTCCAGACTGTCCTGCAGCCACGCTGGACCTGATTTTAAATATTTTGTGACAAATTCCTTCATGTCTCATCATTTCAGTTATGGCATCAACAGAGGAGGAACAGATTGCTTGCCTTTTGGCAAAAAAACAAAAAACAAAAGAAAAGACCATTAAACCAGACCAGGGATGAAGAAGCACTGGCTCTCAGCACTGGCTCTCCTCAGGGATGTGTGTTGAGCCCCCTCCTGTTCACTCTGTTCACGTATGATTGTGCAGCTACCCATCCAGGCTGTCACATTGTAAAGTTTGCAGATGATACAGCGGTGGTGAGATGCATCACAAACAATGATGAGTCCAGCTACAGGCAGGAGGTGGAACATCTGGAGAGCTGGTGCAAAGAGAATAACCTTCACATCAATGTGAAGAAGACAAAGGAGATGATTGTGGACTTCAGAAGAAATAAACACATCTACACCCCCTTGAAAATAAGAGGATCTGCGGTGGAAGTGGTCTCCAGCTACAAGTACTTGGGTGTGCACCTGAACAACAACCTCAGCTGGAGCAACAACACCACCAGCCTGATGAAGAAAGCTCATCAGAGACTCTACTTCCTCACGCGGCTGAGGCGAGCTGGTCTGGAAGCTCAGTCCTCACCTCCTTCTGCAGGTGTGCAGTGGAGAGCATCCTGTGCTCCAGCATCAATGTGTGGCATGGAGGCTGCACAGCTGCAGAAAGAAAAGCTTTGCAGAGAGTGGTGAAGGCTGCACAGAAGATGTTGGAGTCAGTCTCCCCACCATCACAGACATCTACACCTCCAGATGCAGGAAGAGGGCCACCTGCATCATGAAGGACCACACTCACCCAGCACACACACTTTTTGCCCCGCTCCCCTCAGGAAGGAGGTTGAGGAGCATTAAGTGTAGAACCACTAGACTGAGGAACAGCTTCTACCTTGAGGCTGTTAGACTCATGAATCTCTAACTAGAATAATCACTGCGAAAAACCATATCATGTTGCTGCTGATCTGTTTCATGTTGCTGCTGATGTATTTCATGTTGCTGCTGATCTGTTTCATGTTGCTGCTGATCAGTTTCATGTTGCTGCTGATCAGTTTCATGTTGCTGCTGATCTGTTTCATGTTGCTGCTGATCTATTTCATGTTGCTGTGTTCATTCATGCTCATCTGCTCACACAGACTCATGTTCGTGCTGCTGTTTGGCGTATTGTTTTTATACTGTTAGTGCTTAGTGTATATTTAGTTGATGTTTTTCTTAGTTCATATCTTAGATGTTATTACTGTTTTTCTTTTACATTTTATTGTTGGATGTAACTGGGACCCTGTGAACATAATTTCGTTCCATCTCATGTACTGCATGTGGTGCGAATGACAATAAAGAAACTCTGACTCTCTGTTTTTTTATCAGCTGTTGTTATTGTTCTGATTTTATTTTAAGCCTGTATTTTGTATTTCTGTAAAGCACGTTGTGATTTTATCTATGAAAAATGTTATATAAATAAAGTTTACTTACTTACTTGCAGGACTGCAGCATGTCATGATCTCCGCTCTGCAGCTGAGAAGTGGGCGTGGCCGAGAGCGGTGGCGGGGGGAGCTGAAATCATGACATTCTGTCTCCTTTTAGAGCGTTTAGCGTTTAGAAACACTCTTTAGAAGATTGCAAGAGTGTGGGAAAGGTTTATATATATATATATATATATATATATATATATATATATATATATATATATATATATATATATATACATACATATATAATAAAATACTACTTACTGCTTGTACTACTATTCTACTTCGCGGTTTTTCACTTAACCTGTGTGTGTGTGTGTGGGGGGGGGCTGAGAACGGAAACCCCCGTGATAAATGAGGGACTACTGTATGACTATTTGTCAATGAATTATTGTTTTACACAAGTCGAGTGTTTGCAAACACACAGCGCTGTGGTCACAAACTGCAAAGTTGGTGACAGAAGAGATTTGTGGAACGTAACCCAGCACACACAAAGAAACTCTGCCTTCATGTGAACTTCTCTGAACTGGTCTCATTAAGTGCAACCTTGAAATTAGCCACAACGTCCTGTCCTGCCTCAAATACTGGTACATTACTGACTAATTGCATTTGGGTCGGTCATTAGGCACCTCTTTGGTCAGTGGCAATGGCATGGCCAACAGATAAAAATAACTATAATTAGGAATGACCCAACCATTTCAGGCTTCCCCACACATCAATTCAATCTTCCAATTTATCCCCAAACAAAACGTCACTGTTGCCTCAGTTTTATTTAAACACACAACTTTCATTCATTCAGATCTGTTCCATCTTCTTATAAGTATTTTGTGAAGACTAGTCTTAAGACATTTATTTTAAATAAATCCTATAATTCGGTTTGGTTTGGCTTTACTGAGCTGTCCCTAATTGTACTTATCTATGCCGGTACTTTTCAAAAGTGCTGAAATATTTTCCCGCTGACGTAGTTGTGTGCAGAAAATTATGCAGAGTTTCCCCTACTATTACACAAGCAGGGCGCCGCGTCCCGTCAACAAAACCAAGCGCCCTGCCAAGACAAGTAAACTATGAGCGCCCTGCCAAGACAAGTAAACTATGA
>NC_056507.1:933231-934442 GCF_014905685.2 Nematolebias whitei | reverse complement strand
TGATCTGTTTCATGTTGCTGCTGATCTGTTTCATGTTGCTGCTGATCAGTTTCATGTTGCTGCTGATCTGTTTCAATGTTGCTGCTGATCTGTTTCATGGTGCTGCTGATTTGTTTCATGTTACTGTTGATCTGTTTCATGTTGCTGCTGATCTGTTTCATGTTGCTGCTGATCTGTTCCATGTTGCTGCTGATCTGTTTCATGTTGGTGCTGATCTGTTTCATGTTGGTGCTGATCTGTTCCATGTTGGTGCTGATCTGTTCCATGTTGCTGCTGATCTGTTCCATGTTGCTGCTGATCAGTTCCATGTTGCTGCTGATCTGTTTCGTGTTGGTGCTGATCTGTTTCATGTTGCTGCTGATCTGTTTCATGTTGTTCACTGGGAGCCTTTAAAGATGTTCTTACTCGAATAATATTGTTTGTCATGAAAACATAAAATTTAAGGATGGATCAATAAATCAAATAAAAAACATTAGAAAAAATAAATAAATAAAACCTGTTGACACCTGTTGTGATGATAACACACACCCCCTCCTGGAATTAGTTAAAAGCAGGAAGTGTCCACAGTTGCCTCCAACATTGTGATAAATGGAGTCCAGCTGACCTCTGACCCCTCCATGGATCACAAGGAATTCAGAATCCCCCCCCCCCCCCCCAAGGCTGACAACAGAGAGCCTGCCAGGGGTGAGCACAGAGCCTTATTTAACCACAGCGGGCGCGGTGGCGCTGTGGGAGGGGGGCTGAAGGCGGAAACCCCCTGTCGTTGATTGGGACCTGGAGCAAAGTGGCACCGTGATGGACAGCCTGCCTCTCGTGTCTCAGGAGCACCTGTTCCCCCCCCCCACGCTAAATGTAAAGCAGCTTCCAGGCAGTTCTGAGCGTGCTCAAACGGGTCGGTGGGGGGGGGGGGCACAGTGGGGGAGTGACATGGTACTCCCAGCTATGTCAGCTGAGTCACTGAAATTATACCAACTTAGAAAAGTGTCTGGTGAATACCCCCCCCCCCCCCCCCCCCCCCCCACTATACAAGACAACCCTTAACTCACCCCCCCACCCCCACCCCCACCTTAGAGACCGGGGTCATTATTGTATTAAAGCACATTTTCACCAGCTGCTCTGCTGAAATCCAACAAAGTGGTTCAGTTCAGAGAAGGACCAGAGACGGACCAGAGACGGACCAGAGACAGACCAGAGACGGACCAGAGACAGAC
>NC_056507.1:932271-933221 GCF_014905685.2 Nematolebias whitei | reverse complement strand
CAGAGACAGACCAGAGACGGACCAGAGACAGACCAGAGACAGACCAGCGATAGACCAGAGACGGACCAGAGACGGACGCGACTTCAAGGAAATGCTCGTCGTTCGCGCTCGCTCCATCTGAGGCCGACGTATCAAACCTTGAAACTAAAGTAACGAGCGACGTACGCCGTGTGTTCGAGCTCTAGATGGACGGGGAGTATAGAATATTCAGTCTAGTTAAAATGGACCAGGCCAGTGTGGGACAGATGATGGACAGATGAACGGATGACGGATGGATGGTTGGATGGTCAGACGCATGGACACACGGATGGATGGAGCATCCCTCTCCTCATGAGTCATAGGACCAGTGAAGGAAGAGATGCTCAGCTAGCAGGATTAGCTGCAGCACATGTTTGTGCACATGAAGCCTTTGTTTCAGTACAAAACAGAAGAAAATTAAAAATGTTCGCAGGTTTGAGTCCCGACCATCATAACAACAAACATCGGTCCATTTACGCTTGGACATCTGCTGAGAAAGACTCTCAGCTACTACCACGTCAGCTTCAGCTGAGAAACACTTTTTGTTTCCTGGTTCACTAGATGAACTCCCGAGGTGAGAGAGAATGGTTGTCTCGTTTGTCTCCAGGTGTCCCTGTGATGGACTGGAGACCTGACCAGGTGTCCCTGTGATGGACTGGACATCTGTCCAGGTGTCCCTGTGATGGACTGGACACCTGTCCAGGTGTCCCTGTGATGGACTGGACACCTGTCCAGGTGTCCCTGTGATGGACTGGAGACCTGACCAGGTGTCCCTGTGATGGACTGGACATCTGTCCAGGTGTCCTTGTGATGAAGTGGAGACCTGTCCAGGTGTCCCCCACCTCTCGCACAGTGATAGCTGATATGGGCACCAGTGAACCCCGTGACCCAAAAAGGAAGAAGCGGGTAAAGATGATGGATGGATGGATGGA
>NC_056507.1:924351-932171 GCF_014905685.2 Nematolebias whitei | reverse complement strand
AGTGGATGGATGGATGGATGGATGGATGGATGGATGGATGGATGGATGGATGGATGATTAGCTGTGGCGGCCATCTTGAACTGGGTTGGCTCCAGTTAAATGTGTTGTTGAGGATCAGAACTGGATTATTTGCAGAAATGTCATGAAATATTTTGCTAACAGACTGACGCGTTTAGCAACAAATAGTAAAAGGCATTTCTTAAACCAAGCTCGTGCACATTCAGTTTGCACTCAGGATGTGTGCTGGGATCACCCTCAGCTACTACCACCTGAATATCTGCAGAGTGACAGGCATGTTCATCAGGTCAGCTGGCTGTGGCAGCCATTTTGAATCGTGCTCACTCCACAACTTGCACAGCTGTGCGTGAGGCTTCAGTGCACAACCTGAACACTTTTCATCTGAATCCATCCAGTGGTTCGTGGGATATTTTGCTAACAGACAAGACACACGAACAGCGGCGCTGTCGGGTGGACAAACGCCTTCCGGCGGCGGGCGACGAGCAGCTGCAGCCCGCCTGCTGAGGATCAAACATGTCGGGCGCTGCTTGTTGTCCGCAGCCTCGCGGCTCCCCCGGGTCCTCCCCGCCACGGATCGAGCCCCGCGCGCGCATTTCACGGTAAAACGGTGGAAGCGGCCGCGCTGCTGTCGCCCGCCTCGTCGCTCGTGCCTTACCGTGTCGACGCCTCCCGGCGCGGCGGCTACCAGCGTCTGCACCGGAGGAGGCTGCTCTCCGCGGGCTCCCTCCGACGCCATCTTTCGTCCTGTGGCGGTGCGTTGGAGCGAGCGCGCATCCGGCTCGCTCATCAACCGCTGCGCTACTGGACACGAAGCACGCGCAGAACGGCCATGGAGGAGAAACGGGCGATATGGGACGAGCTGGAGCCTGGGGGGGCTGGGGGGCAGAAGATGGATGTCTCCGTGTTCAGCTCACGAGCCCAATGTTCCTACAGCAGCTGGGAGGGAGGGGGCGGGCCTGTGGGCGTGGCCAGACAGGCGCGTAAAATCCAGATGCGAGGCTCGGTGCACTCCAAGTGGAGGGCCCCCCACAGACAGACTCATCACAGCTGTCCACCTCTGGAGGATGAGAATAAACAAAAATAAATAAAAACAAAAATTAACATTTATGTTCTATTTAACTTGTGACACTTCGAGTTCCTCGTGTTGGATCATTTCTGCTTCTTTCAGCCCAAACGGGCCAGATGTGTTGACGGGTCACACAGAGGCAGACGTGAGAAGATTTTCTGCCATAAAAAACATTTATTCTTCAGTCAAAACAAAACTGAAGGTAACGAGCAGCACAAAGCTCAGGGCAACAAAGTAAAGTCACATTTTTCTCTCCATTAATTTCATCAGGGAAAAGTAAAAGTTTTTCACTCAGTCTAAAAGTACTCTCACAAGTACAATTTTCCCAGAAAGCTACTTGAGTAAATGTAACGGAGTAAATGTTCAAGTTCCTCAATTCAATTCAGTTTATTTCTAAAGCTCCAAGTCACAGAATCATCTCAGGCACTGAACAGAAACATTCAAATATAAAATAATAATTTAACAGAATCATTCAAATATAAAATAATAATTTAACAGAAACATTCATGTATAAAATAATAATTTAACAGAATCATTCATCTATAAAATAATAATTGAACAGAAACATTCATGTATAAAATAATAATTTAACAGAAACATTCATGTATAAAATAATAATTTAACAGGAACATTCGAATATAAAATAATAATTTAACAGAAACATTCATGTATAAAATAATAATTGAACAATATTTATCTGAGGAGCAGCTTTGAGTTTAACTCCATCACTGAACTCTCATGTTGAACAAGCATGAAGGCGACAGTGGAAAGAAAAACTCCCTCATGAGGAAGAAACCTTTAGCAGAACCAGGATCAGGACAAGAGGACCATCTGCTTCGACCGGCTGGGTTTGGTAGGAATAGATACACAATGGCAGGTCAAGAATCACATGTTATGATAGAAATAGTATCAAATGAAAACTATTCAGTTTTAACAATTCATTTAAGGAAATGAGGTCAGTTTGTCCTCTAGTAGTCTAAGTCTATAGCAGCATAACAAGCCGACCCTAACTATAGGATTTATCAAACAGGAAAGAATGATAAATGGACTGTGCCTTTCTATCTTATCGAGATACTCAAAGCTCTTTACAACAATCTGTGCCTTTATTTACCGGTTCTTACGTCTCTCTAGTAGATCTGTACAAAGATAACTGAACAAATCATTTCAATTCTACAAAGAATAATCAGCTTTAGGTCACAGTCAGACACCGATGGGACACACATCGGAGGCAACGAGGGGTTCACTGTCTTGCCCAGGGACACTTCGGCATGTGACTGCTGGTGGAATCGAACCCCCAACTCTTGCATTGGAGGACGACTGCTCTAACCGCTGAGCCACCGCCGCCCTGAATGTAAACTTCATTTCATCACATGTGGTACATGAGGTGGAACCAAGTTATGTACAGGGTCTCAGTGACACCCCGACGTATAAAAAGAAACTGATGAGGATCTAAGATATTTGTTCCACAAACACCAAGCGGTGCGTGAAATGAGCTATAAACGCTAAACACTAATAATGTAAAAGAATACGGCGTAACAGCAGCAGCCTGAACCTGAGTCATTCCATGACGCGCCTGGCCTTACGTAGTGATGAGGGGCAGCAGCTCAGAGGTGGACTCACTCTTCCTGCGCATGGTTTGTGAGACAGAAATAACTTCTTCATCTGAGGAAGACTCCACCCAGCCTAAAGGAAGCGTTCTGCCTTTTTCCAGTTCATAACCCTTTTAAGACAGAAAAAATGTAAATAAATCAAATATTTCCAGAAAAAAGGAAAGTCAGCCGTTCTGTGTGGGAGCTTCTCAGGACCAAATCAAGTTTGACTGCATTAAGAATGTGATCCAGGCTGAGTGCACGGTTCTTTTCTGCAACTGATACTCCGTGCAACCTTTCCAACACCCATCAGACGAGCTGTAAGCTGACCTGTCAAGATTGTTTTAGGCGTTAATCTCTGACGTTCAAACAAAGAGTTCACGTCATTTCTCCCATCCACAGCGTCTGAGTGAGTTTATCGTGAGTGGAATGGACTGAGGGGCTTCATAGACCCTCACATGCATTCACTGACAAATGTGGAAGCAGGGCTAGGATAAAGATGACCTTATACATGTTTGTTGTTTGCCATCGCCGAACGAAGAGGAGGAACTGGAAATACGTGCGTGTTGTGAGCACGACAACTTGAAACATGGGTGAGATACTTCCATGCTGGTGTGCGACAAAACCTACGTATAACAAACGTTGTTTAAAAATGTCTGAGGTTTTCTTGCATTCCCGGATCTGTTCCAGACCAGAAAAACACTCGCCTCCAAAACTACAAACATTTATCAGTGAAATCCCTCAGAGACGGGGGATTCTGGCGTACTGCTCCTTCTGAATTTTAACGCTGCTGCCCAGCTGCCATCAATGGTTTTTCTTGGTAGTTTGACTCATTCTGACCCAAAACCAGCAGAGGGTTTCAGTCTAAAGGCCCAGTGTTCATTCATACTGGTTCTCAGTTCTGTTGATCCCCAAAGGGCCAGGAGAGGACAGGATGAGAGGCCCCCCAGGTCCCAGACGTGCCCTGCAGGATGAACCAGGGCTCATCTAGAATGAGCATCGTTCTTTCTTTAGGTCAAATGTTGCACGCTTGACATTTGCTGTGTGCACACCTGAGGCTACACCTCTGCTGGACCTTCTGAACCACTTCCTGCTCCTGCAGGGTCCCTGACCATGGTACAGTTTCTGCAGGGAGCTTCTCATAATGATGAAACACTGTCATTTGTCAGATTTACACATGAGCACTGCTTTAATTACTCACAAACACACAATTCAACTCAGAGCCACAGAAGGCCGTCATGGTAGTCCACCGGGAAAATTCAGACTTTGGTCTTATGTGTCGAATCTGAAACGGTCTCCGTCCGTGGCAGATCAGCATGAAGAAGCTTTCGTGCTGATCTCATCCCTTCGTGTCCAGCAGACCGTCATGAGCCCGGCTTTATGACGGGGAAGACAAACATGTGGCTTTCCTGCAAGAAAACTGACCGTTCCCCGATGTCCCCGTCTCTGACAGGTTTGGATAGTTTAATTCAGTTCAGTTTATTTCCACAGCATCAAATCACAACAAAGTTGTCTCAGGACACTTTACAGGAACAGTCACAGACATAAGAGCCAATTAGTAAAGTTCTCTCTCTAAGGAGGGAAGGAGTTTAGAGGTGAGTGTTTTTCTGGGCTGGAAATGAACAGGGAATGCAGGTAAACCTACATGTTTTTACTGTAGGATATTCAGGTGGGAGGAGCTACACTGTGGAGAAGAGCAGAGGAAGTTTGTTTTTGTCTGAGGCAAAGCAGAGAGACGGAGCCTGGACAGAGGAGGGAGACGTTTTATCCACCTCCAGGAGCAGTGGAGGAGCCAGAGGGTGGCCAGTGGTGGCCTGGGGGTAACACAGTTTGTACATCAAAACACTGGCATGTCGTCAGCTAAGAAGGCGATGTAGAAAAGTAAAAACAGGAACATGTCTGCATTGGTTTTTCCCAGGTCACTGTGTGAGGAGACGCTGTAACGAGGATTTGTATCGGTGGAGAGGCGGGGGCGATAATATTCAGCCGGACAGTCAAAAACTCACGACCACCCCGAGAACTCCACAGAGTGCCCTTTTATTAAGCACACTCCAAGAACCTTACAAGGCCCGGCTGGACGGCTGCCCTCCCAGGACACAAGAATCAAACATACAACCCGTACGTTCCCTTTGAGTTGGACAATTAAACATGCAGTCCATCTCACGTGCACGTGTCCATCATCTAGCATGCTCCTCCCATAGCTGTCCGCTGAAGGTACACATGTGACATCACTTATCTGTGACTGAAGTTAAGACTGTTGCAACCCTGGACATGTCTGCTGTCCATCACGAGGACACATGGAGACGACTGAGACGACCTACAGACAGTTTAGAGCAGGGGTGTCCAAACTTTTCATTTATGGACCAAAACTCATGAAAAAAGTTCTCCCAGGCCACTAAAACTGGAATTTAGGATATTTTATTTAAAAACTATTCACATTTTTTGTTCTTTGTATATTTTTTGTATCGTCAGCAACAACATGACCAATATGTTGGAGAACGGACAAAAGTTGACTCATTTTAGTGGAGGACTTCAAAATAAAAGCCTCATAAACATCAACTTTATTTCATGTATTTTTTTATTTGCTTGGCCTGTTTTTTAGTTTTCATGTGCTTGGAAAGTTATTTTAGTTTATTCTCAGAAACAAAAGCATAAAATGACTTCTCTTTTGTTTTCAAGGAGGTTGTTCATCGTTTGGAGCATCCATGGTCCAAACGATGAACAAAGTCCTGACGTGGACTCGTCCAGCTGCTGTCACTAAAACTGATTCATAGAAGGTTTGAGGGGACTAATAAATATATTAAATATGTAGATGATACCACTTTATAATTTCTCTCCATCGATTATTAAATCTTCTGTACTTTTCTTCTTTAAAAACACGACACATTTAGCCAAATGTTATGACTTTTTGAATATGAATTGCATTTAAAAACTAATTTTGAAATTATTTTTCCTCTGTCGAACCTGAAAATTACATAAAACAGTTTCACCACTAAATCTCAGAAGGTCTATGTCTGCAGGCCAAAATTATACCATTTTGAAATGGCAGTTGTGGGCTGAACCCTGAGGACCACCAACGTCCCTTGGACCACCTTTGGACACTCCTGGTCTCGAGTTACCAGTTTAACGTGCATGTTTCTCTCTGAACCAGTAAGTTAATCTTTCTTCATGATCTCGACCTTGAATAACGTTTTTATGTTGTGATCCGTTTCTATTCATGTCGACCGTCCAGAATTTTACCACTGAGTGGTGAACAATTCAACGGTGGATCAGTGGTTAGCACTGTTGCCTCACAGCAAGAAGGTCCTTGGTTCGACCCATGGTTGGGACCTGGGCTCTTTCTGTGTGGAGTGTGCATGTTGTCGTTGTGTACAGTAACATCCTGCGTGCCCAGCAGCCTTCTGGCCCAGTTCACCATGGAAACAGGTCTGTGGTCTCTGTGGGATCTGAGTGGACAATGATTCCTTCAGACGATGCTGGCCTTTAATATTCATGCTTACACTGTAAATGTATCGTTTACAATGCAAAGGGAGTGGTGGTGCAGAGGTTAGAGAAGGTGGGCCTGTGATCGGAAGATCGCTGGTTCAACTCCCGGTACAGACATCAAAATGTGGGTGTTAAAGGTGAAACACGCACACCTGCCTCCACCCTCATTTGCCCCACTCTGGGCCCTTGAGCAAGGCTCTTAACCCCCACATCTGCTCCCCTGGACGCCCTAGATGGAGCTCTCTGCTCCACACGGAGGCTGTGGTAGCTCGGTGTCTGTTGTTGGTCAGGAAGGACATCCGGCATAAAAATAACCAAGTCTTCATGCGAGTTAGTTCACTGTGGTGACCCCTGAAGAAAAGAGCAGCTGAAAGAAGAAAAAATAAAAAACATATGTAAATGAATCAGTTAGGTATAGAAAGATGATTTAAAGCACAACGTTTTGTTGTGTTAGGAGTTGTTGTGACACGAGCGCCGGAGAGGCAGAAGCTCCCCTGCAACCTGAAAAGGGAAAAGCATGAAGACAAAGGATGCATGGACGTTGTGTCACTGACTGTTCGAGCTGCTAAATGCAGAGCACTTCCTGTAAGTGTTAGAGGTGCTGACAGTCTCATGCGCTGTGAGTCCAAATGACCATGGGCACAGGGCCGGTCACAGGAAGAACGTCCTGAGATGTGAGCAACAGCTCTGGCTGAAATAATGACCCTCGTTTGAGGATCTCAGGAAAGTGGTGCAACCGGAGATGGCAGGACGACACTGATAGATGAGGCAGAGTAGAAGTGGTGGGAATGCCCCTTCCTATCCCTTCAATCTTGGGGGAATACTTGGCTCACATTAACTCGATCGTTGTTGGAACATGCAGCAAACACAATGACTGCCTTTCTTCTGACAAGAGAGGGAGCGCCCCGTCACTGGGCCTTGTGTGCTGAAGCTCAGAGAGCCGGCAGACAGGAAGGAAAATAAAAAGAGCAACGCAATGAGCTCCGAATCCCATATCCTGCTCCGGCTTCAAATAGGAGGACAATGGAGGCTTAGATAGTGACTTTACTGACAGGGAGAGGGGAACTGGAAGGAGGAGGAAAGTCCGGATCTGGGGCACATCTCTGAGTGTCCCTCAGGGGCTGCCAGAAGCTGAGGCGGTTCTGTCTCTTTCCATGATGATCACAAGACCGTCGGTGTCCCTCCGCCTTCTCCTCACTGTGTCTCAGTGCTCTCTCCTCAGCATCCTTCAGTCTTTGCTGCACACTGTGTCTCTGTTTAACCAGTGAGAAGTGGCTGAAGCAGGTGCTTGAACTGAACAGTGAAAAGATTGTTCTCCATCCTTTCATCCTTAAAAATGGCTTCAACAAATCCTTCAAAGAAGAGCCTTCAGACTCTGAAGGACGGTGAAGTAGTTGTAACAAGTGCAACAATGTACAGAGACAGTGTCACCAAAGGCATGCTGGGACGTTTGGACCTGTGGTTACTCTTTTAAAATCTGATTTACTCATTCACTCACTCATCGTACTCATCCACCCACACAGACTCATGTTAGTGCTGCTGATGTTTGGTGTATTGTTTTACATTATTAGTGTTTAGCGTATATCTTAGATCTTTTAGTGTACCATTGGGTGTTATATATATATATATATATATATATATATATATATATATATATATAT
>NC_056507.1:917358-924341 GCF_014905685.2 Nematolebias whitei | reverse complement strand
ATATATATATATATATATATATATATATATATATATATATATATATAGTTTATATTATGGTAGGATCCCTCTGAGCTGCAAGTGGAGACTAGTTTGCAATAAAATGTGTAAATGAGTCCAGTTTTTCTCAAATTGTTTGTGGGGGTTCTCAGAGTCTTTACGGGAGTTTCACAGGTTCATAACTTTGTCGCTTGAGTTTTGAACAAGTAAATCTGAGCAACATTTTTTTCTAAGTAATGGCAGAGTTGTTGTAGTCGTTCCAGTTGTTCCCATCTTTAACCCTTCTCAAAGTAATTAATAGCACTCACGTTGACAGGAACACGTCTACAAGAGAAAACTTTCAAGGCTCCTAAGGTCCAGGTCTAAAAACCACAGCAAGGATAAGAATACTAATTACAAGCAGTACACCGGCTTCCCCCGTCTCTGAGGGAGTTGAAGATCTCACCCACCTTGTTTTTCCAGTCATCATGCTCAGAACATGGAGGGAGTTCCAGCTCCATGTTTTCGCTCCATGACGGGGGACAAAATGTGAGAGTTCTAGGTTTGCCTGTCACACTCACTCTCTCCACAGCTGCTGTTCATCTCAATCAGCCACCACTCCACACCTGCACCTCATTTGGAGGACTACTCTGCTCAGCATCAAAGCTGCTGCCAGACATTCCTCCAGCGCTGGGAGATTATTATACCTGATGGTAAAGGTAATGGACAGCCACCAAACATGTCGCAGAAAGTTTATGTCTAAACCTTGTTTGATCTCCTGAAGCAACTTCCAAGTCCTAAAATCTGCAAGTCTTCTGACTTCCTCATTCCTTGTGACTATGCCTCGTCCCGATGGTGTCCCATGAATACCAAAAGTCTACAGTCTGGATTTACAACCTTCAACCAATGACAACTTACTCCTCTCTCCACTGATACTCACCTCTTCTGCATCAAGGCTTGTCTATGGCTCCATCTGTAGACCATCTCGCTAAGAAGAGACTCTCTCTACAAATTAATATTTTTTAGTCTAAGCCTGAAGATATTCAAGACACTCACCTTGTCCCTTTTCCTTTAGCCCTGAAATCCTCACCTGTAAATAAAGACTTTACTTTTGTACTCCTGACTCTCTGTCTCAGTCTGCCACTTGGTCTGTCTCAGTCCGCCACTTGGTCTGTCTCAGTCCGCCACTTGGTCTTTGTCTCAGTCCGCCACTTGGTCTGTGTCTCAGTCCGCCACTTGGTCTTTGTCTCAGTCCGCCACTTGGTCTTTGTCTCAGTCCGCCACTTGGTCTGTGTCTCAGTCTGCCACTTGGTCTTTGTCTCAGTCCGCCACTTGGTCTTTGTCTCAGTCCGCCACTTGGTCTGTGTCTCAGTCCGCCACTTGGTCTGTCTCAGTCTGCCACTTGGTCTTTGTCTCAGTCTGCCATTTGGTCTTTGTCTCAGTCTGCCACTTGGTCTGTGTCTCAGTCTGCCACTTGGTCTTTGTCTCAGTCCGCCACTTGGTCTGTGTCTCAGTCTGCCACTTGGTCTGTGTCTCAGTCTGCCACTTGGTCTGTCTCAGTCTGCCACTTGGTCTTTGTCTCAGTCTGCCACTTGGTCTGTGTCTCAGTCCGCCACTTGGTCTGTGTCTCAGTCTGCCACTTGCGGTCAAACCTCATCTAAAACCGTTGAAAAAGACAAGGATGGCAAATTTAAGTGCAAAAAGCAAATAGTTTTCTACACTGATGGTGAAGTAGAACCTCGTTTGTGTTATCCAGCTCATATTGTTTACATATAAACATGAGTGTCTGAGGCTCAGTGGGACTAACCCGTCTAAAGGTTGAATGGGAAAGACAAGCATTTGACAGCAGCCATCTTGGATTTTCACATGGCAACTCAATTTACAAAAAGACCTTTCGTACGCCTACATGTATCCACACACCAAAATGGAAGTCAGTGTCTCATTCTTTTAGAAGACAAAGCACAGACAAATAGTCTGACCAATGGACAGAGGGTATTTCCAATTCCCCCTTTTCGCTCTGCAATTGAGAATAAATACATGGGTCCGCATCTGACAGTCTTTATTTCAAAAGTGTACTCTAGCAGAAAAAATGGGGAAAGGTCTGAGATGCTGATTCTGAGGGAGAAGTTGTTGCACGGATGCTATGAACACGCAGTAAGTCTGTGAGTCTCTAACCCCTTGAAGACATTTTGGATCCTCTTTAGCAAACACCGTTCCACAACAGTCACAAGAGACGTGGGGGTGAACGAGCAACGCTGGATCTTAAACACTGTGATGAACTGGACACTGTTCTAGAGCCACGTATTTACCTGTTCAATGAGCAAAACCCTCGTTGTGATCCTTTCCTGTTCATCTTTCCCACTGGTTGTACCTTTTATTACTTTACTGTTCTACACGAAGCTCATTTTCAAATTAGTTACAAAAATACATCACATGTAGACCAGGAATCTGCTTCAGACTTTCCTACATTTTAGGGTCAAATAACAAACCTTGAAAACGGTTTTTGCAGCAAAGCATGTCCTTTCTTTCCCCTTCGGTTATTTTCTGCATTCCTGACTTTACGATCTGCATGTCATATCATCCTTCTGCTAAAACGCTAAAAACTCTGTTTTAAACCAGTTTACACTGAAGGAAAGTTTGATTATAGCTGTTGTACTTAAAGCCGTACTTTGGATTTGTTGCTCCAGTTTTTCCAGACGGGAGTAAAATAGTACCTTAAATGATGGCACATTTTTGTACCTTTTGTTTGTACCTGTAAGGTACGTTTGCAAATTAAAATACCTTCAAGAATGAGTTTCAGCCTCAAGCGGAGGAATTCAGTTATCTGGGAGTCCTGTGGGAACAGCTAGTTCTGGATGTCAACAACAAACCGGTTGATCCACTACGAGAAGGTGCTATTTATAAGACTGAGTTTGTTGTAGCTCCTCAAACTGAAGAAGTCCTTTGGATAAAAGACGAAACGTTTCAACAAGTTTTTTTTAATCCATCCAGAGGACCAGACTTGCGTTGAGCAGCATCAGAACATCTGGGAGTCTTGTTCACGACTGATGGTGGGATGCATCGACAGATGAAGGCCCAGGTTTGAGATCTAAACCAAATCCTCTGGCTCAGTTGTTACACTACAGATGTTTATGATTTTCAACTTTTCTGAATCAAAAGAATTGGTTTTATTAACATTTCAAAAGTTAGACACAATTAAATTGCTTTACAGACTGTGAGGAGATTACTGCTCAACTTGTGGGTTCAACTTTAAATTTTGGAGGCCCTGAACATGAACTTCAGATTCCATGATCAGATTCCAAAAAGGGAGAACTGGAAGTGGTCTCCATCAGTGCACGTTGTGAGCACAAGGTCCTGAAAAAGAAATAAAAACAAGGATCAACTTCCATTTTGTTGTGTGGCTGCATTTAGATGTAAAACGATCAATACTTTTATATTCCTGAAAGTATTTCTTCAAATGATTGAGGTGGCACTTGGTGTGGGCAAAGGTGCATCTTTCAGGACCAGTGCCACCAGTGGCCACCCTCTGGCTCCTCTGGTGGATAAAATACCATACCATACCAATTTATTTATATAGCACTTAAAACAGCAACAAGGCCAACCAAAGTGCTGTACAAAAGAACCAAACATGCACAGCAGACAGGAAAACATCAAATAGAAATACAGATACAAATAGCAGCAGAAGCTAACTAAAATGGCCAACAGAGTAGAGAACAGACCGGACCAAAACAAATCACACCGTGTTAAAGGCAAGCGAATAGAAGTGGGTCTTCAAGCGAGACTTAAAGACTGAGAGTGTGGGAGCCTGCCGGACACTCAGTGGCAACTCATTCCACCGTCTTGGACCTGCAACAGAGAAAGCCCTGTCACCTCTGAGCTTACGACGGGTTTCTGGGACTGAGAGAAGCATCTGGTCTGCTGACCTCAGAGAGCGCGGTGGGACATATGGCTGCAGAAGATCAGTGAGATAGGATGGGGCGGAACTGTTCAGTGATTTAAAAACATACATGAGAATTTTGAAATGGATCCGAAGGTGAATGGGTAGCCAGTGCAGGGAGGCCAAAACTGGCGTGATGTGCTCTCTATAGCCTGTACCAGTTAAAAATCGGGCTGCAGCATTTTGGACCAGTTGTAGACGAGCAATGGAGGACTGACTGATTCCAAACAGAAGTGAATTGCAGTAATCAAGCCTAGATGTTATGAAGGCGTGGATCACTGTCTCAAGGTTCTTTTTGGAGAGTATAGGCTTCAGCTTAGACAGCTGTCTCAGCTGAAAAAAACAGGATTTGACCATCATGTTTACGTGACTGTTGAGTTTTAAGGACGGGTCCATTATCACCCCCAGATTAGTGACCTTTTGTTTCTCTAGCGGGGCTAGAGAGAAAAGGTCAATGTCATGGTTCATGAGTGAGCCACTGGGATGGAACAGCATGACTTCAGACTTCTTCTCATTGAAGCTTAAGAAGTTTAAAGCCATCCAGTCCCGGATGTCAGCCAGGCAGTCAAGAAGAGGCTGAATAGAGCGTGTGCCTCTGTGCCTCAGGGGGAAGTAAATTTGGCAATCATCGGCATAGAAATGAAAGGGTATGTCGTGTTTGCGGAAGATAGCACCTAGTGGCAGCAGGTATAAAGAAAAGAGAAGGGGACCGAGGATGGACCCCTGCGGTACCCCCCACTGGAGCGCTGTCGATGCCGAACTAAAATCTTTGATATTGACACAGAAGGTTCTGTCAGTCAGTCAGTCAGGCAGGCAGGCAGGCAGGCAGGCTGGATGGATGGATGGATGGATGGATAGATCATTATCAGATGATGGCAGGGACACTGAGTCTCTTTTTCGGTCGGACACGTTGTCCTCTTTAAAGACTCAGAAGCTCAGGACTCTGGTGAAGGAGAGTCCATTACTTCGGCACAAGTTGCCATGGTTGTTAAAAAGTAGACGAGGTTTGTGTGACCGCTGAGGGACCACACTTTTTCCAGCTCTCCGAGACGGTTTACTCCAGAGTGTTAGGAGGCTCCAACTGATTGTTGAACTTCAGATACAGGAAGAGGAGCATGGAGGACCAGGTCTTCACTCTTGGACAGTTGGTAGAGGGTCATAAGACTGACTGTACAGTCCACATATTTTGTGCACTGGACAGGACGACATTAAAATAGTTCCATCATTTATTTTACAGATTTGTAAACCTCTCCATTTTACAAAAACTGGTTAAATCATGTCATCTGGACAGTTTCTTACTGGGAGAAACATTTTGTTTTTCTTTCGAAAGACTTCATCAGTCTGAGGCCTGCCACCCAGATCTGTTATATAAATAGCACCTGATAGATATAGCTTAATTTAATTAATTATTAATTAATTAATTAATTCCATCCATTATCTTTACCGTTTCTTCTTCTTCAGGTCGCGGGGGTCTCTGGTGTCCATGTGCAGCCATCACTGTGTGAGAGGCGAGGAACACCGGCGTGGACAAGTCTCCAGTCCAACACAGGGACACACAGAGACAAACGAGACAAACAACCATTCTCTCTCTCTCACCGAGGGACAATTCAGAGTTACCAGCCAGCCTAACATGCATGTTTTTGGTTGGTGGAAGGAAACTGGAGCACCTGGAGAAAACCCACGCAGCACGGAGAGAACATGCAAACTCCACCTAGAAAGGTCCCTGGCTAGGATTTGAACCGGCAACCTTCTCACTGAGAAGTGACAGCTCTACCAACTGCACCATCGTGCTGCCCTAATTAATAAATTAATTGGGTTAATGGAATAAAAATACTTTCTGGGACTTCCACAGCAGGATGGACTGAAACTCATCAAGGAGATGCTATTTATACGACAGATCTTGTTGGCAGGCCTCAGACTGAAGAAGTCTTTTGGATGAAAGATGAAACATTTCTCCATCTGTCCAGATGACGTGATTTCACTTTTTGTGATTTATTTACCTGGATAATTGAGCTTTCAAACCTTTTTTCTCTCCTCCAGCATCAACGTGTGGCATGAAGGCTGCACAGAAGATGTTGGTGTCAGCCTCCCCACCATCACAGACATCTACACCTCCAGATGCAGGAAGAGGGCCACCTGCATCATGAAGGACCACACTCACCCAGCACACACACTTTTTGCCCCACTCCCCTCAGGAAGGAGGTTGAGGAGCATTAAGTGTAGAACCACTAGACTGAGGAACAGCTTCTACCCTGAGGCTGTTAGACTCATGAATCTCTAACCAGAATAATCACTGTGAAAAATCACATCATGTTGCTGCTGATCTGTTTCATGCTGCTTCTGATCTGTTTCATGTTGCTGTTGATCTGTTTCATGTTGCTGCTGATCTGTTTCATGTTGCTGTGTTCATGTGTCCTCATTTGCTCACACAGACTCATGTTCGTGCTGCTGATGTTTGGCACATTGATCTTATTACTGTTTTTCTTTACAATTTCTATTTTTGTTGGATGCATCTGGGACCCTGTGTACATAGTTTCGTTCCACCTCATGTACCACATGTGATGAGAATGACAGTAAAGACACCTTGACCTTGACCATGACCTTGATTTTCTCCCCCATGGTGTAGTGAAAAGGGGGAATTGGAAACATGAGTTGTCCATTCGTCCGTGCACGCTGTGAGCATAACTTAAAAAAATAAGTCAGGCACTAGTTTCCATTTTGGTGTGTGGCTGCATCTAGTTAACTGTTAGTTAACATCTAGTTTAACAGTTAGTTAACATGTAGTTTAACTGTTTACATCTAGTGAACTGTTAGTTAACATGTAGTTTAACTGTTAGTTATCATCTAGTTTAACTGTTAGTTAACATCTAGTTTAACTGTTAGTTAACATCTAGTTTAACTGTTAGTTATCATCTAGTTTAACTGTTAACATCTAGTGAACTGTTAGTTAACATCTAGTTTGACTGTTAGTTAACATCTAGTTTAACTGTTAGTTATCATCTAGTTTAACTGTTAGTTAACATCTAGTTTAACTGTTAGTTAACATCTAGTTTAACTGTTAGTTAAC
>NC_056507.1:917148-917348 GCF_014905685.2 Nematolebias whitei | reverse complement strand
TCTAGTTTAACTGTTAGTTAACATCTAGTTTAACTGTTAGTTAACATGTAGTTTAACAGTTAGTTAACATCTAGTTTAACTGTTAGTTAACATCTAGTTTAACTGTCAGTTAACATCTAGTGGACTGTTAGTTAACATCTAGTTTAACAGTTTACATCTAGTTTAACTGTTAGTTAACATGTAGTTTAACAGTTAGTTAA
>NC_056507.1:911841-917048 GCF_014905685.2 Nematolebias whitei | reverse complement strand
TAGTTTAACTGTTAGTTAACATGTAGTTTAACTGTCAGTTAACATCTAGTGGACTGTTAGTTAACATGTAGTTTAACTGTTAGTTAACATGTAGTTTAACTGTTAGTTAACATGTAGTTTAACTGTTAGTTAACATGTAGTTTAACAGTTAGTTAACATGTAGTTTAACAGTTAGTTAACATCTAGTTTAACAGTTTACATCTAGTGAACTGTTAGTTAACATCTAGTTTGACTGTTAGTTAACATCTAGTTTAACTGTTAGTTAACATGTAGTTTAACTGTCAGTTAACATGTAGTTTAACTGTCAGTTAACATCTAGTGGACTGTTAGTTAACATGTAGTTTAACTGTTAGTTAACATGTAGTTTAACTGTTAGTTAACATGTAGTTTAACAGTTAGTTAACATCTAGTTTAACAGTTTACATCTAGTGAACTGTTAGTTAACATCTAGTTTAACTGTCAGTTAACATCTAGTTTAACTGTCAGTTAACATCTAGTGGACTGTTAGTTAACATCTAGTGAACTGTTTACTTTTCATAATGTTCCTGTGAGAAATATCTCATTAAAAAATCACGTCAGTCTTCACAGGTGCATTTAAATATTTATTGTCAGTTCACAGAGAAGCAACGTGAGAAAGGTCTGAGTCAGCCCCATGACGGCAGGTCGGTGACACCTGTCAGAAAACAAAGAAATGTCTTAAAGACAATCACTTCACACAACTCTGGACAATAAGCCATGTTTAGCAGCGGGACAAGATAAAGTCTGCTGCTTACTGTTTAGTGTAACGTACAGTCATGTTTGCAGAAATATTTGTATCTTTAAATACAAAAAGAAAAGGTTTTAGAACCAGTGGTTTCAGTACGAACAAACCCTGGTGGCCAAAGTAAATATTACAGCAGGGTTCAGATGTTATTTTGTGTTTTTCATGTGTGGGGCACGGTGGTGCAGTGGATAGAGCTGTCTCCTCACAGTGAGAAGGTCTGTGTTGGTCAAATGTATTATGCCGGATGCCCTTCCTGACACAACACAGCATTTATCGAGGTTTGGGACCGGCACCATGGATACACTGGCCTGTTGTCCATAGTGGTGCGTTTAGGGCGTGGTCAATCCCCAAACATTAAAACATCAACAACATGTGTGCCTTCCTCTCATGTTCATGTCATGTTCTCTTACTGTTTAACATTTATACAGTCTGTTCAGTCTGTCGATGTCATTCTTGCTCATCTGAGTGGCCGTTCCAAAGGGAACGTTCGGATCAGGAATGGGCACCATTGTAGGCTGATTGTTTGCAGAAAAAGCGTATCTAGAACAATTGGAGAACTTGGTTAGTTTCTACATAATAGAAACAAACAAAAAATGAAAATGGTTGAATGAAGGCTAGAAGAGAAATGATGGTAAGCAGCATCTCCATACCTGTGGTACTGCATGACAGAGTTGTAGTCGTAGGGGGTATTCATGTTCAGAGTGTTGAGCTTATCAAAAGCATACGCCAAACCTGAGAAAACACAATTTACAATAAAGCTCAGTAAAAACTGAAGAGCTGTTTCTGCGCATGTTGTTAAGATTAGTTGGTCATTGCAATCCAGGCTTTCTGAGTGCACGGTCCACCCTACAGGTTCTGTGTGCAGGGACTGATTTCCACAGGGTAGCTAACATGGATACTTAGAAAAACACATTCGTGTTGGTCAAGCACTAATTAGGTACGCTGTCTACATACATATTACGCATGCTTGATGACCTTGAACGTATTACACATGCTTGATGACCTTGATAATGTGGATGTGCATTTCTGAGCAGCCTAGCCCTGAAGACCTAGACCTCTTTTAAGCTCATTGTGGAAAACTTGGTAAAGAAACTGAAAGTTAAACTGGGTTTCTTTTTCAGAGACAGATCCTGTCTAACTCTGAACCCTGAGGAACGCCTTGTATCTGTGACTTTCCTTCCCTCCATTGATCACGGTGACATTATTTACATGAACGCTCCTACAAGAACCCTGCAGATGTTGGATGCTGTCTATCATGGTGCACTAAGATTCATAACTGGCTGTAACTACCGTACCCACCACTGCACCCAGTATTCACTGGTTAACTGGTCACCATTAACTTCACACAGACTCTCTCACTGGTACATTTTCATCTTTAAATCACTTCCTGGTCTGCTGCCTTCATACATCTCCTCCTACATGTCTCTGTGTGAGTGCAGCTACAGCGTGCGCTCTCAGGACATCATTACCTGCAGTGTTCCCTCAGTGAGGACTGAACTAGACAAAAGGACCTTCTCCTACTCCGCTCCTGTTTCCTGGAATATCTTGTAAAAATACCTGAAGCTCTCGACTTTTGACCTCTCTAAGTGGCTTCAAACATCTGATAAGTTCCTGCAGATGTTCCTGTTTTTAGTTTTTTACACCGTCTTATAATCCGGCTGTTTTTGTTTGTTTGTTTATACCATTTTTTCATTTATTTTTCCCAATTTGTATGCCTCTTTTATGATTGTCTATTGTTGTCATTATTCTTTGTTAAAAACAGGCCTCTCTATAAACGAGTCCTCGAGGCTCAGTGACACTAACCTGTAGAAATAAAGGTTGAATGAGGTCAAGGTCGAGAGCTTCAGATAGTCTACATTCAGAGAACCTGGGTCACACTGAAACCAACCATCGTCTACTGTGTAAAGACTTTCGTTCCTCCCGTCATAGTCCCTTTGCAGGGGAACTCTGAGGGTTGGGGTGGATATGAAGAGGTGTGCATGATTGGCAAACATGCACACAGGAGAAAGGGTGGTTTGCTCACAGTCTGGCTGCTTGGATCAGGTTTTCTGACGAAGCAATGTTCAAGTGACTAAAACGTTTTTTTTATTGGTGAATGGAAATGCCAAAACTAACATATTATTGTCTTGTTAAATACTGGTGATTGTATAGACCATAAAGCTATTGAATACAATAATTATTGTATATCTGGCAACACGGCTTTCACAATGTAGAGATTGTAGATGGGGTTGACACAATAGAGAATTTCTGTGTCATTCACATGTCAACAAATTCATCAAGCAAGTCCAGTTCAGTGGCCTCAAGAGTCTGTTTTTGCTCTTTGCAGATGACATGGTCCTGTTGGCGTCATCGTGCCATGATCTCCAGCTCTCACTGAAGCAGTTCACAGCCGAGGGTGAAGCAGCTGGGATCAGCACCTTCATTCTGAGGCAGTGGTCTTCAGTCAGAGGGTGGATTGTTCTCTTCAGGTCCAGGGTGAGGTTCTGCCTCAAGTGGAGGAGTTCAAGTATCTCTGGGTTTTGTTCATGAGTGAGGGAAGAATGGAGCGTGCGATTGACAGACGGGTTGGTGCAGCGTCTGCAGTATTGCAGACTCTGTGCCGGTCTGTTGTGGTGAAGGAGCTGAGCTGTAAGACAAAGCTCTCTGTTTACCGGTCGGTCTACGTTCCTCCCCTCACCTCTGGTCATGAACTCTGGTAGAGACTGAAAAAATGAGATCGTGGATCCAGGAGGTTGAAATGAGTTTCCTCTGCAGAGCTGGACTCTCCCTCAAAGATAGGGTGAGAAGTTCAGGTATCAGGAGAGACTCAGACTAGAACCACTTCTCCTCCACATCCAGAGGAGACAGTTGAGGTGGTTCAGATTTATGGTGAATGGTAAATGGACTGTACTTGTATAGCGCCTTTATATTTTATTTCAAGACACTCAAAGCTCTTTACAACAATCTGTGTCCTCCCATTCATACAGCTCTCTACTAGATCTCTACAAAGATAATTGAACAAATCATTCTAAAGAGACTAATCAGAGGTTTACATCAGAGGCAATGAGGGTTCAGTGTCTTGCCCAGGGACACTTTGACATGTGACTGCTGGTGGATTCGAACCCCCAACTCTCGCATTGGAGGACGACTGCTCTAACCACTCAGCCACAGCCGCCTTTATGGAAAGAACGCCCCCTGGACACCTGCCTAGGGAGATTTTCCAGGTATTTCTGACTGGAAGGAGAAACTGGAGAAGATCAGAGACAGACTGGAAAAACTATGTCTCTTAACTGGTCTGGGAACATCTTGGAGTCCTCCCAAATGAGCTGGAAGAGGTGGCTGTGGAAAGAGATGTCTGGACCTCCCTGCTCAAGATGCTGCAATGGATGGTTGGATGAATGGATGGATGGATGGTTGGATGATGGATGGTTGGATGAATGAATGGATGGCTGGTTGGATGATGGATGGATGATGGAAGGATGGATGGATGGTTGGATGATGGATGGATGGTTGGATAATGGATGGATGATGGATAGATGGTTGGATGGATGGATGGATGGATGGTTGGATGATGGATGGATGGTTTGGATGATGGATGGTTGGATGATGGATGGTTGGATGGATGGATGAATGGATGATGGATGGATGGTTGGATGGATGGTTGGATGAATGGATGGATGTTGGATGATGGATGGATGTTGGATGGTTGGATGATGGATGGATGGTTGGATAATGAATGGATGATGGATGGATGTTGGATGGTTGGATGGATGATTGGATGGATGGTTGGATGGATGGATGGTTGGATGGATGATTGGATGGATGGTTGGATGGTTGGTTGGATGGATGATTGGATGGATGTTGGATGGATGGATGGTTGGATGGATGGATGTCAAGAAATTAGTTTCATATTGGAACTTGGATGTGGGATCGATTACACAGGACAGTGAAGCTTCAGTCGTTGATAAAAACATCAGCTTCTACTGATGTTCAACCAGTTCAACCAGTTCAACCAGTCAAATCATGTGCCTGTCAGTCAAAGTAACTTATTTTTAAATGTGGCATTAAACTGATCATTTTCTCCGGTTAAGACAGATGAAGATTAAGATTGAAGGCGTCAGGTTTCATGAGTCAGACTCTCACCAGACTGGATGTTCTCCCACACGACTCGGATGTACTGATCTCTGTCGGAGCGGCACTGCTCGTGGTTGAAGCCGAGGGCGTGGAGGAGCTCGTGCTGGACGGTGCTGTGGTAAATGCAGCCCTGACGGTCCAGAGACACCGTCTGGGCAGAACCACGACGGCCAACGTAGGAGTAACAGCTGTGTGTCCAACCAAAACACAACACTGGTTAAAGCACAGTTCCTAAAATCACAAACATCTACATAAGTTTTATCAGCTGGTCAAAAAACCCCAACCCCAACTAGTCCCTACCAGCATCATAAAGTTCCCAACTAGTCCCTAC
>NC_056507.1:897757-911831 GCF_014905685.2 Nematolebias whitei | reverse complement strand
TCCCAACTAGTCCCTACCAGCATCATAAAGTTCCCAACTAGTCCCTATACCAGGATCATAAATCAGAGAGACGGCAGATAACCAGCTGAACCAGGAAAGCTCAATTTCAACAAGACTATTTCTTGTAAAAGCTACAATTCATCCGATGGTTTCACAACAAATTGTCTTTGAGGTCTGAACAATAAAACATGTCTCAAAACATCAAGCTACAGGAATACAGAGTGAATGTTTACTGATGAAAAACAGCTAAAATGAGCTAAAATAATAATAAAAATAACAACAACAACCTTTATTTAACCAGGTTTGTCCCACTGAGCCCCAAAGATCTCTTTTACAAGAGAGACCTGTTTTTAAAGACCTAAAAACAAACTGAAGAGTAGCTGAAATGAGTGCAAAAACTGGAAATTATCTGAAAAAGCTGAAATTAGCAACAACAACCACAAAAACAGCTGAAAAGTAGCTAGAAAATCAGAACAACGTTTAAATTAGAAGGAAGTGGACAGAGCACATTTTTGCTGAATTAGGTTGAAAAAAGTTAAAATTACTGCAAACAATGAGGAATTAGCTAAAAAAGCTAAAATTAACATAAAATAGCTAAATAGTAGCTGAAATAGCAGAAAATGCTGAAACTTGCAGAAGTAAGCTAAAAGGAGCACAACAAGCTGAAATTAGAAGAAAGAAGTTAAGGAAACACAAAAATGTTGGAGTTAGCAGAAAGAATCTGATAGGAGCACAAAGCAGCTGAAAAACAGCTGAAATTAATTGAAAGTAGCAGAAAACAGTTTTAATTTTCAGAAAGAAGCTGAAGTAGGACATGAAAGGAGCAGTAAAAGGTTGTAAACACAAGTAGAGATCTGAAGGATGTAAAATGAGCTCAGTTAATTTTGTATGGGAACAAAAACAGAAAGCAGCTGAAATGAGCTGAAAGTAGCTGAAAACAGCTGTTGCTGCTTCTTGGTGTTTGTGATACTTTGTAAAAGTGTGTTTATCTTATTATTTTCATGCAGTTTAGTCTCATATGAACGAGACAAAAAGATTCTTCAGTAAACTGCAGACTGGATTTCGGCATCTGTTTTAAAAGTACATGTTTGTAAGGACACGACGTGCACGCCAACACGCACACGCACCCGTTGTGGGACTGGATGCTCAGGTAGTCTCTCTGGTTGGTGTGTCTGATGAATCGGATGCAGGAGACTTGACTGAAGGACTGCAGGCCGTTCTCGATGACGGACAGCTCACGAGACGCTGCACCGAAAACAAAGTGTTGTAGAAAGACGTGCACGTTCATGTTCCACACCAAAGCATTTGTGTTGACTCTGTTGACTCCGAGTCCCTGCGGTCACCTGGTTCTGGTTGTGAATGAGAGCTGCTTCTGATGACCCCCCAGCTAAAATAAAGTTATTATTTACACAAACTCACCTTCATCTTCATCCTCATCAGGAGAACAGAACAAACATGTATGACAGCAAATCATCTGCATATAACGATACCCTGTGCTCGTGCACGTCCCTTTGATCAGGATGCACAGACACTAAAGCTCATCTAGTGGGCGGCTGTGGCTGAGTGGTTAGAGCAGTTGTCCTCCAATGCAAGAGTTGAGGGTTCGAATCCACCAGCAGTCCATGGGCAAGACACTGAACCCCTCGTTGCCTCTGATGTGTGTCATCAGTGTATGAAAGTGATCTAAAGCTCTGATTAGTCTCTTTAGAATGATTTGTTCAATTAGCTTTGTAGAGATCTAGTATAGAGCTGTGTGAACGGGTGAATGAGGCACAGATGGTTGTAAAGAGCTTTGAGTGTCTGGATCAGATAGAAAGGAGCTGTATAGGTGCAGTCCATTTACCATTTATCTAGTGGCGACTGAGCAGTGACAAAGAAAACACTGTGGAGTTGATTCAAAGTGAACAAGAACATTATTTTCAACCTTTAACCAGGCAAGCCCCAGTGAGATCACAGATCTCCTTTGAAAGGGAGGCCTGGACCTAACGTGCACGTTTTTGGAATAACAAAATATTTCATAAGAATAACGGTGAAGTCCAGTTAAAACTGAGAACCAATTCAATTTGATGTGAAGTTAAAGGTCAAAAACTTTCCCTGCATCAAACAATCTGTGGCTCCTGAAGAGTCCATATTAACGAGAAAACAAAATATTCCATCAGATTAAAGAATCGATGTTTAATCTGGGATAACAACAGAAAAACAGAGTTGGAGCGTGTTATAACCAACATTCACGTGACTTATTGTTGACATGATTGACCCTTGAGGATTTTCACATTGAAGTTAGTGACACAACTTTTATTCTGAAGATAAAGTGAAGGAACAGGAAGCAGCTTACAGTAATGGTTGGCGATCACATAAGGCACGTAGACTTTTCCATCGGTGGACTTGGGCCACATGCAGCCTTGAGACGTGCACTGATCAGCATTCCTCTCCTCTTCAGAGTCATAAGCGATGTCGTCGATGACCAAAGGCTCGTCCTCCGCACGCACTGGGAAAGAACAGCTAAAAGTTGGTCCCTCCTGGAGGAGCTGTTACTGAAGCTGCATTTAAAGTCATCGCTCGTTTAGCTACAGAAAACCTGCGCATCACCAGACTTCAAGCTAACATCAGTTTCGGCTGATGTGGATCGAGCCGTAGCTGTTTTGGTCAAACTTTGAGAGTATTTGTGAAAGAACAGCTGCCATGCCGCTCACAGCACGTCCTGGTAGTGATCCTCAGCTACTACCACCTCACCGTCTGGAAAACTGTTAGCGTGTCCGTTAGCGGATGTGGGTTAGCTGTGGTGGCCATCTTGAACTAGAATTTGTTAAAGTACAGATTCTTTCCTTGTAGAGCGATTTATAAACTATTTTGCTAACAGACAGAATAGAGTTACTGCTAACGAAGAGTAGCCCTCAGAGTATGTGCTGGGAACAACTCTCAGCTACAACCACCCTGAATTTCCACAGCTAATCTCTAGAAGTGACCGAATTAAAGCCAGCGTTGTTTTTCATTCAGCTGTGTGGCCATCTTGAATTGGACGAACTTTATATTTAATAATCTCTTCTAAAAGATTCATTTGTATCTGTGCAGTGGTGTACCAGATATTTTGCTAACAGAGACAGAGTTGACTCTAAAAAGATGAGGCGACACTTTAAAGGCTAACCTTGTGTAATCTGTGAGCGCTCAGAGTTTGTCAGGATTAAATGAGGTCAAAACACTAAAATGGATCAACATAAAACCATTTAAGTGTTTTGATGTCTGAGGCGGCCATATTGGATGGAGTTCACTAAACGTTAACGAGTTGTCGACGTACGTCCAGTAATCGTTAGCTGCAAGTTTCATGAACCTCGGCGTGTGGGTTGACAGCAGACAAACTCACATACGTGCAAAAACATGATCGCCCCTTTCACCTTTAACTGGTGTTACTAAAGAAAACATGTGAAACGTGTTAGTTTCACATGTTTTCTACATGTTCCCTGGTCCCTGTGAAAGCTCACTGCTGAGAAACAGCTGAAATTAGCTAAAAACTTGCTGAAATGTAGCTGAAATGGAAGAACAATAGAAATTTAGCAGAACAAAGAAAAGACATGTTTGCTGAATTATGTTTACATGAACAGAAATGAGCACAACAATTAGGGAGTTTGTTAAAAATAAAAATGCTGAAATTAGCAACAAAAAAAAATGCTGAAAAGTAGCTGAAAAAAGCTTAAATTAGCAGAAGAAGGAGGAAGAAGTTGAAATGAGCTTAAAAAAAGGTGTGGAATTACCTGAAAAAGCTAAAAACAGCAGGAAAACAAAAAGAACACACATTTGTCCAATTAGGCTGAAAGAAGCAGAAAAAATGGGAATTAACTGAAAAAAAGCTGAAATTAGCATAAAACAGTTAAATAGTAGCTGAAATAGTAAAAAAAAGGCTGAAACTTGCAGAAATAAGCTGAAAGGAGCAGAACAAGCTGAAATTAGCAGAAAGAATCTGAAAGGAGCACAAAAAAACTGAAAAAATAGCTGACATTAGCTGAAAGTAGCTGAAAACAGTTAAAGTTTGCAACAGGAAGCTGAAAGAAGCTGAAGCAGAACAAAATGTGAAAGGAGCAGTAAAAGGTTGTAAACACATGTAAAGATATGAAGGAGGTAAAATGAGCTCAGTTCATTTTCTGTGAGAACAAAATGGTAGAAAAAGCTAAAAATGTCAAACAGCTAAAGTTGCACCAAAACCAAAAGTTACAGCAGGATTGTCCTGAAAGAGCCGAACGTTTTGATTTGTTGAAAAAGACTGAAAACTGCGGGACGAGAAACGTGCTGAATATGGTACAGAAGAAAACTGGATGACAGCAGGTGTGCGCACGCTTCATGCACGTTCAAATATTCAGGCTTGGACTGAAGTCCAAAAAGTTCAGGGTGGGCAACCAATGAGTTTAACATCAAAACCAGATCAGTTTGATTTATTGTTGAGCAAACCAAACTCCTAGAACTTATTTAGAGTTGTTATCAGTTCCTGCAGCACTGCACGTCATGTTCGTGCACGTTCGTGCACGTTTCATGACAGAAGAGTCAAACAGGAAGTAAAACATGAAAGAGTCTGATACAGTCATAACCAACTCGTTCTGGACTCACCAACGTCTTTGTTGGCCCTCCACAGGAGCTCAGACACCGACAGCTCCTGCTCAGAGACAACAGTGTCAAAATGTGTGGACAGAAATGTCCTCATTCAAAGAGCCGGGACAGAAAAAGACTAAATGTCCTCATTCAAAGAGCCGGGACAGAAAAAGACTAAACGTCCTCATTCAAAGAGCCGGGACAGAAAAAGACTAAATGTCCTCATTCAAAGAGCCGGGACAGAAAAAGACTAAATATCCTCATTCAATCACTTCATTTATACATAAAACTTTATTTATAAAGCACTTTAAAACAACTGTTGGCCAAAGAGTTGTACACTAACACATGCAAACATAAAAAACTATAAAATCAACAAATACCATCAAAGTAATGAACAGTTAAAATCATAAAACAGTAAAAACAGTAAAACCAACATTTCAAGCTGAGTTTAAAGCCAAAGAGAAAAATGTGTCTTCAGAGAAGATTTAAAAACAGGAAGTGATGTCAGAGGCAGCTCGGTCACCTCTCAGCCTCCTGTTGGGCTTTGGGACGACCAACAGCAGCTGATCAGCTGATCAGCTGACCTCAGAGAGCGTGAGAGAACAGCTGGAGCAGGTCGGACAGACACTGTGAGACCATGAAGACATTTGAAAACAAACAAAAGAACCTTAAAATTAATCCGGAAACAAACTGGGAGTGATTTTAGGACAGGGGTGACGTGATCTCGTTTTCTGGTGCCAGTTAAAAGACGAGCAGCAGAGTTCTGAACCAGCTGAAGTCGAGTCAGTAACAAAAAAGCTGGACTTGACCACAGATTTAATCTGAGCATCCAGTTTAAAATCGCACCGCAGTGGTTAATTTGAGCCGGATCCTGCCAGAACAAGATCCGGGAACTCTCTGGATGGATGGATGGACGGACTGATGGATGGATGAACGGATGGATGGACTGATGGATGGATGGACTGATGGATGGATGGATGGACTGATGGACGGATGGATGGACTGATGGATGGATGGATGGATGGACGGACGGACTGATGGATGGATGGATGAACGGACGGATGGATGGACGGATGGACTGATGGACGGATGGATGGACTGATGGATGGATGGATGGACAGATTGATGGATGGACTGATGGACTGATGGACGGATGGATGGACTGATGGATGGATGGATGGACAGATAGATGGATGGACTGATGGACGGATGGATGATGGACTGATGGATGGACGGATGGACTGATGGATGGATGGACGGATGGATGGACGGACTGATGGATGAACGGACTGATGGATGGATGGACTGATGGATGGACGGATGGATGGATGGACTGATGGATGGATGGACTGATGGATGGACGGATGGATGGATGGACTGATGGATGGATGGACGGATGGATGGACTGATGGATGGATGGATGGACGGACGGACAGATGGATGGACGGACAGATGGATGGATGGACTGATGGATGGATGGACGGATGGATGGACTGATGGATGGATGGATGGATGGACGGACAGATGGATGGATGGACTGATGGATGGATGGACTGATGGATGGATGGACTGATGGATGGATGGATGGTCGTTAGTTGGACAACAGAGAACTGAAGCCCCCCCCCCCCCCCATTACAGTGTAACTCCTACCTACTTGAATTTCATGCTCAAAAGCACTTCGGTTTACCTGCAGCCTCAGTTCAACTCCAGTCCATAAAAACACTCCTCTCCAAACTAAACATTGACTGCTCCGATGGTCACAGGGGGGGGGGGGTCACAGGGTAACGCTCGAGATGGTTCAGGTTCAGAGTGTGAGGTTCAGTCAGAGCAGGTAGTGTTTGTGTTTCAGTTTGTTTCCTTAATGACAATTAGCAAAAACAGCTGAAAAGTAGCTAAAAATGCAGAAAGAAGCTTAAATTACCAAAAGGAAGTGGAGAGAGACATTTTTGCTGAATTAGGCTGAAAAAGGCAGAAATGAGTGCAAAAAAATTTAGCTGGAAAAAAGCTGAAATTAGCTTAAAACAGTTAAATAGCAGCTGAAATAGTAGAAAAAGCTGAAACTTGCAGAAATAAGCTGAAAGGCGCAGAAGAAGCTGAAATTAGCAGAAAGAATCTGAAAGGAGTACAAAACAGCTGAAAAAACAGCTGAAATTGACCGAAAGTAGCTGAAAATATTTTAAATTTGCAGCAGGAAGCTGAAAGCAGCTGAAGCAGAACAAAGTGTGAAAGAAGCAGTAAAAGGTTGTGAAGGATGGAAAATGAGCTCAGTTCATTTTCTGTAAGAACAAAATGGAAGAAAAGGCTAAATATTTCAAAAAGCTAAAGTTGCACCAAAAGTCGGAGCAGGATTGTCTGAAACAGCTGAACATTTTGATTCATGGTTTGTTGAAACAGCTGAAAAACGTGCAGAAGACAACTGGATGGCAGCAGATGCTTCGTCATCGTTCAGACTGTTAATTCTAAAAAGACTTTCAAGGAAAAGAATAAATTAAATGTTTTACATTAAGCAGAACACGACGTTGACCTTGTCATTTGACCTTGATATGAATGTTACCTTCTCGTCCTGGGCCCAGCAGCAGGTGGAGACCACCAGGACCACCAAGACAGCGAGTGTGGACTTCATCATAGTCATGTTTCCAGTGTGCAGATGTGGATCCAGCTGCAGCTCCTGTTTATACGGCGCCCAGCTCGGCAGCAGCAGGCCTGTTCCCAGCAGAACCAGAACTTCTCCTGGAAGCTGTGGGAGGGTCCGTCCTGGCAACACCTGCTGGACTTTTATCAAGAAAGTTCAGTTTGTTTGCATAAAGCAAAATGGCCAAAAACGTTTAAACCGTGTCTACATTTATTTGTTTGTTGCCAGTAAAATATCTCACAAACAACCGGATGGATTTCAATAAACGTTGAAGTCAGCCCACTCAAGATGGCCGCCACAGCTAATCCACTTCAGTCAGAACGTAAAGAACGAACTCTGCTGATTTTACAGAACGTGAGCTACTTGGACAATAACCAATATTTTTAATTAAACTTGGACAATAACTAATATTTTTAATTGGACAATAACGAATATTTTTAATTAAAACTTTGACAATAACTAATATTTTTAATTGGACAATAACCAATATTTTTAATTGGACAATAACTAATATTTTTAATTAAACTTGGACAATAACGAATATTTTTAATTTAACTTGGACAATAACCAATATTTTTAATTGGACAATAACGAATATTTTTAATTAAAACTTTGACAATAACGAATATTTTTAATTAAACTTGGACAATAACCAATATTTTTAATTGGACAATAACGAATATTTTTAATTAAAACTTTGACAATAACGAATATTTTTAATTAAACTTGGACAATAACCAATATTTTTAATTGGACAATAACTAATCATTTTTTGAATGTCCAGAGGACCAGATTGAACTTTTTTGGATTTTTCTACCTGGATTATTGAGCATGCTTCAGGACTAATCATTTTAATTAAAACTTAGTAATGAATATTTTTAATTGGACAATAACTAATCATTTTAATTAAAACTTAAGGCTGACGAGAAACAACAGTCTGCCTGAAAAAATTAACAGCTGTGTCTTATCTGAATCTGACTCCCCTGTTTGGCCTTGAAACAGGCCGACATCAAATTTCTCCTGGGGTGTGTGTAAACTAAGAAGGCTCTGCTCTATCCATCCCCTGCACCCCCACCCCCAGAACTTCTGTGAATGCGTATCAGAGCTGTACCGGCTGACACCAACATCTTAACAGGACTACGGTCTATCTGGAAGTGCTTCGTGGACAAATCTCACCGTCTTGTCATGCATGTAACGTGTCTTTAAATGTGCTGCTGGTGGAGTTGGAGAAGGATCATTCAGAACATTCACTCATCGTCAATTGGTCTGACACACGTTGTAATTCAGTTCAAGGTAGAGCACAGGCTGCACTGGCCCAAAGACAAGTTGTGCAAGATCAAAGCCTACCTGGACCCAGCATGCAATCATTGCAAACAAACTCCAGTTACCAGTGGTGGCAAGGGCACCACCCCACCACATTACCTCGAATAAGACAAAAAACATTGCATTAAAATGAAATAATAAAAATAATTCAAAATATATGTATATCATTTTTTTTTAGTTGTGTAAGATAAATGTTATAACAAAGTCCATGCTCAATAATCCAGGTATAAAATCCAACATTTTTCAGTCAGGTCATCTGGGCAGTTTCTGTTTTTGTGCAGGACGGCCCCCAGAAACCATCTTAGCTCCAGCAAACTGGTTGATCCACTTAAGGAGTTTACTGCTTGGTGGGGAAACGGTTTACTGGAACTCCTCTGACTGATGAAGCCCTCTGGATAGAGGGCGAAACGTTTCTATAAAAAAGAAACTGTCCAGATGACCTGACTGAGAATTATTGGATGTTTTAATGCCATTTAATTTTCACCTGTTATTCCCAATTTGTACGCATCCTTTTATGGTTGTCCATTGTTGTCATCATTCTTTGTTAAATCAGGTCTCTCTTGTAAATGAGTCCTCGAGGCTCAATGGGATTTACCTGTTTAAATAAAGGTTGAATGAAAAATGTCCACCTTGGGGTGCAACAATCTTTGCCCATAGACTCTCGTTAAAAGTTGTACATGCACAGTAGCTCCTCTTAAATACAAGAGATAGAACCATTCCTGGGGTGCACCTCTCCTGCGCCCAGAGCTGATTGCAGCATGATTTGTATTTCACCCACCCTCCCACGGTGGGAGGGTGGGACTTTCGCCACGGGGCTGACGTCACATCATCGGTCATAAAATTCACCTGATTGACAGGTCGAGCCACGGGAGTTGGAAAGGATCGGACAGAGATGCGAAATGGAGCAAGAAAAATTAAATAATTCAGTGGAGTCACTGAAAACAATACATTTTGAGATGATTTCAAAAATTTTGGGACACATGGAAGTCTTTTGTATGTATGTTGGTGAAGCTTCTCAGTCATCCAGGACATGATGAATTCAAAAAGCTTCAATACAAAAACTGGACTTTATTTGTAACAGAAGACGTTTCGCTCCTCATCCGAGGAGCTTCCTCAATTCAAAGAACAGAGTGAGAGATACAGGTTGTAAGGCTGAGTGAGATAAGACACACACACATGTAGATTGACAGTTCACACCTCAACAGTAGGGGTTTCTTAAAGTCTTTGTTCCTCTAATTCACAGACGAGGCAAGAACAGAGGGGCCTCGTCTGCGAATTAGAATTCAATTAGAATTTGAATTCTTTTGTATGTAGACTGTATGTTTGACTGATCCGGTGTGGGAGGGAAGAGGTGGGGTGGTTTCTGTGTTTCTGTTCCATGTTGTTGTTGTTGTTGTTGTTGTTTTGGGGAAGAAAAAAATCAATATAAAAAAAAAAACCAACTCAAGTGTTGCCCGGTGGTTGGACATGTTGTTTTTAATCATCTCTACAACTCGTTTCTGTTGGTTTGGTTTGACTGACCCAAGCGAGGTGCAGGAGCGCTGTGCAGTCCACGTCCGGCTTTGAGGGAAACCAAAAACAGTCGTGCGCTGTCAGACGTGGAGCGTCCGATGCTGCAGCCTGCATGCATGTGAAACAGCTGTTTAGTACTAAACGTGCACTTGTGCACAAACAGGTGAGTTTTTGTTCTTTACATGTGAAATAAAACAACTTGTTGGACGAGCTGAGGCAGAACTCTGACTGATGGTTGTGTTTCTGGGGGGGGTTGAGCTCGTCTGTGCACTTTTACAGACCCTCAAATATCAAGCGGAGCACCACACTGAGCCAAGAGAAAAACAAAGTTTAGGAACAGATAAAAAGAACAAACCGAACGGAGAGGGTGCGTAGTTTTAGGATCCGATAAAAATGAGATTAAAAGATGTATTTAGTGTATTTAATGTGGTCGATTGTTCCCTAAAGGAACAAGTTTTACAACATTCAAACAAGAGAAAACCACATGATAAGACACGGTGCTCATGTGTCGATGGGTTAAACAGAAGCAGTCTGAGAAAAGTTGGATTTGTTTCTGTTTAATGAGTGTCCTTAAATAATGAAGCATGTTCCAGATGCTCCTGGTTCTCTGGTTACTCACCATTTTACCCCCAGCTTCAATAAAAACACTTTTGAAGGACACCAGGGCGCGCTTCGCAGTAAACCCCACCTCAGAGAACTTGGATGACTTGGTCTTCACAGCAGTCATCGTGCACCATCTGTCAGGCGTGTGACAGAAACAGCTGCTCCGTTACACATGTACACAGTGTTGTGCACATTGTGGGTCCATTTGAACACGGAGTTACAGCTGCAGGTTGGACATCACGTTCATTTCAGTAACCACTTTATAACCGATAAGTTTACATCTCCTGCGTTCCCTGATTTTATGAACGTGGCATCAAGTACCTCTGAGTATGGCTGTGTGCAACGCTTTGATGGAGAGCTAGAAGACACCAACCAGGCACAACCCTAGAAGCCTGCGGTCTCTGAAATGCTTTCACCTCATGCCTCGACCGATGAACTCCTTTCAGCTTGTCATGGGGAGACCGATCAGGACAAAACTGGACCAACTGTTGAAGCTCGGATTCAGGAGCAGTGTGGCTTCTGTCCTGATCGTGGAACAGATCCTGAAACTTGCAGAACTGCAGAGGGTCGTGGGAGTTAGACTCTCCAGTCTGCATGGGTTTTGTGGACCTGAAGGAGGCGTATGGCCGTGTTCTCTGAGGCCGCAGGACTACGCCTGGGTTGCTTTTAACAGCTCTCCAGTCCTTGTAGAATCAAAGCAGGAGCTCTGGAACAAAGTCGAGCTTGTTCTCATTGTGGGTTGGACTCTACCAGGGCTGTTCCTCGTCTCTGATCCTGTTGGTGGTCTTCATGGACAGGATCTCAAGGGAGGAGGGCATCTGGTTTGGGAACCTCAGGGTCTCATTTCTGCTGTATGTGGCTGATGTGGTTCTGTTGGTCTTTGAGCCAAGACTTTCAGCGTGGACTGGGGCAGTTCACAGCAGAGTGTGAAGATGGGATGAGAATCAGTTCCTCCAAGTCTGAGGTCAAAGTTTTAAACTGGAGATGGGTGGAAAGCCCCCTCCACGTCAGGAAAGTGGGGATTTTTGCCTCGGGTGGAGGAGGCCAAATATCTGGGCATCCTGTTTACGAGCGATGGTAAGATGGAGCGTGAAACAGATCAGTGCATCGACCTCAGTAATGAGGGCGTTGTTTCGGTTGGCTGTGATGAAGAAAGCCCAGTCTAAAGGCATAGCTCTGGATTTACTGGTCTTCATTCCAACCCTCAGCTACGGTCATGAGGTTTGGATCAAGACTGCAAGAACCAGATCCTGGATCCAAACAGCTGAAATGAGCGTCCTTCATCAGGTGGCTGGGCTCAGCCTTAAGAAGGGTGAGGAGCTCCATCATCAAGGGGGAGCTCAGAGTAGAGCTTCTCTGCATCGAAAGGAGTCAGAGATGGATCTTAACCGACTCCTGATTAGGAAGCATCTGGAACATCTTTTTGGAGGTTTTCTGGACCCGTCCCGCTGAAAGGAGGCCCTGGAGCAGACCCAGAGCTCTTTGGTCTACAACTCCTGAGGGGAGCGGGACAGTTTCTCAGAGAGGGACGCCGGTCTTTCTCTCTTGGACCTGTTGCTGCCATGAACCAACTCTGGATAAGAGGTAGAGGATGGAGATGAAGAGTCTTTGATGGGAATCATTCAGTCTTGTTACAACCTGAACTGAAATCTGACTGAACGGTTCTGGGACAAAAAAAGTCTTGGTTGGGACATCCCTTGTTCATCACACATTTCTTAATAAAACTTTACAGATACACAAACAGAAAAACTTTTATTTCTATATGTTGAACTGAAAATAATAAAATTAAAATCCATACTTTGGAAGGTTGCGCAGGAACCCTGCAGATGGTTTCTTTTTTAAATCATAAAGAAACAATGATCTGCGACGTCTGTTGTCATGGGAACAAGAAGACAACCAGAGGTTTCCAGAGGTGACATTCAAACACTGATTCAAACATTTATTCAAACACTAAAAGCAGCAAGACGAGACAAAGAACAGCACAAGTCAAAATGAAACGAGAATATTTTCATTGTTTCAATGAGCAGAAAAGATTTCACTGATAAATCAACTGTGTTAATGTCTGAGGACAGAACCAGAGTCCGGTTAATGACAGAGGTCCAGAACCATGAAGATCAGAAGGACAGGTTGATGAGCGGAGCATCGTTCTCCTTCTTGTCCTCCGGACTCCATTTGATAAGTGGAGAACTAAGGTCAATGAGCTGAAAGAGCAAAACACACAAGTTGGAAATAATCAAAGTTATGGATCAAAAATGAACTAGAAGTTCTAGAAGTTAAAACGTTAAGTGGCTTCATTAGTCATCACAAACGTCACTGTATGCATTTTGTTGGCTTTGCTCATCGATTAAAACCAAACGATGAACCCGGTGAGTCAGCGCCTGGATTCTGCAGCCAGCGGGTGCTGAGGACCGGACCAAGCTGCTGCGTGACAAGATGATTCCTCCAGACAACGCCCTCAGAGAAGACACTGAACGAGTTACATTTAGAGGAACATCTACAACCTCCTGCTCCAGCTGCAGAAAAGTCCTGCAGGTGGATTCAGTCAAGTTCATGTTCACAAATGAACAAACCTCTGGATGTTTGTGACTCGCTCTGATCATCTCTCTCCAGTTTTAGCTTCTCTCCACTCCCCGTCACATCCAGGACTGAATTCAAATCTTACTTCTAACCTACAAAGCCCTCAACAACCTAGCTCCATCTTATATTACAGATCTTATTGTTCCATATTTTACTAACAGAGCACTTCACTCTCAGACTGCAGGTTTACTTGTGGTTCCTAGAGTTTCCAGCAGCAGAATGGAGGAAGATCTTCCAGTTCTCAGGCTCCTCTGAGCGAGGCTGACACATTGTCCAGTTTAAGACTGGGATTAAGACTTTCCTCTTTAATAAATCCTATAGTTAGGGTCGGCTGGGGTTTCCTGAGCTGTCCCTTAGTTCTGCTGCTATAGACTTAGACTGCTGGAGGACAAACATGTCCCGTCTCTGCTGCTGTCTTTACTTGCTCTGCTCTTCCTGTTTGTATTTGTAAATAGTTTTTCTGTCCTTGACGTGTTCTTGTCTTCCAGTAGGGAGAACACCTGCGCCAACATCTGGACCTGCCACTCTGTGTCCGTCTGTCTCTCCTTCCTGTCCTCTCAACCAGCCGGTCGAAGCAGATGGTCTCTTGTCCTGAGCTGGTTCTGCTGGAGGTTTCTTCCTCATGAGGGAGTTTTTCCTTCCACAGTCTCTTTTGAAGATTCAACCCAACCTGCTGCTTCTTCACCGACTGACTTTTGTATCTGAAGGTTTCTGTTCAGTGTCCTGAGACAACTCTTGTGACTTGGAGACAGAGACAAAACTGAATTTAATTTTCTTTCCTGGTGGCAGAAGTCACTGTGTGAGGGACAGAGGACACCCTGAACAGGTCTCCAGTCCACCACAGGGACA
>NC_056507.1:881069-882757 GCF_014905685.2 Nematolebias whitei | reverse complement strand
TTACTACCTCCACTGGTCTTGTGACACGGTTTACTACCTCCACTGGTCATGTGACACGGTTTACTACCTCCACTGGTCTTGTGACACGGTTTACTACCTCCACTGGTTATATCACACAGTTTACTTTCTGTACAGACACAAACCACTTTGTTCTAGTTTTATTTAGTGTTTCAGTGTTTTGACTATGACTGGAAGCTCTGAACAAGAATTTCAACGTGCCTGGACTGTTGGTCTGTGCACATACGGAAAATAAATAACTCTGTACCTTTTTTTTTTTTTGTACATAAACCATTTATAAATAAGGGAACAAAAGTTTTTGTTCAAAGTGTTCCTCTTCTTCCTTCCTTAGTACAACTAACTATTTCGATTTAGTATTTCACTGTTTTTTGTTTTACTTTTTATGCTTTTAATCACGTCTTATTATTATTATCCTTTAATTACTGCTTTTGATCTTATTAAGCACTTTGGTAACAGCTGCAGTTTTAAATGTGCTTTATGAAGAAATTTGACTTGGCTTGAAATGGTTCCCTTCTTAGAAAAGAAAAAATAATACTTACGTAGGTATGTATAAATAAAGTGAATCGAGTTGAATAAAATAAATAAACTAAATTGAATTGTATGTCACATCCCTGAGACCAGTGAGTTCATGCATTTGGCTCATTCCAGCAATCAAGTCACATCAGATGTAGAGGATTCATTAAAAGGAAAGTAACAATTTATTATAAACTCATCTCTACATTCTGAGTAACTTTCATGAGAATCTTTTGAGCCAAAAGTGTTTGTTTTTTTCAAACACTGGAATTGGGAACATCTGATCATTAGGACTCAATAGGAGAAATTTACGTCTTTTTATTTGTACTCCTCTAAAGTTGCTATAACTTTCTTATTTCTCAACTAATTTGAACAAACAAGACATTATAATATTTGTAATTTTAGCTGCATCCTACAGTTATAAATTACTCAACAAACCTTTAGATTATATGGAGGCATTCTGGTTATAGTGAGACCAAACTAAAACTTTAAATAGCTCCATCTTATATTACAGATCTTATTGTTCCATATTTTACTAACAGAGCACTTTGTTCTCAGACTGCAGGTTTACTTGTGGTTCCTAGAGTTTCCAGCAGCAGAATGGGAGGAAGTTCTTCCAGTTCTCAGGCTCCTCTCTTGTGGAACCAACTTCCAGTTTCTGTCCATGAGGCTGACACATTGTCCAGTTTAAGACTTTCCTTTTTGATAAATCCTATAGTTAGGGTTGGCTTGTTATGCTGCTATAGACTTAGACTACTAGAGGACAAACTGACCTCATCTCCTTAAATGAATTGTTAAAACTGAATAGTTTTCATTTGATACTATTTCTATCTTAACATGTGATTCTTGACCTGCCATTGTGTATCTATTCCTACCAAACCCAGCCGGTGGAAGCAGATGGTCCTCTTGTCCTGATCCTGGTTCTGCTAAAGGTTTCTTCCTCATGAGGGAGTTTTTCTTTCCACTGTCGCCTTCATGCTTGTTCAAGATGAGAGTTCAGTGATGGAGTTAAACTCAAAGCTGCTCCTCAGATAAATAATGTTCAATTATTATTTTATACATGAATGTTTCTGTTCAACTATTATTTTATACATGAATGTTTCTGTTCAGTTATTATTTTATACATGAATGTTTCTGTTAAATTATTATTTTATACA
>NC_056507.1:880032-881059 GCF_014905685.2 Nematolebias whitei | reverse complement strand
TGTTAAATTATTATTTTATATTTGAATGTTTCTGTTAAATTATTATTTTATATTTGAATGTTTCTGTTAAATTATTATTTTATGGATGAATGTTCCTGTTCAGTCCCTGAGATGATTCTGTGACTCGGAGATATAGAAATAAACAGAATTTAAACAGTGGTTCAAAGTGAGCAGTGCAACTTGTGATAAATAAAAATAAAAATCGCCCCCTATAAGTTTTAGAAAAGCCTTCAGTGTAATCTTACCTGGCAGGTGACAGGGAAACATTGAAGTCAAACTTCTCATCTTGCAGAAAGCACAGATCTGTTCAGAGAAACAAGTGACTCAAAGTGAAATGAAGTGAAACAAACGTGAAACAGCTGAGCTGAAGTACTGACCACCTCCAGAGTCCATCCTGCCGTGTGTCCTTGGGTTTGGGAAACAAACCGAATCGGTGGCGACACTTGGACACAGTTCAAACAGCGGCGGAATCCTCCGTTAACGATCACCAGGCGTTAGCCTAGCATAGCCACTCATTTGAGCTCGAATAAAAACGAACTGCAAACTGAGTTCTTTCAACTTCCAGCGAAACTCCTTCGACGTCACCGTTTAAATTTCAGAAAAGTACAAACCTCTATTCTCGGTTAACACAAAAATGATCTGCGTCGCATTCAAAACTGCCACATGAAAACACCTTACAAATAATTCAAATCTGCTGCGGTGATGGTCACGTGACACATTCCCATGCGCTCATTGGTTGAATTTGCGAGACGCACTTAAAACGGAAGTTTGGGACTTGTAGTTTAATGCCATATATGCTGTTCTCACTGCCTAGATTGAACTGGTATATAGACTTACAGGTGGTCTGACCTGTCCATACAAAAATACTCACTGTCCTCATATTAACCCTGCTAACCCTCATATTAACCCTGCTAACCCTCATATTAACCCTGCTAACCCTCATATTAACCCTGCTAACCCTCATATTAACCCTCATATTAACCCTGCTAACCCTCATATTAACCCTGCTAACCCTCATATTAACCCT
>NC_056507.1:879524-879932 GCF_014905685.2 Nematolebias whitei | reverse complement strand
TATTAACCCTGCTAACCCTCATATTAACCCTCATATTAACCCTGCTAACCCTCATATTAACCCTGCTAATCCTAACCCTCATATTAACCCTGCTAACCCTCATATTAACCCTGCTAACCCTAACCCTCATATTAATATGAGGATAAATATTTGTAGAATCATGAAAACAATACAATACAGACGTTTAGTCTATGTCTTTCATAGACCATATGGTTTTAATGGGGCAGCTGTGGCTGAGAGGCGAGCAGGACTTCGTCCTCCATTGGGAGAGTTGGGGGTTCGATTCCAACAACAGTCACATGCTGAAGTGTCACTGGGCAAGACACTGAACCCTCACTGCCTCTGATGTGTGTCCAATCGGTGTATGAATGTGGTAAAGCTCTGATTAGTCTCTGTATAGATCTATAG
>NC_056507.1:874097-879514 GCF_014905685.2 Nematolebias whitei | reverse complement strand
GAATGTGGTAAAGCTCTGATTAGTCTCTGTATAGATCTATAGTAGAGCTGTATGAATGTGGTAAAGCTCTGATTAGTCTCTGTATAGATCTAGTATAGAGCTGTATGAATGTGTAGATGAAGCAGCGATTGTTGTAAAGAGCTTCGAGGGTCTTGATCAGATAGAAAGGAGCTGTATAGGTACAGTCCATTTACCATTTTCCCATCAAGAAGACCTCTGGCAGAACAGGAAGTGGGTGATATACAGGTTTATCTTACCTTGTTAGTCCTTTACCCAGAATGTATTGAGGTTGCAGACGTTTTCCTTTGGATGGAATTTAAAACTTTTAATAACTTTTGTTTTCCATCTTTCTAAACAACAGTCTAAAATACAAAAACCTGAAGTGTATTGAACATTTAGTGAAATCCTGCCTTTCTACAAACACAACTCCGTAAGAATAAAGACTAAACGTTCCAGTCTGAGATGTTTGAAGGTACAACTCACCAACAGCTCTGCTCAACTGACAAACTGAAACTACATCATCGAGAACGTTCACACAAACTGAAGATGGATCATCTCACAAACACTTTTCCTGAACAACTTTTGTCTACGGAAGAAGAACCCAGCAGGCCTCTCGACAGACTCGTCTGCCTCCAGGATCCTGAACATCAGCAGATCAGAACCAGACGAGTCTTTGTAAAAGGTTTGTAGTCCTCATCTCTCTGACCTCTTCCGTTCTGCTTTATAAACAGCTGCAACAGGAAGTGGTGCTGAGTGGGGCGGGGCTTTACAGCGAGGTCTCCAAACTGTGCAGGGGGCTTCCTGGACAGGGGGGCAGCCCCGCAGAGTTCTGCAAGATCAGACCGGGCCTGGAACTGTCTTTAAGCAGCGGGGCGATGTGGTCCATGGCGTTGTTGTTCTGGTTGGGCGAGGACGGGAGAGATGGTGGGTTGGACAGTCCGGTCAGGGGTGGGGGAACGATGGAGTTTCGTTTGGTGGGGGGGTCGTCCTCGTCCTCGTTTTCATCGATCAGGGGGATCTGAGTGTCAAAGTCCTCGATGTGAAACTCCGGGTGGTTCATGAAGTTGTGAATGGAGCTGCGAGACTCGGGTGTCTCCAGACCTTTGTAGGGAGACACGCTGTCCCTGAAGGCGTTCACCACACGGATCTACGAGACGAGAGAGGCAAACGATTTCCCTTTGTTACATTTAGCTAGCATCATGCTGCTTTCAGCTTCAGTTAACCTTTGGCTACTTTTTGCCTTTAGTTATCCGTTTGCTACTTTTAATTAGCTTTTGGTACTTTTATTTTTTAGCTACAATTTTTCTCCTTTTTTAGCCTTTTGAAGCATTTAGCTTGTAGCTAGCCATTTGTTGGATTTATCTACCATTATGTTCTTTTAGTTAGCCTTTTGCTAATTTTCACATCTGTCTAGCCTTTTGAAACTTATGTAACCTATTGCTACTTTTAGCTTTTAGCTAGCTTTTTGTTACATGAAGCTAGCATGATGCTATGTTTAATCAACGTTTTGTCACTTTTTGCTTCTTTGTAGCTTTTTGCTACAACTAACGAGCATCATGCTACTTTTAGGTTTAAGTAAACCTTTTTCTATTTTTATATTTTTAGCTAGCATTATGCGACATGTATTCTACCAGTTGGTACTTTTAGCTTCTAGCTAAACTTTTGAAACTTTTATCTTGTAGCTCGTGTTCTGATATTTTTAGTTTTTACAAGTCATTTTTAGATTCACCAAAACCCTCCATCACTCAACATTTTACAGACAAGACCATTTGGGTTGATTAGATTATTATTATTATTATTATTTATTTTATTTATTAGTTTAACGAGCTTGTTGGCCTTCAGTTTATGTTCAGCTAAAAACATGTTTCTCAAGAAAAAAAGTCCTAAACACATAAATAATCAAATGCAATTGTAAAATTATTCTTTTCATATTTTCCCTCTTCAGAGTCTCCACAGGAAGTCCTCCTCCATCTCACTCTGTCCTCTGTGTCCTCTGTCCTCACTCCAACTACCTCCATGTCCTCTCTAACTGCATCCATATATCTCCTCTTTGTCTTTTTCCTGCAGCTGCATTTCTAACATCTTTCTACCAATATACCCACTGTCCCTCCTCTGGACATGTCCAAACCACTGTCCCTCCTCTGGACATGTCCAAACCATCTCAGTGTGTCCTCTCTAACTTTATCTCCCAGTTGTCCAACCTGTGCTGTACCTCTGATGATCTCATTCCTGATCTTCTCCATCCTTGTCTCTCCTAAGGAGAACCTCAACATCTTCATTTCTACTTCCAGTTCTGTCTCCTGTCTTTTTGTCCATGCCACTGTCTCCAGACCATACCATATAACTGGTCTCACCACTGTCTTGTAAACTTGACCTTTGACCTTTGCTGACACCCTCTGTCTCAAATCACTCCTGAAACTTTTCTCCATCACTCCATCCTGCCTGGACTCTCTTCTTCTCCTCTTCACCACACTCCCCATGTTCCTGGACAGTGGACCCCAAGTCCTTGAAGTCCTGCACCTTTGTGACCTCTGCTCCTTGTAGCCTCACTGTTCCACCTCCTCCCTCTCATTCACACATGGACTCTGTCTTACTACGGCTGACTTTCATTCCTCTTCTTTCAAGTGCATACCTCCACCTCTCCAAGTTCTCTTCCACCTGTTCCCTGTTCTCACCACAGATCACGTCATCTGCAAACATCATGGTCCACAGGGATTCCTGCCTGACCTCATCTGTTAGTCGCTTCATCACCAGAGCAAACAAGAAGGGGCTCAGAGCCGATCCTTGATGCACTCCCACCTCCACCTTGAAGCTATCTGTCACTCCTACAGCACATCTCACCACTGTCCTGCTGTCCTTATTCATGTCCTGCTGTCCTTATACATGTCCTGCTGTCCTGATACATGTCCTGCTGTCCTCATACATGTCCTGCTGTCTTCATAATTGTCCTGCTGTCTTCATACATGTCCTGCTGTCCTCATACATGTCCTGCTGTCCTCGTACATGTCCTGCTGTCCTTATACATGTCCTGCTGTCCTGATACATGTCCTGCTGTCCTCGTACATGTCCTGCTGTCCTTATACATGTCCTGCTGCCCTGATACATGTCCTGCTGTCCTCATACATGTCCTGTACCAGTCTAAAATACTTCTCTACCACTCCAGATCTCCTCATGTAACACCACACCTCCTCCCTCGGCACTCTGTCAGATGATTTTTCTAAATCCACAAAGACACAATGGAGTTCTTTCTGACCTTCTCTGTTCTTCTCCATCAACATCCTCAAATCAAAGACGGATCTGTGGAGCTCTTTCTCAGCATGAAACCATCCTGCTGCTCACAGTCTCCTCTCATCAAAGTCTAACTTCCACAACACTCTCCCAGATCTTCATCGTGTGACTCATCAACTTAATTCCTCTGTAGTTGCAACATCTCTGTACATTCAGTATTTACACTTAATGAAGAACTTTGGAAGCTTTTTATTTATTATTTACATGTGAAATGAGTCAAAAGGAAAACTAAACCTTGTCCAAAAGATCTTTATTATGTTTTAATAAGTTTATTTGATCTCACAGGTAGAAGACAGGACTGAATTCATGTTAAACACATGATGATTTAGTAAGGCTGTCTGACCTGATGGTTTTTAAAGTTACCTTAATAAGTGAGCTAAGAGAGGAGGAGTTCTGCTGAGACATGTTCAGTGATGGTAGGACTCTGGAGGTGAACTGGCTTATCTGATGATTTATTTTGGTGCTCTCAGGGTTTACTCGATATGACTGTGTCATTTCTGCTTTATTTTGTAGCGTCGCTCTTCTTGCAGCCTAACAATCATCACGGCCTCTGCATGAGACAAACAGGTTTCTGTTACGAGACCATGGCGGGGTCTCCCATCGTACCTGAGTCTGGATGCGGTTGAGGCCGCGGCACCAGAGCACCTGACTTCTCTTGAGCTCCATCTCAGCGTGATCAATCTCATCTTTGTCCTCCAGCTCCTCCAGCTCCTCCTCAGGGATCTCCTCCTGCTGCGTGCCGTGACCTGCAGTTTTCAGGAACTTTAGCCAGCTGGTAGGGACGCTGGACACAAACTGGGGGAGGACAAAAAGGACACACTGATCAGAGACTACATATATTGATGTAAAACTTGGTGTGGCAGTAGCTGAGAATGATCCTGAACTCATAATCTGAGGCCTGACTGCAAAAGATCTGTGTTTTAAATGTCACCATCAGCTGTTTGAAGTCAGCTCTGTCTCTATTTTAGCACTTTAATTGTGAACTAGGCGGCACGGTGGCTCAGTTGGTAGAGCTGTTGCCTGTCAGCACTAAAGTCGCTAGTTCAAATCCCAGCCGGGGGCCTTTCTGGGTGGAGTTTGCATGTTCTATCCATGCTGCGTGGGTTTTCTCCCACGAACCAAAAACATGCATGTTAGGCTGATTGGTAACTCTAAACTGCCTCTAGGTGTCCCTGTGATGGACAGGAGACCTGTCCAGGGTGTCCCCACCTCTCCTACAGTGACTGCTGGACATGTGCACCAGTGACCCCCATGACTCAAAAAGGAAGAAGCGGGTAAAGATGATGGATGGATGGATGGAATATGTGAACCACTCAACAGATTTAATGAAACTTTCAGGTTATGTGTTGAACAGTAAATATTAAAATGATTCACTTTTGGAGGAAAACCAACCCAAGATGGTGGCCACAGCCAACTGACCTTAGAAAAGACAGAAATGACCAATACACTCATTTTCAGTTTCAATGAGCGCTTACTGGACTTTCATCAGTGCCATGAGGAAGAATAACACGCTGGAAAATGTTAGGGTAACATGAAGGACAGCAGAACGTCCTCTCAGCACCTCAGAGCATAAAGTAATCCATGTTTCACACACACAGGTCAGTGTTTCTGTCCACACCAGAGATCTGAGTTCACACGTGCTCCACTGACAAAACTGAAGAATATAAAGGCTGGTTCCTCTCTACAGACCGGAACAACTTCACTCAAGTCCCACACCCATCCTTTTTCATACAAAACCTTTGAAATATGACAGAGCATGTTCTGTGACAAACGCTGAAAAGTAACTCAAACTGGATTCAAGCTGTTTCAGTTTCTGCTCTGGAAACAGCGTCCTCACTTCCATATGTGAGGAGGAACATCCCGCCACAGATCTGATCATGTGACACCACCAGATTTCTGTTGTTCAAAGCTGGAGGCAGCTGCAAAAATGGGCTCATGGAGAAAACACCCCCATCCATTCTCAGCCCCACCTCTGTCTGACTGAGGCTCAAAGTCATTTGTCAAACAACCAGAAGTCTAGAGGAAGAAGACAACGACGAGGAAGTTGAAGGAAGTTGAAGGAAGTTGAAAGAAGTTGAAGGAAGTTGAAGGAAGTTGAAAGAAGTTGAAGGAAGTTGAAGGAAGTTGAA
>NC_056507.1:869663-873997 GCF_014905685.2 Nematolebias whitei | reverse complement strand
AAGGAAGTTGAAGGAAGTTGAAGGAAGTTGAAAGAAGTTGAAGGAAGTTGAAGGAAATTGAAGGAAGTTGAAAGAAGTTGAAGGAAGTTGAAAGAAGTTGAAGGAAGTTGAAGGAAGTTGAAAGAAGTTGAAGGAAGTTGAAAGAAGTTGAAGGAAGTTGAAGGAAGTTGAAGGAAATTGAAGGAAATTGAAGGAAGTTGAAGGAAGTTGAAAGAAGTTGAAGGAAATTGAAGGAAGTTGAAGGAAGTTGAAGGAAGTTGAAGGAAGCTGGGTGGTGACAGAGACACAGCGAGAGCAGGAGTGAGTGATGAGATGTGAGAGATTTGTGATATTTAACATGTTTTTTGTTTCATTCGACCTTTATTTCTTCAGGTTAGTCTCATTGAGCCTCGGTGACTCATTTACAAGAGACACCTGATTTAAACAAAGAGTGATGACGACAGTGGATTAAAACGTCTATGAAATGAAAAGTAAACGGAAGAAAAAGGTAATAAAAGAAGAAACAAAAACATCTACATTATAAGGCGATGTGGAAAACTACAAACAGGAACATGTGCGCGTTGGTTTTTCACATGAACTTAGCAGATGTTTGAAGGTCGAGAGCTTCAGATGTTTTTGAAAGGTGTTCCAGGAAACGGGATCAGAGTAGGAGAAGGTCCTGTTGTCCAGCTCGGTCCACATGGAGTTAGTGTGAATTTGGAAATATGGTGTGATACAAAGGACAGGATTTTAGTTCACCTGTTAAAAAACATTTGAGTCCATGCAGCTGAAGAACTGACTCCAGAGGAAGTTTGATTTCAACAACAAAACTGAAGAAACAACAGTTTGACAGCACAAACGCTGACTCAGCACTGATCTGATATTAATCAGTCAGAGGTTCTTTATTGTCATTCCACCTCATGTGGTACATGTGGTGGATCAAACTACGTAACTTACATCCAACAGTAAAAATGTCAAAGAAAAACAGTAATAAGATCAAAGACATGAACTAAGAACAACATCAACTAAAAATACACTAAGCGCTCCATCATCTTTACCCGTTTATTCCATTTTGGGTCACGGGGGTCGCTGGTGTCCATGTCCAGCAATCACTGTGCGAGGGGCGGGGGACACCCTGGACGGGTCTCCAGTCCATCACAGGGACACATAGAGACAAACGAGACAAACAACCATTCTCTCTCTCACTCACACCTAGGGACAATTTAGAGTTACCAATCAGTCCAACATGCATGTTTTTGGTCTGTGGGAGGAAACCGGAGCACCCGGAGAAAACCCACGCATGCACGGAGAGAACATGCAAACTCCACCCAGAAAGGCCCCTGGACCGGGGATTGAACCAGGGACCTGCTCGCTGAGAGACAGCAGCTCTACCAGTTGCACCACCGTGCTGCCCACACTAAGCACTCATAACATAAAAACATAACGTTGAACAGCGACATGAAACTGATCAGCAGCAACATGAAACTGATCAGCAGCAACATGAAACTGATCAGCAGCGACATGAAATGAATCAGCAGCGACATGAAACTGATCAGCAGCAACATATAGCAGATCAGCAGCAACATGAAACTGATCAGCAGCAACATGAAACTGATCAGCAGCAACATGATGTGATTTTTCACAGTGATTATTCTGGTTAGAGATTCATGAGTCTAACAGCCTCAGGGTAGAAGCTGTTCCTCAGTCTAGTGGTTCTACACTTAATGCTCCTCAACCTCCTTCCTGAGGGGAGCGGGGCAAAAAGTGTGTGTGCTGGGTGAGTGTGGTCCTTCATGATGTGGGTTAATCACTGTAATGACACTTTAATTGGACATTTCACACTTTAGCCATGCATCTGATGTTTTAAATTTATTTATTTAACTTTATTTAACCAGGCAAACCCCACTGAGATCACAGATCTTTTTTCCAAGGGAGGCCTGAAGCAGCCTGACATGCATGTTTTTGGTCTGTAGGAGGAAACCGGAGTACCTGGAAAAAACCCACGCAAGCATAAGAAGAACATGCAAACTCCACACAGAAAGACCCCAGGTCCAACCGGAGTTTAAACCAGGACCTTCTTGCTGTGAGGCAACAGTGCTAACCACTGAACAATTGTGCTGCCAAAAATTTTCTTACCCATAAGCTGCTATAGTCATACCCACCTGCTCACATCAAACTCATGTTCAGACTGATGTTTAATAGACCTAATTTATATTATTGTTAGCCTATATTTTAGATACTTGTATACTGTTTACTTGGTATTTATACTTATATATATATATATATATATATATTTATATAGCTTTTTTAGGTGTAACTGGGACCTTGAGCACATAATTTTGTTCCACCTCATGTACCACATGTGATGCGAATGACAATAAAGGACCTTGACCCGTGACATGGCTGGTTCATGTTAATAAGTGTCTGATAGGTTCATGTGGGATAAAACATGTTTAGTATCCATATTAGTTTAATGTGTTTGTCTTTTTTTAATCAAATTCTAAACCTGTATTTGCCATCAGCTCCATTTTCTGTGTATTATGTCTGATCCAAATGAAGCTGAGCGAACACCAGGACTGTACCTGTCCCCACAGGAGACTGCCAAAGCCCAGGAAGACACACCACAACCACTGTTCAATGGTCAGGGGCGCACAGCTGAACGGCTTCCCACCAAGCTGCACTATTATTATCTGCAAGACAACACACAAACAGCTTTTAGTCACTTGACATTGCAAAGAAAAACTTTTTTCTCCGTTGAAGTGTTACCTGAACAACAAAGGTTCCCAGGAGGATGGAGCAGAAGATGGGATTCCTGAAAACCCCATCAAAGACGTTCCTCTCTCCGTGAATCTTGCGTGCATTGAACTCGTTGAAGATCTGCATGAGGACAAACGTGTTGAAGACGATGGTGTAATGCTCAGAGGGCGGGGCGTAGAGGGGGGCGTTTCTGCCGTTGTCGATGTCGAACATCTCCTCACCTGTGAGATGGAGACAAAATGTCTGCAGTCAGTTTTACACCATCCACCGCTGAAGACAAATGGGCAATCGTGTTTTCATCCATGTCTGAGTGTGTGTTCGCTTTTCTGTAGTGTTAGCTAAATATCTCATGAATACCTGGATGGATCTGAATAAATCTCCCAGGAAGTAATAATTCGATAAACATAAGGAACTAACTTTTAGAGTCAGCCCTTTCAAGATGGCCACCACAGCTAAGTAAACCTAGATAAACCTATCTGTGATTTTGACAAATATTGAGCTAAAATTTGTGAAAGCCTGATCTGGTAGTGGCTGTGAGTCGTTCCCAACACAAACTCAGAGCTAACAGATCGTGTTTAAAGTTTACAAGATGAGATCCAGACGGTCATTTCTCAGCATAAGATGGTCTTAGTTTAACGTCCAACACCTTTTTCCACATTACATATCCAGTGAAATGAGTTTGGTGGTGATAGAGACACAGTGAGAGCCGGCGTGAGTGACGAGACACAATCGTGATGTTTAGATTTTAAAGTCATGGTGCAGTGTGTTCACTTTACTTGTAGATGTTTTCTTGACTGGATGGTTTGTTCGTTTAAGATTTTTTTAACATCTGTGTGATCTCAATACATAGGTGTCACAACAATTATCAACAATTATATGTGAAGGGGACGTGTCCCCCCACATTAAAAAAAATGTTCATTCGGACCCCCCTACATTTACCATGAAATATTAGTTCACCCAGTGCTGTTTCTACTTCTTGAACAAATCCATTCCACTTGATTAACAGGAGAATACTCGAACCACTAAAAGTCCACTCCAGGTTTTCCTGGTTACCAACAACAACTCCACACTGCATGCAGTCACTTACCTTGTCAGGGTGCTCACGGGGGAGGAGGGGGAACACCTGTTTTGCACGCTAGCTTAGCGCTACGTTAGTACTGGCAGTTGTTAACGGGGTGGGGGTTAAGATATGTAAGAGAAGCGGAGCGCTACATCTGTAGCATCTTAGCTAACGTGTCTGTATTGCACGCCACTAGCTTAGAGCTACATTGGTACTGGCAGTTTTTGATGCAGAGGTGGAGTGGCTAGGATGAATGAGAGAAGCAGAGCGTGCTCTATTCACACAAGGAGAGCTGTTGGTCAGGATCCTTCTTGTAGCTCTCCAAGATAATTATTCAATCAAGTGTTACTTATGTAGGTAAACATAGATGTTTAACAACCCGTTAAAATACACCAGAATGCAGGAAATGGCATCTACTTTATTAAAAATTTTCTGGGGGAGGACCCCCAGACACCCCCCCCCCACACACACACACACCAATGAGTTCCCTCCACACACACACACACACACACACACACACACACACACACACACACAC
>NC_056507.1:854157-869653 GCF_014905685.2 Nematolebias whitei | reverse complement strand
ACACACACACACACACACACACACACACACACACACACACACACACATTACAAATGTTTCTGATGCTAATTCCTTAATATAAAAAACATATATCCATCATATACTCAAGATCATCAAGAAGACCAGCTCGGTGCTTGGACGCCCCCTGGACCCAGTGCAGGTGGTGGGAGACAGAAGGACTCCAGCTAAAATAACATCATTGCTGGACAACGTCTCCCACCCCATGCATGAAGCTGTTGCTGAACTGGAGAGCTCGTTCAGTGACAGATTCCTGCTCCTAAATGCACAAAGGAGCGTTACCGCAGGTCCTTCCTCCCAGCAGCTGTTGGACTCTACAACCATCACTGCTCCAACAAACTCAACAAGGATTAAATACATGCTGACCTCTGCTCAAACACACACTCTGCCTGTAATACTGTGCTGTCAATAGTCCATCCATTCATCCATTATCTTTACCCGCTCATTCCATTTTGGGTCACGGGGGTCGCTGGTGCCCATGTCCAGCAATCACTGTGCAAGGGGCGGGGGACACCCTGGACAGGTCTCCAGTCCGTCACAGGGACACATAGAGACAAACGAGACAAACAACCATTCACTCTCTCACTCACACCTAGGGACAATTTAGAGTTACCAATCAGCCTAACATGCATGTTTTTGGTCTGTGGGAGGAAACCGGAGTACCTGGAGAAAACCCACGCAGCACGGAGAGAACATGTAAACTCCACCCAGAAAGGTCCCTGGACCGGGATTTGAACCAGGGACCTGCTCGCTGAGAGGCAGCAGCTCTACCAGTTGCGCCACCATGCTGCCCTGTCAATAGTCTGTCCTTATCAATGTTCCAATACATATTGAACATTATTATTGATACTGTTTATCTTATTTCTTATATATTGTGTTGTTTATTAACATTTAGGAACTTTTGTGTGAAATCTTTTTATCTGTTGCTGCTGTTACACTTGAATTTCCCATCCGTGGGACAATAAAGGCTGTTTCTATTCTTCTATTCTACCAGTCTTTCCCCTAGATAACTTGCCATGACGGGGCACTCACCTCATCTGTGATTTTTGTCAAGGGGGTGTTAGAGAGACAGAGAGGTGTGCGCTGTTTGTACCAACAGTCAGGGTGAAGGTTCAGCATGAGGAAAGAGGCTGTCAATAGCTTTTTAGCTACAGCACCTGTATTGCGAGCCATTAGCTTAGCGTTACGTCAGTGCCGACAGGTGGGGGGATGGTGTACGCGGTTCGGTTGATGGGGCGAAGCGCCCCTCTTGTATAATGATAGGGGAAACAGTGTATACTACCACAGTGGTTACTCCTTTAGAGCCCTTGGGACTGTAATGGTGGATGTTGGACTTTAAGACTTTGGCATGAAGGGCATCGGGTGCATCAGACAGGTGTTTTTATCAAACTGTTTTAAACTCGTGGAGATTTCACTGACCAGCAAAAAGGAGAGAGAAGACAATTGTCAGCTGGTAGACGGCGTGTCCCAGAATGTTCTTCATCATGGTCCGTGAAATGAGTGGCTTTTTGCGGCCGTATGGGTCTCTGAGCAGCAGGGCTTCAGTCGGCGGCTCGGTAGCCAAGGCCAGAGAGGCAAAAGTGTCCATGATTAGGTTGACCCATAACATTTGCACAGCTTTCAGTGGAGAATCCTGGAAATGAACACACAGAGAAACAGGTACTGTCTGTTAGTATTCATGTAGCTCAGAGTACGAATCTGAATCTGTGAAACATTGTGGCTTACAATCAGACGGTTTGGCATTCTGCAGAAAGAAAAGTTTATTCAACGGGATTAACCTGTTTGAATAAAGGTTGCATTAATTTTAACCTAACTTTATATGACTTTGACATTAAGTCTTCTCAATTTTGCAGTGAGGAACATTATTTTGAAATTGTGTCACTATTTTGTATACCGTTATTACAGACTACATAACCTCTGCCCATCTTTACTTCAACCTCTCAAGTCAAGATAAGAAACAGCAAGGAGGTGTACAAGAAGAAGCTGGAGAGACAGCTCCAGCAGAACAATATCAGAGAGGTGTGGTCAGGGATGAAACAGATCACAGGCTTCAAGCAGAAGGAGGATCAGAAGGATGGAAGCCTGGACAGAGCCAATGAACTGAACACGTTCTTCAATAGGTTCAGTTCAGGAACAAGCTCAGCAGCCTCCTCTCTTGCCCACAGCCAAACAGACATACCACCCTCCATTGACCCAAGGGTGTCCTGTCACACCTCAGATATTGTATCTACCACCTCATTCATGGACCCTTCTCCTACACGTTGGTCTTCAACCAAATCAGAAGATGCTGATACCACCCTTTGCCTCCCCAATCTGCGTCTTCAGAAGTCAGGTGAGGAAGCAGCTGGAGAGACTGAACCGGAATAAGGCTGCAGGTCCAGATGGTGTCAGTCCCAGAGTCCTGAAGGTTTCATTCATTCAACCTTTATTTATTTAGGTAAATCCCATTGAGCCTCGAGGACTCATTTACAAGAGAGACCTGATTTCAACAAAGAATGATGACAACAATGGACAGTTATAAAAAGGCATACAGATTATTATTGATTAATTTATTTATTTTTAACAAATAGGATGGCTAAAAAAAAGAAAAGTAACAAAAAACAGCTAGATTCTAAGGAGAATGTAGAAAACTAAAAACAGGAACATATCTGCATTGGTCCCTGCCAGGAGTCCAACAGATTCTTAAAGACACTTAGAGAGGTCAAAGGTCGAGAGCTTCAAATCTTTTTACAAGATGTTCCAGGAAACAGGAGCGGAGTAGGAGAAGGTCCTTTTGTCTAGTTCAGTCCTCACTGAGGGAACACTGCAGGTAATGATGTCCTGAGAGCGCACGCTGTAGCTGCACTCACACAAAAGGTGTGTGCTGAGCAGCTCTGCGGGGTTCTGCAGCACCTCTTCAACCTTAGCCTGACCCAGGAGAAGGTTCCAGTGTTGTGGAAAACCTCCTGTCTTGTTCCAGTCCCAAAGAAAACTCACCCATCAGTCCTCAATGACTATAGACCTGTTGCCCTGACATCCCACATCATGAAGGTCCTAGAGAGACTTCTGCTGACCCATCTGACTAGACAACAAGCACATATCAGGACCCACTGCAGTTTGCTCATCAGCGTGGACTTGGGAGTTGAAGATGCCATCATACACCTGCTTCAGCAAACTCACTGTCATCTAGAAAAGGCAGACAGCACTGTGAGAGTCATTTTCCACTCTGTACACCTCAGATTTCCAGTATAAAACAGACTCCTGTCATCTGCAGAAATATTCTGATGACTCTGCAGTAGTCGGGTGGATCAGAGATGGACAAGAAGCTGAGTACAGGGAACTGGTGGACCGCTTTGTGGCATGGTGTGGAAACAATCATCTCACGTTGAACGTGAACAAAACAAAGGAGATGATTGTAGATTTCAGGAGAAATTGGAACAGGTCCAACCCTATTTCCATCATGGGAGAAGAAGTGGAGGTGGTGGAGAAGTATAAATACCTTGGGATTCACCTGGACAACAGACTGGACTGGAGATGCAACAGAGAAGCGTCTACAAGAAGGGACAGAGCAGACTGTACTTCTTGAGGAAGCTGAAGTCCTTCAATGTTTGCAGCAAGATGCTGCATATCTTCTATAAAAGTCTGTTGTAGAGAGCGACATCTCTTCTGCCATCATCTGCTGGGGGAGCAGCACCAGAGCAAGTGACTTCAAAAAGATCAACAAGCTCATAAAGAAGGCTGGCTCAGTTCTGGGGACTCCTCTAGAACCTTTGAAGATGATTGTACAAAGAAGGATTCTTCATCAAGATCATCAGGATCAAATGAAGAACATTATAGACAACCCTCAGCATCCTCTTCATCAGACTGCCATACAACAACAGAGTGTCTTCAGTCAGAGGATTCTTCAGATCTGCTGTAAGACAAGAGATCCTTCCTGCTCACAGCCATCAGCATCTAGAACAACTCTTTAATGAAACCAGGATGATGAGTTACAACATTTAATTTACCTCTGGGATTAATAAAGTAGTTTTGAATTGAACTGAACCAGGGGTAAGCCTGGAAACTAACCTAACTAACCTGTAAGGTTGAATGAAAGGAAATAAATATATTGTATAAGTATTAAAACCTCAAAGTTATTTTTCTTTGATGAATTACTGTGTCAGTTTAAAAATAAGTAATTGCATTTTGTGACATTTTGTCTCCAGATAGCCCCTTTAGACTGAGTTTGAACAATCAAAAAGACCCTCTGTTTTGCTAGGACAAAAACAACGGATTGATCCACTTGCCTCTGAATTTAAAAAAAACAATAATATTTTAAACACTTTCAGAACCATAAAACTAAATTCAATATGTGCACAGAAACCAATCAAAAACATTTATATAGGTTCAATAATATCACTGTTTTAATGGTTGCTATCTGATGTATGTATGAATAAATGGATCTATGGATGGATGGATAGATGGATGATCTATGGATGGATGGACGGATCTATGGATGGATGGATGGATGGATGGGTGGGTGGAATGGATGGATGGATTTATGGATGGGTGGATGGATCTATGGATGAATGGATTTATGGATGGAAGGATGGATGGATGGATGGATGGATGGATGGGTGAATGGATTGGTGCTTGGATGGATCTATGGATGGATGATGGATGAATGGATGGATGAATCTATGAATGGATCTATGGATGGATGATGGATGAATGGATGGATGGATGAATCTATGAATGGATCTATGGCTGGATGATGGTCGAATGGATGGATCTATGGATGGATAATAGGAGGATGGATGGATGGATGATAGGTGGATGGATGGATGGATGGATCTATGGATGGATGATAGGTGGATGGATGGATGGATGGATCTATGGATGGATAATAGGAGGATGGATGGATGGATCTATGGATGGATGGATCTATGGATGGATGATAGGTGGATGGATGGATGGATGGATGGATGGATGATAGGTGGATGGATCTATGGATGGATGGATAGATCTATGGATGGATGGATGCAGTGTTTCCCCTACCATTATATAAGTGGGGTGCCCCACCCTGTCACAGAACTGAGCACCCCGTCTACCAAATTGAACTTGACCCCCCACACACACACACACACACACACACACACCACTGACGCAGCACTAAGCTAGCAGTGCAAAATACAGGCTCTCTAGCTAAAAAGCTAAAGGCGTCTCTTCCCTCATGCTGAACGCATCTCCCCACCCCTGTCCCAGCTCAAAAACTGTTGGTAGAAGCTGCGCTCAGACAAGTCTCCGTCCCCCCCGTCAACAAAATTCATAGATGAGATGAGCACCCCGCCATGGCAAGTTAACTAGGGGAAACACTGGGCAGGATGGATGGATCAGTACAGAGTACTGTCCCACCTTGTGTTTTGGTGGCAGGATGAATGAGCTCTAACGTCACCATCAGGGGTACCTTCTTCGGTAAATCTGACCTGGGTAATGCAGGCTCCGGTGAAAGCCACGGTGACAGCCACCACGTTAACTGTGAGTTGGAACTGCAGGAACTTGGAAATGCTGTCATAGACATTTCTGCCCCACATCACAGCCTTGACGATGCTGGTGAAATTATCGTCTGTCAGGATGATGTCGGAGGCCTCCTTCGCTACATCCGTCCCTGCGATTCCCTGTAAATCCCAGAATGCAGCCAGTCTGACTTTATTCTTTCTGTTTCACACTTATTCAAACTGAGTGTTTGACTAAACCTGTGACAGAGCTTACCATAGCAAAGCCAACGTCTGCTTTCTTCAGGGCAGGACCATCATTTGTTCCATCTCCAGTTACTGCAACAACCTGCCTCTGCTCCAGGACGGTGCTGTCGATGATCCCTAACAACCCAAAGGAAGGACACACAGATGGGACCACTCAGAGACTGAATGAGAAGAAAAAACAGCTTCAATTAAGGACCTAGCAAAAACAGGAAAGGCATAGTTTTCATCAAGTCTTGTGTTTATGTTATATAGTGAGATCTCGCAAAATGTGTTAGTGCTAGGAGTATGTGTTGACGATGACCCTCAGCTACTACCATATCAAACTTTAGTTCAGTATCTGTACAAGTGACTAAGTTGGAGCCATTTTGTGGTATGTATCTTGCTGAGCTGTGCCTGTTGGGAGACTAGTGACTCAAAGGGAAAATATTTGAACTTTTCATTGCCGACTCACTGCACTCTTTGCCACCAAGTAACCAACGAGCTGCGCCGCCACATTTTAAACCACCAGTTATTGAAAATCACTCTTTATTTTTATGGCTTGTAAAACTGGACCAACCTCAGTTTGTTTTGTATCCACCTCCAACAGCCAACCCCATTTTTGGATTTAATTTACTGGAGTACACTTTTGAAATGAAGATAGGCAGAATTGAAGGTTTTTTCCAATAATTCTTTTTATTCATGTGTGTTTTTTTGATCTGGCCTTTTGCCTCGGATGTTTTCTGTTAAAGAAGAGCTCCTGTGTAGGTGTCAAAGTACAGTTCTGGTGCCCTTAAGACAGGTTAAAAATGCCTACAGTGACTGAGTGACTATTTCAAAAGCAAAGTTGTTTAAGGATGCCATCTCCTCTGTGGTCCACACTGCGCTCAACAACCTGAAGCAGAAAAACTCTTACATCCGTCTGCTCTTTGTGGATTTCACATCTGTCTTCACCATAATGATCCACCAAACCCTGATGGACAAACTATCCACACTAGGACTAAGCCCCTCCATTTACAACTGGGTAACTAGACTTCTTAACAAACAGACCACAGTTAGTGAGGATCCACAACTTCTCCTCCTCCACCATAACCCTCAGCATTGGCTCTCCTCAGGGATGTGTGCTGAGCCCTCTCCTGTTCATTCTGTTCACGTATGATTGTGCAGCTACCCATCCAGGCTGTCACATTGTAAAGTTAGCAGATGATACAGCGGTGGTGGGATGCATCACAAACAATGATGAGTCCAGCTACAGGCAGGAGGTGGAACACCTGGAGAGCTGGTGCAGGAAGAACAACCTTCACATCAATGTGAAGAAGACAAAGGAGATGGGCGTGGACTTCAGAAGGAACAAACCCACCTACCCCATGAACATAGGCGGATCTGTGGTGGAAATGGTCTCCAGCTACAAGTACTTGGGTGTGCACCTGAACAACAACCTCAGCTGGAGCAACAACACCACCAGCCTGATGAAGAAAGCTCATCAGAGACTCTACTTCCTCAGGCGGCTGAGACGAGCTGGTCTGGAAGCTCAGTCCTCACCTCCTTCTACAGGTGTGCAGTGGAGAGCATCCTGTGCTCCAGCATCAACGTGTGGCAAGGAGGCTGCACAGCTGCAGAAAGAAAAGCTTTGCAGAGAGTGGTGAAGGCTGCACAGAAGATGTTGGAGTCAGTCTCCACCATCACAGACATCTACACCTCCAGATACAGGAAGAGGGCCACCTGCATCATGAAGGACCCCACCCACCCAGCACACACACTTTTTGTCCCACTCCCCTCAGGAAGGAGGTTGAGGAGCATTAAGTGTAGAACCACTAGACTGAGGAACAGCTTCTACCCTGAGGCTGTTAGACTCATGAATCTCTAACCAGAAGAATCACTGTGAAAAATCACATCATGTTGCTGCTGATCTGTTTCATGCTGCTGCTGATCTGTTTCATGTTGCTGCTGATCTGTTTCAATGTTGATGTGTTCATGCGTGCACATCTGCTCACAGACTCATGTTCATGTTTGTGCTGATGTTCAATGTTTTATGTTATGAGTGCTTAGTGTATATTTAGTTGATGTTTTTCTTAGTTCATATCTTAGATGTTATTACTGTTTTTCTTATACATTTTATTGTTGGATGTAACTGGGACCCTGTGTACATAATTTCGCTCCACCACATGTACCACATGAGGTGCGAATGACAATAAAGAAACTCTGACTCTGATTTAAGAACGTGTTCAAACAGGTTCAAAATTCAAGCAATGGGACTGAAAGCTTTCAGCCCCTTCTCCACGGGCATGGCTTTCCTCAACTCGCATCGACTCAGCATCGGCCAAGTGTGTCTCCAATCCTGTCCCTGCTTAGTTGTTGGAACTGCCAAAGCCGTGGTTCCAAGTGGGCTGAGCAGGTGAATTTGATGTCAGCAAACAGCAGCTGTTGATTGGCCCATGGACTGACGTCACTGTATGAGCCAAGGCCGTACTTGTAAACTCCTCCTGAAGTGCCATTTTCATTCCAGTCTTTGAGTGTACGTGTACATTGCTGAGATAGAGCAGTAAATCACAGGTTATATTGTGCTTGAATGATGATGTGCAAACCTTTTTATCAATTTGTCAGACAAGCACATGCAGCATGAGCTTAACAGAACAACGAGGAACAAACAAGTTTACGGAAAGTGTCTGAGAAAGTGGCCGCCCACGGCTAAACTCACTCTTACAAACAGTGGAATGAAAAAGTCAATAAAAAGTCAGACTACTGGATGATAAAGGATCACGATGGGACCATGATCCCACCCAGTGAGTGAGGGACACTCTCTCAGTGGAGACACACCTACACTGAATAGAGATGAAGCGATCAGACAGGTACTCAGTCAGTTGCCTTGGCAAAGCGTCCTCGTCTTCAGGGATTTTTGTCGACTGGGTGGGACTGGGTTTTTGGCTAATTCTGCATTTTTTGCACTTGTTTGAACATTTTTCAACCTAAATCAGCAAAAATGTGCTCTCTCCGCATCCTTCTGGTAACTTATGCTTCTTTCTGCAGTTTTAGCTACTTTCAGCTGTTTTTATGTGTGAGCTTATTTCAGCTTTTTCAGATAATGACCACATTTTTGTGCTCATTTCTGCTTATTTCAGTCTAATTGGGCAAATGTGCTCTTCCTGCTTTCTTCTAATTTAACCTTGTTCTACCTTTTCAACTACATTTTTTTTAGCATTTTCTAGCTAAATTCAGCTGTTTTCAGATACATTCAATTTTTTCGTAGTAATTCCTACTTAACTTTTTTATGCTAATTTTAGCTTTTTATGCTCCTTTCAGCTTTTTTCTGCTAGTTTCAGCTTTTTCTGATAGTTCAGCTGCTATTTAACAGTTTTTGTGCTAAATTTAGCTTTTTCAACTAATTCCACATTTTTTAGCTCATTTCAGCTCCTTCCACTTCCTTCTGGTCGTTTAAGCTTCTTTTAGTCTTTTCAGCTATTTTCAAGCTATTTTTTGTTATATTCAGCTTTTTTATTTATCTAATTTCCTAATTTATGTGCCAATTTCAGCTTATTTAAACCTAATTCAGCAAAAATCTGTTTTTATGCTTTTGTTTGCTAATTGAAACTTGTACTTCAATTTCAGCTACATTTCAGCATGTTTTTAGCTAATTTCAGCTGTTTCTCAGCAAGTTCTTCAGCCATAAACATTCTCACTACATTTTTACTGTTTTGTTCAGCTGTTTTGTGCTTCTTTCTGCTAACTACAACATTTTTGTGCTACTAGTGAAATGCAATTTCACTAGTTATTATTTGAGTGTTTCATTACAATATGTCCAGCAGTTCATGGGAATTTTTGCTAACACACATAACAGACGGTGTTGACTCCAACAGTTAATGACATTACGTAGTGCTCAAAGTATGTGTTGGACATGATGCTCAGCTACAACCAAACCAAATTTCAGCTCCAACAATGTTCAGTCAGGTCATCTGGATGGTTTCAATTGTTACCGAGATGTTTCGTGCTTCATCCAAAGGACTTCTTCAGTCTGAGGCGCCACTAAACCAAACTGAATCCCACAAACAGCACACTCCCAGAGTAGGAAAAAAACACTCCACGTCCTTTGGATGGTGGATGAAACGTCTCAGCAACAAAAACAAACCATCCAGATGACCTGACTGAACATTGTTGGACTTATACCTGGATTAATGAGCATCAATTTGACTGAATAATAGCCTTTTTGTGTGTGAGCTAATGTGGATTAGCTGCAGTAATCATCATCTGAAGGACACAAGATTTATACATTCAATAAGATGTTTCTGGGAGTTTCATTCAAATCTGTTCATTGAGTCATGGGATATTTTGCTAACAAATCAAATGAGCACACACTGACCTACTCTATGAATGTCTAACCTTTGACCAGGGTGTGTTTGTCCGTTGGAGATGATCGAGCAAGAACTCTGAGTTTAGGCCAAATCTGATCGATGCGTTCCTGTTCAATCTGATGGAAGAGAACAACATTACAGAGCTCTGTGAAAACATGAACACACCTTGAACTTCTTCACATTTGGTCACCTTACAGTCAAAAACTTCAAAGTTTTTACTAGGATTTAGACTTTTATGTGACAACACAAAGCAGTGTCTAATAAGGTACTGGAAGGAAAGTGATGACATTTTTAATTTTGACATTTTAAAAAGTGGGCTGTGGGTTCAGTTCTATTTCACCCCTACTGACCGCCAGAGGCGGTGCTTAAAGCACTGAATGATCATTCTTTCGTTTGCGCAGGTCGAGTATCTTATGCCAGCAAGGTCATGTGTGACTCCCGGTGACACCGGTGAGTCCATATAAGCGCATGACAACGGTAGCTCAGTCCCTTTCATCCTCTTGCATGAAGGTTGAACAGGTGGTAAGAGGTTTGCTTTGTTTGCCTGACGCTGGTAGCCTCGAGATTACGGTCGGAGCTGTGGGATTGTCTCGGCCTCCAGAGGATGCACAAGCTGGTATCCTCTTTGATACAACTGTACTTCAACTGGTAAGTTGTTTATTTCTGTTGACCCGGCAGTAGCGCATTCGCTAGCCGCATCAGGTTTCCTTATTGGCTGGAAGTACGGCGTTTAGCCTGTTCCAACCTACTTGTCTTTGCTTGAGAAGCTGCAGCCATGTTCGACTTGCCTTTAGTTACGTACGTTTAAGCCGTGCTCGTGCTTACTTGGTTTTCATCTCTGTGGCCGTATTGGCTTATATTTTGCTGGTGTAGCAGCCGTGTTTGGCTTTGCCTCACCTTTTTACATGTATTGCAGCCGTTTTCAGGCTTGCTTTTCTTTAGATTGTGCAGCCGTGTTCGGCTTGACTTTATTTTGTTACACTGCAGCCGTATCCGTGCTTGCTTTTTGTTACTTTGTGCAGCCGTGTTCGTGCTTGCATTTTCTTTTGAGTTGTGCAGTCGTGTTCAGCTTGCCTCCTTTACAAAATTTTTTTTTTTAAATGCAGCCGTGTTAGGGTTGCGTTTTTTTTTTTTACCTGTCATAGATAGCACTCTCCGGCAGCTTTTATAAGCTAGCTGCTGGGGAACCCCTGGTGGCGTTTTCTGCTCGACCGGGTTCCCTGGTCCAATCGTTCATCGACTTCAGTGTGAAGAGTGGCGTTTCTAGCTCAAACTGACGCTTCTAGTCCTGTGAGAGATAAGATGCTGGACGTGCAGTGCTGCAGAGCCTGTTTGACACCTCTCCAGTTGGAGGATGGGCATGATCTGTGCCCCCCTTGTTTTGGGTCAGATCATTTGAGAGAGGCCTTGATGGAAGCAGCCTACCCCAAATATTCCATTCTGCCCCTGTCCCTGCAAACTGCTCCTTTGGCTAGTTTTGAAGGTGTGAGCCAGCCTGTAAAGCATGTGACCCCAGAGGCCTTGGGGCCTCCGTGAAAAAGGACCAGGAAGAGCTCCAGGGGCTCAGAGGGACTATCTGGGCAGGTGGCCCATCTGACCTCTGAGCTGGAACAGATGAAGGCACTGGGAAGCAAGTAGTGGTGGCCTGACTGGGGACCCTGACCCGCGGTAGAACATGGGCTTGGGGACCTCTGCTTTTGAAGCGGATGCTATCTCACTGGCAGCATCTGGAACTGATTTTCAAGAGCAGTTTGATACTGGCTTGTGTGTGTCGACTGCCAGTTTGTACACTTCCTCCTGCTCTCAGTCAGAGGAGGATGGTTCCATAGTGGGTGCTTTGAGGACTGCTCTTGCCCGGTTGCAGCTAGATATTCCACAGAGCCAACCTGCTACTTCCAGAGCTTTATTTCAACATCCTACCGCTAGGTCTTCCTTTATCGTTCCCCCTTCTGCCAAATACATAAAGGAGGTACATGCCTGCTGGGTGGATACTAAGGCCTTCTCATGACCAACTGCAGATGGCAGGGCCCTGGCGGCCATGCAGTATGCGCCCAAGTTTGGCTTGGGCCATATGCCTTCTGTCGAACCCGCCATAGAATCCCTCATTGTGGCTCCGGATGAGACTTTGAGGACTAATGCCAGGTGAATAGAATAGAATAGAATTTATTGCCATTTGCACAGATACATTAATACAAGCACATTGGAATTCTTGTGTTTTTCCAACTCAATAATAGTAAAAATTTATAAAAAGATAAAAATAAGATAAATAGCCTTTATTTATCCAGGTTAGTTTCATTGAGCCACGAGAACTCATTTTCAAGAGAGACCTGTTTTAGGGAGCACATGTGGGGGTTAAGGGCCTTGCTCATGGGCCCAGAGTGGGGGAATGAGGGTGGGGGCAAGTGTGGGTGTTTCACCTACCCCACCCACAATTTTTGATGTTGTCGGGGCCGGGGCGTGAACCGGCGATCTTCGGATCACAGGCCCACCTCTCTAACCTCTGCGCCACCACTCCCCCCAACTCCCCCCAGTTCAGATGCTGCACATTTATCACATTTTGTGTTACAGAACTGAATAGTTCCTGCCCTCTTTAATGTCCTGTGCCACCAACAGCGGCTGGAAAAAAGCTCCTGTATAGGCGAGTCCTGTGTGCACTAATGCACACAGGCCTACAATGTCTCACGTTGTGACCAGAATCCGTCCACTGGAACAAAGAGTGAGTAGGATGGTGTCTGTCTCTGAGAATCTGCTGTGCTTTCCTCCAACAGTACTGTGTGTAAATCTCTTCCATGGAGGGAAGGATGGAGCCACTGATCTTTTCAGCAGCTTTAATCACATGCAGCAATGCCTTCCTCTCAGCGAGAGTGGTGCTGCCATACCACACTGTGATGCCGTTTTTGAGGATGCTTTCAACAAGACCCTTGTAAGCTTGAATGAGAGGCTGATGTCCAAGTCCAACTTTTTTCAGCACTCTAATGAAGTGAAGTCTCTGCTGGGCTCGTTTGTCTTTTGTGTCCTCGTCCTCAGTGCCGTGTCATGGATGACCTGCTCTGTAGAGCTTATGACTCAGGGTCTTGATTGGGACAACTCAGTAACTTGCTGTCACATTCGTTACTGGGTCTCTCGACCTCCTTGGAGGGCTTGGTGATTGATGCTCCTACTCGAGGGTTGGTGGACGCTTCCCTTCATGCATTTGCTCTTTTTTCAAAGGAGATTGGCCGTGTGTTGTCTACCCTCGTCCAGGCATGTCGTCAGGTTTTGCTGGTGCAGTCTCCCCTGACTGAGCCCTGTAGAAGGACCCTGATGAGTCTTCCTATGGTTCCAAAGGAGCTGTTTGGTTCTGCTTCACTTGCAGCCTTGGAACGATTGGCCAAGGCCACTCATACCAGGCAGCAATTGGCCAGCCTTCATTGTAGAGACTTGCAGCATACTGCTGAAGGTACCTCTACGTCCTCCTCGTGTACTTATCCTGCCCTGCCTACACCCTCTGTGGGGCAGCTGCGGCCTGCTGCAGGGCCTGCTCATAGCCAATGGGCTCTGCCCAGAGGTTGGGCCTCTTCAACTGCCCTCTTCAATGTAAGCAGTCCTCTCAGCATCCCTCCCACCCTATTAAAGGCGGGGGAGCTCAGAAATGACATCTGGGAGCAGGCGGTAGGACACTTTATCCCAGTTCAGCTCAGCTCAGCTCAGCCGCTGGGCCACTCTCGTGCCCGATGTGTGGGTTGTGTCAACACTACTGTATCTTAGGGTTACATGCTACAGTTCCACTGCTGCCCTCCCATTCTTGGTCAGGTCAGAATGATGGTCATTTGTGACTAGGTGAAAGCTCAGGCACTGAGCCACAAAATATGTCTTGCTGACCAAGGGTGCTATAGTGCCTGTCGACCCCCTGCGGGATCCAGGGGGCTTTTACTCAAAGTATTTTTCTAGTCCCAAAAAAGACTGGTGGACTATGCTGAATTTTGATCCAGAGAGGTCTGAATGTTTTTTAAAGACTATCCCTTTCCACATGTTGAGCATCAGGGATGCGCTTCAGGCAGTCTCCCCAGGTATCTGGTTCACCTTGGTCCACTTGATGGACGCATACTTTCATGTACTGATTGTACAGCACCATTGGCAGTTTCTCCACTTTGCATTTCAGGGCAAGCATTTTCAATTCAGAATTCTTCCGTTAGGTCTGTCTCTGTCCTCCCATGTGTTCACCCGGTGCATGACAGCAGCCCTGTATCCTCTACAGGCCAAGGGGCTGAAGATCCTGCCCTACCTGGACAATTGGCTGATCCGTGTGCCCACAAAAGTGCAGGCAACTGCGGACACATCAAAGGTGCTCAATCACATAGACCCATTTGGTCATTGTGTGAACTGGCAGAAGAGCAACCTAGTTCTGTCTCAGGAAGTCACATTTCTGGGGACCACAATGAACTCCCTCATCATGGTGGCTTGCCTGTCACCACAGCGTGTCAGTGGGATTCTGCAGATGCTGCCTGCCTTCCTGCCTGGCCATGTACCCCACTTCATTGCATACCAGCAGTCAGCTTGCCTGTTGGGCAAGCTGACTGCTGACTTTACTGTGGTACCTCTGGGACTGTTGTCTCTGTGCCCCCTACAGATGTGGCTCAACAGCCTGCGGCTGGATCCAACTTGTGCAGCACACCTATGCAGGAGCTTACAGGTGTCCCCTCAATGCCTTGCATTATTAGCTCAGTGATGAGAGGCAGTGTTTATGGTGGAGGGGGTCCCACTGGGCTCTCTGCCATCTCAGAGGGAGATTGTTTGTACCAATGCATCCAACATAGGATGAGGGGCATTGTGGCAGCAACAGATTGCCCAAAGGACGTGGTCTCGGTGGCAAAGGGCGAAGCACATCAACGCCTTGGAACTGGGCGCTGTGCGGCTGGCACTGAAGCACCTCCTCTCAGGCCTGCACGGGAAGCATGTCCTAGTGCGGTCTGACAATACTTCAGTGGTTTTTCATATCAACTATCAGGGGGGAACATGGTCGCTGACATTGCTGCGGCTGACCCAGAAGCTCTTAATTTGAGCAGTCCCCCTCTTTGCCAGCCTCAGGGCAGCCCACATTCCAGAAGTGCTGAATGGGCTGGTTGATTTTCTGTCTCAGGGATGCCCATCACCTGGGGAGTGGAGGTTCCATCCGGAGGTGGTGGGGGTCACTTGGGAGAGTTATGGCAAGGCAGCTTTGGACCTGTTTGTGTCCCAAGGGATGACACATTGCCCACTTTGTTTCTCTCTGGCAGGCAGTGCCAGTCCCCTGGGTCAGGTTGAATTGGCACATGACTGGCCCAAGGTGCTGCTTTACACTTTTCCGATGCTTCCCCTGATAGGCCCAACACTCCTGAGATCTCCTGATGCATGCTCAATAATCCAGGTAGAAAAATCTAAAAAAGTTAAATCTGGTCCTCTGGACATTCAAAAAAA
>NC_056507.1:849905-854057 GCF_014905685.2 Nematolebias whitei | reverse complement strand
TGACCAGCGGAGGTAGTAAACCGTGTCACATGACCAGCGGAGGTAGTAAACCGTGTCACGTGACCAGTGGAGGTAGTGTTGGGTATTATTGCTCGTGATCAGTAGTTTTGTTTTGCCATCAGTCTGACTGTAGCAGGGAAAGTGAAAAAGCTTGTGGCTGATGATGCTGTTCGCCTGCTGGGTCTCAGGTTAGATGAACATTTTGTTCATATAGCCTGACATGACATGATGTAGTGTGTCAGATGAACTCACATCTGGATTACAGTGTCCTTGGGTCGTATAAAAGTTCTGTGTTAATTTAAGTTATTTCAGAAGAATAGACGTTGATTTTTGTTTTGCTCCGCTGCCATCTTTCTTTGCTCCGCAGCTCCAAAGGTGATGAAGATGAGGCATTTGTGGGTCCGGTCAGCCATGAAGAGCGGTGCGGTTCTGTTCAAGTCACATCTGGGTTTGACGGGCGCAGCAGCTGGAGCCCGCTGACCAGTGATCAGTTGGAAGCTGTGTGTCAGGAAGCCCACAGACTGGCCAGTCAGCTGCAGAGCGAAGGGTCGCACTGCCAGGACTCCCAAACCGCCTCCGCAGACGTCCAACCCTCGACCGTGACAGACGAGTTTGTCCAGGAGGCCGGTGCTAAGCTTGGTGTGCTGGGTCAGACCACCTGTGTGCTCAGCCCAATCAAACGACAGACATTCTGCGTGCAGGACAGTCCAATGAAGCAGCTGCCGCCTGCCATCCAGCGCCAGCTGCTGAGAGGGCGCAGCTCCAGCACGGCGCCTTCCAGCCGCCCTGCCGCCACCGGCAGGCTCAGCAGCTCCAGCCCTGCAGCTCGAGCCAAAGTTCAGCCACGGCGCTCGCTGCGAGGCAAGGCCACGCTCGGAGTGGCTGCGGTGCTGCCCAACAAACCGCTCGCTCCGACAACTTCCTGCCCCCTCAGCAAGAGTAAAATGGAGAAAACGAGGCTGCAGCCTCCAGGCAAGGTGGGAGAGCTTTCTCTTTTCTATCAGCAATAATTGAGACCATCCATGACAAAATGCCAACTGGACCCTTTTAAACAGTATTTTCTGCTTTAGGCCGCAGGGTTCTTGAGGCAGAGCCCGTCCATTCGTCACTCCAGCAGGGCGGAGTCAAGTGAGGATTTACACTCTGATTGGGCGAGCGTCGCCTCCGACCTGAGCGACTCCTCCATCAATTCCAGTCTGCTGGGAAAACGCACATTAGCTCCGCCCACCAAGGTATTGCATGTCAGGTTGTGCGTTTCTGCCAAATAATTTTTTACAGTGAGAGTCTTGAGTTTTCCAGCAAATCAGTTTCTACCAGAACCAGCAACGATTTTCTCTTTGACACAGAAAGTCTGTTCATTCAAGCACCTGGAATGACTTCCAGGACCAGCACCATGTAGGTCCTGGAGGACTAAGAACCATTCAGGTCCAGTCCCAGTTCTTATTATTCTGTGCGTTTATTCCAAAGGTTCTTACAGGGATGGATCGAGCTCACATATATATAAAGGGAGCACCTAAACTAAACAATGTAGCTCCTAATCAGTCACATCTTTGTGGACTCCGTGTCAGCTGTTGGGTAGTAACACGTATTGTGAACCAGTTTCAGCTGATGCTGTACAAGTGGAACACATCAGGTGGAACGAGAGGCAGTGATCAAGACAACCTCTATAAAAGAGTGATTCTGCAGGTGGTGACCACAGGTCATTTCTCCGTTCTCATCCTTTCTTTTAGGCACTTTTCATTTTGTCAGTGCTGTCACACATGGAGGCTTTACATTCGATTTACATTGATAATTTTTGTTATTTTCTTCTCAATCAGTTCCACTGTGCTAATAATAAAGTTTGTCAATGAGAATATTTAATTAATTGAGGTCTAGGATGTTACTTTAGTGTTCCCTTTAATTTTGTGAGCACACATTTTTCAGGTGTTTTAAACCCTTCCCACTCTCTTGCAATATTCTAAACAATGTTTCTAAACTCTAAATGCTCTAAAGAGACAGAATGTCATGATCTCAGCTCTCTGCTCTTTGCCACCTGCAAGCACTCTTGGCCACGCCCACTTCTCCACTCTGCAGGTGAACAACTGATCAGCTGCAGGAGGAAGTTTTTATGTGCAGCAGGTGCTAAATAATTTAAAACAAGTTATTTTAAATAAAAATTAAATACCGATCGTGTGGCTCATCCTTCCATCAGCCAACCTTGTCACCGTGACAACCGTGTGTGTGTTCAGCATTTTGTCTTCTCAAAATCTAAATAAACATTTACTCTTTAAATATTATATCATAATTAATAATGATTAATTATAGATTGTATACCGGTAATATTTATTTCATTTGATGTTGTTGTGGAAACAAAGTCTTTTTCTAGTCCAGTTTTTCTGATCGTATGCAGCTCGACACTGCAGTCGAATGTTTGCTCTAAACTCTAATCATTTTACTCTTAATTAGAAAAATAATTATACAGAATAAACAGAAAAGGATTGTTACGTTTGTCCTCCTCAAACTATTAAAACTATCCAAGAAAAGATCTTTAAAACTGAGTTTATTGAATTAATTGAATGTATTTAATGTCATACATGTAATAAAACCGCGTGCACGTCACGCTGGGTTTAAGTTCTCTGGAGTCACTTTCCACTCGGGACAAGAACACCTCATGCTGCTTGTGAGAACATACAATCATCAAGTTCCTGCATGAAGGTTGGCAGAGCGAGCAGAGCTGAGGCCCGTCCAACACTTCCTGCTCACAGGCTCACCTGAAGGTTCTGAAACTGAACGGGGGACATGTTACTTTCACAATTTAATTCTTTCGTTCCATTAGTGCTGCTCATCATGTACAGGTAACGGCTGTTTGGTTTGTTGTATCTGTGGCTCATCATCTCGGCTGTGATTGTTGGTCCTTGTCTCCAGCAGAGCGTTGGAGGGAGGAGCCTGTCAGGAGCTCTTCAGAGCAGGGGAGTGATGGACAGGAAGAACACGTCTTCGTCCTCGTCCTCCGTGTCCAGCTTCAACTCCAGCTTCTCTCTGTCTCCTGCTAAAGGTACGTGAACTGCAGAGCTCGTGGCGTGTCTGCGTGTTGGAACAGAAAGCTAAACTTCTTTGGCCTTGACGAAGGACCATCTAATGCACAAAGACTTGCCCTCGCTGCAAATTGAGCTCATTCTCACTTGTGTCGGTTTCCGTTGTGTTGATGTAAAAGCGTAGCTTTGTTTGTCAGAGGTTAGTAAGGTCCTAATGTTTTACATGCACATCTGACGTTACAGCTGCCAGAGGAAGTCTGTGCTGAAAGCTAACTGAGCATGGTTCCTAACCTGCTCTAGTAAGATCTGTTAAACCGTCAGCCTTCAGCACAACCTGCAGAGGGACTTCCTGTCAAACAGCTGTTAACCATCTGACCAGTTACCACAGGACAGATGTTACCCCAGCTGACTGACTGAGCTAAAAGTCTGTCTTCTGTCTCCACTCAGGTAAACTGAAGTCTTCTCTGAGCAGCTCCACTGGCCCCGCCCCCAGCAGCAGCAGCAGGCCAGCCAATCAGAGCAGACCTCGCCGCTCCACTCTCTACACCACTGCCGAAGTGGTGTCCTCCGGCACCAGTCGCCGCTCGCTCTCCTTCCATGCCAGGAAGCTGTCTGAAGGGGAGCGGGGCAGACCCGCCAGGTCTACCCCCCTGAAGAAAGCTGAGACCACGTCCCTTCAGCCAACACCCCCAAAGAGACTCCTGCAGAGGACTGGCTCCGTCTCCACGTCGGGCTCAGGCTGGCTGCAGAACGGAGTGAAGAGTAAAGCCAAACCTGACACCCCGGTGTTCATGACTCCCAGTTCAGCAGGTAAGAGTCCGTCTACGGTCCAAGCTTCCTGTTTGTCTCTTTACATCACCGTCTCACTCACACCAACTCTGACTGATGATCTCACCTGACTCTGATGATCTCACCTGACTCTGACTGATGATGTCACCTGGCTCTGACTGATGATGTCACCTGGCTCTGACTGATTACGTCACCTTGCTCTGACTGATGATGTCACCTGGCTCTGACTGATGTCACCTGGCTCTGACTGATGATGTCACCTGGCTCTGGCTGATGATGTCACCTGGCTCTGACTGATTATCTCACCTGGCTCTGACTGATGATGTCACCTGGCTCTGGCTGATGATGT
>NC_056507.1:844669-849895 GCF_014905685.2 Nematolebias whitei | reverse complement strand
ATGTCACCTGGCTCTGGCTGATGATGTCACCTGGCTCTGGCTGATGACGTCACCTGGCTCTGACTGATTACGTCACCTGTTCTGACTGATGATGTCACCTGACTCTGACTGATGATGTCACCTGGCTCTGACTGATGATCATCATGCATGAGGGAATGCTCACAGACTCGTCACTTGAATTTTGAGCACGTTAAATAAATGCAGAACTATTTTTTTCTTCAAAATCAACGTCGCGTGCGTCACTGACTCTTCTGTTTTGTTTCTGTAGTTCTAGAGTTGGAGGTTTTTTGTAGACTGACCTTCATCATTTTAGCAGCTTTATGTCTGATTTGATTAGAACTGCCTTTGAAGATTTCTTCTCTTGAGATGTGGCAGCTCTCAGAACATCTGAGGCTTCAGGTCCAACCATATTCTGCCCTGTTTGTTCCTGAAGAAACTGAATCATAGTCATGTGGGCGGCTGCCACGGTGGGTGCACTGAGAGATGAAATAAAGTACACGTTTTACAGGCCGTGCACATTGTCAAAAAGTGGCCCAGCAACAGATGAGCTATGAAAAATCACCTTTCATGAGTTTTCTTCTCCGACTCGTCTCAGTCACAGCCAATTGAGAAACTAAAGTTGAACTTGGTTTAGTTCAGGTTTGAATCTGGTTGTTGTCTTATTGATGAATAGATGTTAGTTCTGCACCTTTACACTCTCTCCCCCAGATCTGAGCTTCTCCTTTATGTTAAATTTGATGCGTCTGTCTGTCCTCAGATGGGTCCAAGCTGTCGAGGCCAAAAAGGTTCACGTCGACTGGCAGCACAGACGGGTAATGAGCTGTTTTTATTCCTCGCATGTGATTTTATGAAAATAACTTCAGATTTTCTGTTTGTGCAGCCTCAGATTCCGAAGCAGCTGTAAAACAGTTTCCAGTTTGATCTGCAAGTTTTTATTCTTGTTGTTTACGGGTCTTGTATTCCTTGAAGGAATAAGACCTGCTGCCGTTCAGACCAGTTTTAACTGACATCTGTTGTAGAGAGGGAACAGGCTGCAGCCATTTTGGTCAAACATCATCATCAGATGACGTGCTCAGAGGGTGTGTGCATCTGGATGGATGGATGGATAATACACAGGGAGCATGAGGTGAAGACGGATATTTCTGTTAATTCACCTACAATAATAAAGTACAAATGGTGGAACAAACGAACTGTTAGTGTCCAGTCTCGCACCCCATCACAGCAGGGCACAGGAGACGTGCACAGGAGACGTGCACTGTCCAGCAACGAATGCCGTGGAGGAGCAGCTCAAACTCAGTTTCCTCAGACCAGTCAGCAGAGCGTCCCTGTGCACTGGAGCGTTGAAGCACAGCAGTGTGCAGCTCAGTCACGTGCCGAGGGGCGGATCAGCAGCAGGTCAGACGAAGGTAGCAGCCGTGCACGGCAAAGAGCTGCAGCCAGTAACACCAGCAACGCTGCAGAAACACAGCAGGTGTAGCGCCCAAACACCAACCACATCCCAGCCACTCAGATTAAACAAAACGACCCGTACGAGCTCCGATGAGCAGAACCCAAGATCAGCAGCTGACGTGCAGCAGGAGGAGCAAAGATTCACCTTGATGCAGCCACCTGCCCAACTATAAAGACTTCTGCCACGCCCATCAATCTGTGGTGCTCTGATCAGCACGTGGTGCCCAGAGAGGGGAGGGTGGAACATCTCACCACACTTTAAACCGCCAAGAGTTTTACTGGACTCTGCAGACTGAGACTGAACACTGACCGAGTCTTTCGGATGAAAGACGAAACGTATCTACATTTTGTTGCTTTCTTTGTTTGTTTGTTTGTTTGTTTGTTTGTTTGAATGTCCAGAGGACCAGATTGAACTTTTTTAGATTTTTCTACCTGGATTATTGAGCAGCATCTGGATGAACTCTGCAGAGTTTTAGAGAAGTCGACGTTTTTACAGAAAGTGTTGCCTCTGATGATTCATGTTACAGTTTGAAGCACAGATGTTGTGCGATGTGTAGCACACATCTGTCGACAACTGTGGGCACTGATGTAGCACTAAGCTATTCAAATGAGGTGTGTCCAAGGACAACAACTAAAACATGCAGGATGGTGTTCCTCAAGGACCACGGTTAGGAACCACTGCTTTAAAGTATAGTTTCCTGAAACGATTGGGGAGGCCGAAGAATCTTTGTGGGCCAAAGCCTCCATTGGCCACCCCCTGGCTCCACCACTGCACCTGATGGTGGATCAAATGTGTCCCTCCTCTGTCCTGGACCCGCCACTCTGTGCTGACCCTCCCTCCGTTCTTCTCCAGTCTGACTTCTACCTTCTATGAGAAACATGTGTGTTTACTCATGGACTCTGTTCCACTCGTCAACATTCAAACATTGACCTACTGCAGTCCCTCAGGGGTCCAGATCATGCTGAGTGGTTCAGAGCTGTGCTGCAGCCTGCTCATCAGGAGAACTCCTGGAAACGTCTCCGTCGTTTGAACGTTCCTGACACCAGGAGGAAGCCTGAAGAGAACTCTGTGAAACTACTTCCTGCACGTAGTTTCCTGCTCAGTCGTCTTCAGCCGTTGGTTCCAATGATCCAAACGTTGTGTGGGATAGTTCTTCATTTCCTCAGGAGAGCCAAAGATTGATTTTCTTCAAGTTGGTTAGTTTTAGACGTGCGCTCAGCGCTGGTTCTGACACAGACATGGTGCTGTCAACAGGCTCCTGCAGAAGCCGTCGGCCGGTCCTCTCGCGGCCTCTGTGGGCAGCTGCAAGCCTCTGCAGGCGTCCTCGCTCCGCCCCTCCACCCTTCCCACCCCAGTGAAACGAAGGCCGTGGGCCGTCCCTGCCCCCAGCAGCTGCACTCGGACCTCCAGGTCTCCAGCCGCTGCAGACTCCATCAGACCCAGCCCCTCGTCAGCGAGCAAACCGCTCGGCTGCAGGTAAGATGCTTTCGTCTGATTTCTGACTGTGCTGCAGTGATGGCACACAGCTCATCTCTGCTTTGTCTCGCAGTCCCAATGTAAAAGATGAGCACGAGGATGAGCCCGTGCGCTCTCCGGACATTCAGCCCTTTTGTCTGGACGAGGAGCCGGCTACCTCCTGCTCGCCTCCAGAAACTCCAGAGCCAGGCCGAACCGAGAACCAAGATCCCGGAGAGCTGGTCCCCGACAGGAACCTGATGGTAATGGAGACGTCGGAGGAGAGCACGACGAAGGCCCACGAGGTCAGGAGTGACAGAAGCTTCAACTTTATGAAGGTTATCTGTTTGGCTGTTGTACTTTGATGGTAGAATTTTAAGACTAGTAATTTTCAACAGAACAGAAAAACTTGTTAAAGTTTTATTTTGTTTTTACAAACGTAGAGCAGAAAACCCAACAATTTTCAGTCATATCAAACTGGTTCAAAACCTACAAAGTCCATGCTCAATAATCCAGGTACACAATCCAACAATTTTCAGTCAGGTCATCTGGACTGTTTCTTTTTTTGTGCTGAAACGTTTCACCTTCCATCCAGAAGGCTTCATCAGTCAAGGAAACACACAACACAAAACTGATTCTTCCACTTACTCCAAAGTGGAACAAACCAGTTATGTTGGTGCTAAGATGGTGTCTTTGGCAAACCCCCCCTGTGCCGGCCCTCTTCCTCGTCAACAGTTGTCAAAGTGGATTATTGAGCATGGACTTTTTTTTTTGGTTTTGAACCAGTTTGACATGACTGTCGACGAGGAAGAGGGCTGGCACCGGAGAAGGGGGCGTGCCAAAGACACCATCTTAGCACCAACATAACTGTTTGACTGATGAAGCCTTCTGGATCGAAGGTGAAACGTTTTTATCTTTGTGAACTTCTCCCACACTTTGAAGGACTTGGGTCGAACAGTTTTCTCTGCGTCGGTTATTTGTAAAATTTACTTAATTTCCTTTGAAAACAGCCTCTGCTCCGTTTCCTCCTCGCTCTGTTCAACTCGCGCTGCAGAGTAGTTTTTTTTTCTCAAACTTTATTCAGTCAGTCAGCTTTGACAATGAGCAGCAGGTGAACAAAACGAAACGGCTCCGCCGCGCCGTGAGAGACGCTTAATTGCGCGACACAACAAATCGATAATGAAATTCTTTGCCAACGCTTTTAATCATCGATTTTTATCGATTTTATCGATTCGTTGTTGCAGCCCTAGTCTGAAGCACTTCCTGTGTTGTCCGCCCACTGGAACCAGTACTGAAAGCATAATGGAAACACAACGTGTACCGAGCCGAGTAGAACCGCGCTGTACTGGTACTAATGGAAAAGGGGCATAAGAAAGCTCTGCTCTATGTGCACCCCCACTCCTTCCCCCGAGAACTTCTGTGAACACATCAGAGCTGTAACGACTGACACTTTAACACGTCTTCAGGACTGGGGTCTATCAGGAAGTGTGTCACGGACGAGTGTCACCGTCTTGTCGTCAAATAATAATAATGTGTGTAAACGTCTGCTGGTGGAAGGTTTCATGCCTGACCAGGACAAGGTGTGAAGAGATCTTTAATACTCACTGTCCTCATGGTCTTTCCCCTTTTCTTATCTAAAGAATAAGAGGCTGCGCTCTTAAAGAGCAGCAGCTACGTGCACTCTGTCCATCTTTCAGACGACTGTACGTGCATGTTCTCGTTGTATCTCAGTGCAATGATAATAAAGTTTATTCTGATTCTGCTGTAAAGTAAAAACTCAGATTGAAAAATTGTCTTTATTTGTTTAAAATATTCAACTTGATCTTAAACCGGTCACGTGTTTACGGTAACTCCGTGAAGCTGACGTGTCTGCTCCTGTCCTCAGGTTCTCCTGGTGGATCTTCCACCTCCAACTTTACAGCCCCAGGAGAAGCTGCTCATCGATCTGACCAACACCCCCAACTCTGTCTGCACTAACAGCAAGAGCTGCACCACAACCCAGGTACCTGGCATCTTTGCTTGGAATCAACATGGCCGGCACGGTGGTGAAGTGGTTACTGCTGTCACCTCACAGCAAGAAGTTTGCAGGTTCAATTCCTGGACTTTCTGGGTGGAGTTTGCATTTTCTCTCCGTGCTGCTTGAGTTTCCTGCCACAGACCAAAACATGCATGTTAGGCTGATTTGACTCTTAAATTGTCCCTGTGATGGACTGGAGACCTGTTCAGGGTGTCCTCTGTCCCTGTGATGGACTGGAGACCTGTTCAGGGTGTCCCCTGTCCCTGTGATGGACTGGAGACCTGTTCAGGGTGTCCCCTGTCCC
>NC_056507.1:842585-844569 GCF_014905685.2 Nematolebias whitei | reverse complement strand
CCCTGCCAAGACAAGTAAACTATGAGCGCCCTGCCAAGACAAGTAAACTATGAGCGCCCTGCCAAGACAAGTAAACTATGAGCGCCCTGCCAAGACAAGTAAACTATGAGCGCCCTGACAAGACAAGTAAACTATGAGCGCCCTGCCAAGACAAGTAAACTATGAGCGCCCTGACAAGACAAGTAAACTAGGGGGAACACTGTTATGTGATTTTGATCTTGCACTGCCTCCGAGAATCGGCCCTTTGCACAACCCATCAGAACTATTAACTGTGCCAAGTGTTGTTTGATTGGTCAGAACTTCACGGGGGTGTTTATTTGCCAATAAATAAATAAAAATCTGTAAATCTGGTGGTGTGATAGCATTTTATAGTATTTTAAAGTCACAAAAGTCTACCACAGTTATGGCAACGGTCTACAACTGTAACTGTTCTGCATTACTTTTGTCCCTTTTCTTCAGATTGAGCTGTTATTTAACTTGAAGACAGGCAGTGTTCAAGAAATCAGGTCAAACAAATTGAAACTATGTGACAGAAAATTGGGCTCTCGGGTTAATATTTAAAATTGAAGAGACAGTTTATTTTAACCCTTGTGATGTTCACATTCCTGAACAACACAAGACTGTCCCGTCAGGCAGCATTCCAAACCACAATCTGACTGTTTCATTCTGCCGTGAAAGGACCTGAACGCACTGAAAGTAAAATCCTATACGTAGTTCCCACAGGATTCAACAGGAAGTGCAAACACCACTTTTACACCACTATAGTAGGCAAGAACTAGAGAATTCTATCAAGATGGCTTTTAGATGAATAAAAATTAAGTATTTTGATACTCTAGACCAATATGCGAGAGAAAGATAAGTATATCCAGAAAATAACTGCTGTTGGAATTGATCCATAGGATGTAGAGAAAAAGAACATCAAACGGCACATACAAGTTGCCTCTGATCTCTTATTATGACATAATTATTTATTGAACACGATGTTAATTATTTATTGAACACGATGAGTGCCTACACAATGGAGGAGCTTCGCAGACTGAACTCCACAGATGCAAACCGTCAATGTTTTAATGACTTTGTGAAGGACGTCCAAACTGAGAGCTACGTGGTTAAATAATGGTTTGAATAAAAAAATAAAAACATTAGCATGCAAACCCCTCACAGAATGACTCTAGGCCCAACTCAGGGATAGAACCCACGGCATTCTTACTGTGAGGCGACAGTGCTAACCACTTATCCATCGTGATGCCAATAACACAACACTGGTGACTAGGACAAATTTATGACATTTTGAGGCATGCCAATGCAAGTAATGCTCAAAATTACAACATATTGTAGGTATCTATGTGGGCAGAGTGAGTGTTACAGTGTGGAGGTTTAGCATATAGCATAGCTGAGCGAACTACAGTAGAGACATTTTAAATCATAAACAGAGTATTTCCAGCACACATACAGTTATACTGTATTGTTCAACAAAAGGATTCAAATATGTACTGGATAAAAGTGTTCAAAGTAGATTCTACACATTTTCGAAGGCGGATCCTTGCAGTTGATGTTTCCAAGCCAGACTCGCCAACGTTCTGTACTCAGCTCCGCCGTTTGAGGTCGTTCACATTTCCTGATTTTTGGAATGTAGTAAAAACTGTGCTTTGCCAAACCGTCTGCTCAGTTGGAACATCCTTTACCCCAACATGAAACAACTATTGTGATATCCTGATGCATGCTCAATAATCCAGGTAGAAAAATCCAAAAAAAGTTCAATCTGGTCCTCTGGACATTCAAAAAAACAAAAAACAAAACAAAGCAAAAAAATGTAGAAACGTTTCGTCTCTCATCCAAGAGACTTCCTCAGTCTGAGGTGCTGTATTCAGCTCAGTCTCTTAAATAGCACCTAAATTAAACCTAAATATTTAAGAGACTGAGCTGAAAACAGCACGTCAGACTGAGGAAGTCTCTTGGATGAGAGACGAAACGTTTCTACATT
>NC_056507.1:837444-842485 GCF_014905685.2 Nematolebias whitei | reverse complement strand
TCAGACTGAGGAAGTCTCTTGGATGAGAGACGAAACGTTTCTACATTTTTTTGCTTTGTTTTGTTTTTTGTTTTTTTTGAATGTCCAGAGGACCAGATTGAACTATTGTGATGTAAAAATTACTCCTCAATGGTCAAACTTACTCAGCTGTGACTGGAGCTATTGAGCACCTACTAAAATGGTTCACGACAAAGTGCCTGGATGTGTTACGTCACATGAAAACATGTATTGAGGAAAATGTGAGTATTGTTTGGCAAGAAAGCTTAAGATGGTGAAACCTCTCATGAATTGTCCAGTGGGTAAGCTTGGTGAAACACAACAGCTCCATGGTTAGCGCTGTTGCCTCACAGCAAGAAGGTCCTGGGTTCAAGCCACGGGGTGGGCCTGGGGTCTTTGTGTGGAGTTTACATGTTCTCCTTGTGTTGTAAGGGTTTCCCTGGGTACTCTGGTTTCCTCCCACAGTCCAAAAACATGCATGTTAGTTAGGTTGCCTTTAGGTGCAGGCCTCCTTTGCAAGAGAGATCTGAGATCTCAGTGGGATTCGCCTGCTTAAATAAAGGTTAATAAACATAAAATAAAAAGAATTATATCCAGCTATTGTGTGTGCAAACTGCTGAGAAAGTCACATCTAGATGTATTCCTGATACCTGGAAGTTTTTACAAGGCTATTCATCTTGTAAAATCTTAATAAACCAGCTAAGGCAAAGGCAAACAAAGGAAGTCAGAGTGCCTTGACCTCTACTGCGCATCAAGCAGATTGATACTTCTCGTTCTGAAGGTGCAGGCAGGTCAGACGGTCAATGAAGAACAAGATTTACAATTCTACCTCTAGACTTCAGCCAACAATTTGCCATTGCATTAAAGTGTCACAGACAGGCTCTAGAGATGCTTTGCCTGGAAATAAGCCTTCAGGGAAAGAACAGGCCAACCATTTAACCTTTAGAAGACTTTCCCTAAAAATGTGCCACTTTTAGCCAGAAAAGATTTACGGAGACAAACTTTTTTTAATTAAGGGATCGTGTTTTTCTTGTTTCTGCCAAAGGAGAGGTATTTCCTGTAAAATAATACTATTCCAAAATCTTCTTAATAAATCTTTTCCCTCCCACACATGCACATAGAAAATACCAAGTTATAGGCATATGTAAAAAGAATAACAAACATGTTTTTGTTAGAAATTGTTAGGTACTAGAAATGAATTGAAAACAGCTGAGGAAAGATGATGCTGACATAGACATTCATTAGTCAGATTTATCTTAATGAGGGACACTGTTTAAAACTACGATACTTTTTGTCCCCAATCCGTCCGTCCAGCCATGAGTGCATGTTAACTGTGCATGATAACTTGAAAAATAAGTGAGGAACTGATTTCCATTTTGGTTTGTTTTTAGGCATTTAGGCGTAAGAAAGAGTCATTTCAAAAATTGGGTTCCCACTCAAAAATTATTACCCATCCCTATGGGTAATAAAAACAGTTTACTTGGGACTGCTCAGACTGATGAAGCCCTCCGGATAGAGAGCGAAACAACTTTCCACAAAAAAGAAACTGTCCAGGTGACCTGATTGACCATTATTGTATTACCCATCCCTAGTTTCTGTTGGGGCAAAAATCAATATTTATTTTGGAAACCAGGAAATAAAAGCAACTATACCAAAAAAAAATTGATTTATTTGAATTTGATTCATTTCAAATGATCCCCAATTGCTCTCTCACAGCACCATATTTATCCCTAAAAATAAGTGAATGGGTCAGGGGAAGTCTAAAGCCCTTTTTCCATTAGTACCAGTACAGCACGGTTCAACTCGGCTCAGCACAGTTCCAAGGCTTTTTCATTAGCAATTATTTGTGGAACCGGCCCCTTTTTCAGGACCCACTTCTCTGCAATTCTAAGCGTACCGTGCTGGCCTTAAAACGTGACGTCAGAACACTGTCGTCACTGATTGGTCAGGGGGTGGAGTCACTGGCTGAGCAACTCTCACAACAACCCGATCCACCATTTGCAATAACTCGAACTCAGAGGAGTGACTGGAGCTATTTTGCAGATCTTAAAAACAATAATGACAACACTGTGGTGTAATGCTGAAGTGCAGGTGTTTTTGTGCTTGAAGGCCGACAACAAAATTCAGAGCGAGCTAGATGCAGCGACTCACAACGAAAAGTGTTTCAAGAGGTGTCGGAGCTGATGGCTCCTCACCGCTACCAGCGAACACTGACGCAATGCCGGGAGAAGCTAAACCTCAGCTGGAATCAATGATGGATGATGGTGAGTGTTTCTAACCTGAAACATTTTTTAAGTTACTCATCGCATCGTTTTTGAGCATATTTTGAACAAACAAAAGAGGCTGATGCCGTTGCCCCTGAATGTAATAGGACATCTAATTAGCATCAATGTCACAAGTTCATATTAGTTATATTAGTTGTCACAGATGTGTCTTGATGTTATTGCCAGTTGTCCAGTGTTATTTATCAGGAGTTCAGTAATGTGACAGCTTGTGGATAATAACTGTCCTTTAGTCTTTTTGTACGCAACTTATTTTTATGCAATGACAGACTCCTGTATCGTCTGCCTGAGGGGAGTAGATGGAAGAGTCCTTGTGCTGGGTGGGTGTGGTCTTTAATGATGCTGCTTTACGCAGACATCGGCTGTGGTAGATGTCCTGGATGGTGTGGAGACTGCTACCAGTGATGTCCTCTGCTGTTTGCACCACCCTCTGTAGAGCTTTCTGACTGGTGCAGTTCCTGTACCACCCTGTGATGCAGCCTGTCAGCAGGCTCTCAGTGGTGCACCTATAGAAGTTGTTGAGGAAGCTGGTGTTTGTACCAAACTTCTTTAGTCTTCTTAGGAAGTAGAGTCTTTGTCGGACTTTCTTGACCACAGTGTTTGTTTGTAAAGTCCAGGGTAGATTCTCAGTGATGTGAACACTGAGGAACTTGAAGCTGCTGACCTGCTCCACCTCAGTGTTGTTTATGTAGATGGTGGAGTGCTGGCCTCCACTCTGTCTCCTGAAGTCCACTATCATCTCCTTTGTTTTGCTGACATTAAGAGAGAGGTTATTTTCAATTCAGTTTATTTATATAGCACCACTTCACAACGAAGTTGTCTCAGGACACTTTACAGAAACATTCACATACATAAAAAGGTCAGTTATTAAAGTTCTCTATCTGACACCAGCTGGTCAGTGATTTCACCTCGTCTCTGTAGACACTCTTGTTGTTGGTGGTGTGGCCGAGGATGGTGGTGTCATCGTATACTTGAGGATGACGTTAGAGCTGTGCTTGGCGGTAGTCGTATGTAAAAAGTGAGTACAGGAGTGGACTGAGGACACAGCCTTGAGGTATACCGGTGTTGAGGACTAGTGTGGAGCAGATGTAACAGCTGGTTCTCATGGTGAGGAAGTCCAGTATGCAGCAACAAATGGGCTTCTCCAGGCCCAGTGTGGTGAGCTTGGAAACCAGTTTGGAGGGGATTATGGTGTTGAATTCTGATCTGCAGTCAATGAAGAGCATTCTCACATACTGTAGGTGTTTATCATCTCCAGATGGTTGAGAGAGGTGCTTAAAGCTAGTTGTGCTTTGTTTTGTGTATTTTATATTTAGATATATGTTGTAACTTCTGGTTACGTAAGTTTAGTCTTTGTTAAAACTAAACTGATTTCGTACAAAGTGTTTAATAGATTGTGTGTGTAAAATTTACACTCTTACATATTGAATTTCACTGTGAGTTCTTGCCCTGTGTCGCTCTGTGGCATGAAAACATCTACTGCAGTAACTATTTAAAGTTATTAGTAGCTTAGAAATCTTTTTTGCCTTAATGTTGGTTGATAAAGGCAGAAATGCCTCATTAAATGCTTCAGGTAACAACGTGAGCTTCACCACCTCCACATTACAGCCATGTTGTTTGTTAGTTTGTCCGAGGTTAGCTCACCCTGTGTTACATTTCCTCGTGGGCAAAGTGATCTTACCGTTCATGTAAAATATTTGATGATGTTTTTATAGAAACAGTTCCTGAATGTTGTTCATACTGTGTTAATGCTACATGTTTGTCTCTTGACCCTAAAACTGGCTAGGATGCATGAGAGAAGTGGAGTGTACTCTATTCACACAAGGAGAGCTGTTGGTCAGGCTACTTCTTGTTGTGCCATTAACTCTATAATAGATATTGAATCAAGTGTTACTTATGTAGGCAAAACTAAATGTTAAAAAGCCTGTTCAAATTCACCAGAATGCAGGAAATGGCATCTACTTTATTCAACATTTTCTGGGGGAGGACCCCCAGAACCACCACCATCACATTAAAAATGCTTCTGACACAAATGGTCACCACATTGTTCAAGTCAAGAGCCATTGTCAGCACTGGGGGCTAAAGCCCCCCTAAAGGGCAGATTGTAGAATCGCCCCGATGTGAGGTTATAATTACATGATTTTAATAATAATAACAACAACAACAACAACAACAACAACAACAACAACAACAACAACAACAACAACAACAAGTCGTGATCTAAAACGAGCCACTCTGAAACTCCAGGGCTGAAAATGAGTCCCACGCCAGTCCTAATGAACGGTGGATGCCTGCAGCTAAATTACCGGAGCGTGTTATTTATGTATAGAATTATGATTTATCTTATATTTAGTATGTGCAGCTTAGTGACACGTGCGTTCTGTGGCCTGAGACTTACGGTACATGACAGCTGTTGTTGGCAGGCTTCAAGTGAAGGCTGCACAGAAGATGTTGGAGTCAGTCTCCCCACCATCACAGACATCTACACCTCCAGATGCAGGAAGAGGGCCACCTGCATCATGAAGGACCCCACCCACCCAGCACACACACTTTTTGCCCTGCTCCCATCACAAAGGAGGTTGAGGAGCATTAAGTGTAGAACCACTAGACTGAGGAACAGCTTCTACCCTGAGGCTGTTAGACTCATGAATCTCTAACTAGAATAATCACTGTGAAAAATCATATCATGTTGCAGCTGATCTGTTTCATGTTGCAGCTGATCAGTTTCATGTTGCTGCTGATCAGTTTCATGTTGCTGCTGA
>NC_056507.1:837138-837344 GCF_014905685.2 Nematolebias whitei | reverse complement strand
TCATGTTGCTGCTGATCTGTTTCATGGTGCTGCTGATTTGTTTCATGGTGCTGTTGATCTGTTTCATGTTGCTGCTGATCTGTTTCATGTTGCTGCTGATCTGTTCCATGTTGCTGCTGATCTGTTTCATGTTGCTGCTGATCTGTTTCATGTTGCTGCTGATCTGTTTCATGTTGCTGCTGATCTGTTTCATGTTGCTGCTGATC
>NC_056507.1:827891-837038 GCF_014905685.2 Nematolebias whitei | reverse complement strand
GAGGAGCATTAAGTGTAGAACCACTAGACTGAGGAACAGCTTCTACCGTGAAGCTGTTAGACTCATGAATCTCTAACCAGAATAATCACTGTGGAAAATCACATCAAGTTGCTGCTGATCTGTTTCATGTTGCTGCTGATCTGTTTCATGTTGCTGTGTTCATGCGTGCTCACCTGCTCACTCAGACTCATGTTCGTGCTGCTGTTCGACGTAATGTTTTTATGCTACTAGTTCTTTGTGTATATTTAGTTGATATTTTTCTTAGTTCATATCTTAGATGTTATTACTGTCTTTCTTTTACATTTTATTGATGGATGTAATTGGGACCCTGTGAACATAATTTCATTCCACTACATGTACCACATGTGGTGGAATGACAAATAAAGAACCTTGAATCCTTGAATACTTGAACATAGACTCATCACTGTCACCGGGGGTCACATGTGACCATGTTGGCATAAGATACTCGACCTGTGCATGCACAAGAATGATCATTCAGTGCTTTAAGCACCGCCTTTGGCGGTCATCCAGGATTCATAGAACTGTAGTTACAGTCGTAACTTTCATTTTACCGCCTTGACTCTGACACCTCAAGCTAAAATCCAGAACAACTAGTTACCTGCAGAAGTCACCTAATTATAGTCCACCCATGCATAATTTAATCTCCGTATTAATCCAGCTTTTCTCTGAGCCTCAGAGGTTTGTTACAAACTATTAGTGATCATAAAGCATCATGAAAATGAAGGAAAACACTAGACAGGTCGGGTTGTTGTTTATAGCAGGACCAGGTTCTAAAACAAGCTTTGAACATCTAATGGAGCCTCTGTTCAATCATCACCTGAAACTGGAAAGTGTCTGACACAACTACAAACCTATTAAAACATGGACGCCCTCTAAACTGACAAACCAGGCAAAGAGAGCATTAGTCTGAGAAGCTGCCAAGAAGTACCACTCTGAAGTATCTGCAGAAATCCACAGCTCAGGCAGGAGAATCTGTCCACAGGACAACTATAATTCATGCATGCTACAAATCAGAACAGTGCAAACAGGTAGAAGAAGCTGCTCTGCTCAGATATGACAGTCCTGCATCATTCATCAGTTTCCTTCCACTTCACAGCAATGCACTACTTTGTGTTGGCCTGTGTCAGGGGAATTTTGGTCAAGGTCAAGGATGTTTGTCACTGACTAATGTTAACTGTCTACAAACTGCCCATGAACCATGTGTTTGAATTAGCAGAGATGAATGAGGTGAGATGTGATAACTGCATGTGCAGCTGGTAATGCCTGGTTGCCTATGAGTCTGTAAGCTGGGAAGCCAAGGTCATCGTGACCTGCTTCTGCCTGCGGTAGCTGAGAAATGTGTAATTATATAAACATTTCTCTCACACCCTCCGAGCAGACTCGTGACTGGGCTCCACACATTGTAGAACTTCTGTGCATCTTCTGTGCAGCCTGTTCTGTGTCTGTCCTTGCAAGTGAAGACCGATCAAAAAATCTTCTCCTGTCGTCGAGTGAGGCTTATTTGAGTAAGTAGATAATGCAAAGAGGCGGCACGGTGGCACAGTTGGTAGAGCTGCTGCCTCTCAGCGAGCAGATCGCCCCGGTTCAAATCCTGGTCCAAGGGCCTTTATGGGTGGAGTTTGCATGTTCTCTCCATGCTGCATGGGTTTTCTCCGGGTTCTCCGGTTTCCTCCCACAAAACAAAACATGCATGTTAGACTGATTGGTAACTTTAAATTGTCCCTAGGTGAGAGAGCGAGAGAATGGTTGTTTGTCTCGTTTGTGTCCATGTGATGGACTGGAGACCTGTCCAGGGTATCCTCTGCCTCTCGCACAGTGATAGCTGGACATGGGCACCAGCGGCCCCCGCAACCCGAAAAGGAAGAAGCGAGTAAATATAACGGATGGATGGATGGATGGATGCATGGATGAATGGATGGATGGATGGATAATGCAAGGATATTTTAATCCAACAGCCTGTCCCATGAAATCCCAGTAGATACTTTGAAGTTTGTGGTTGTAATGTGACAAATATACTTTCAGGCATACTTTGTCAAGATATTTGACATTTTATTTGCAAGACACAGTGGAGTATCCTGAACAGGCATGATCACATCTGTCTTAGTTTGTCTGACCTCGCCCAGCTCGTTACGGATCCGTCGGTTGAACTCTTTCCCCTCCAAACACAAGAAGTCTTCTCCGGGTTGCAAAATGCCGCATTTGGTGGCGATGGCTCTGGCAGTGTTGATGTTGTCTCCTGTGACCATGCGGACAGTGATCCCAGCCCTCTGGCACTTTCTGATGGCCTCTGGTACCTAAAAGGAACAACAACAAAAAAGGGAATTATGATAAAGCTTTCTGGATGGGCGTAATTACCTTATGGTCTACATGTGTCTATTGTAGCTGTTTGTTTGAGAGGATGACATACCTCAGGTCTTACAGGGTCCTCAATACCAACAACAGCAATGCATGTAAGTCCAGTGAGGATCTCTGCTTCGTTGTCCCAGTTGGGTTCTCCCTCAGTGGTTGGAAAATCTCTGTAGGCAAGGCAGATGGTCCTCAACCCCTCTGATGCCATTGGTTCAATCACTTTCTTCACCATTTCATCTCGATCTTTAGATTTGAAGACCTTGCCCTCACCGCTTGTGGTCAAGATCTTGCAGCACCTGAAATGGGACCAGAGCCCTGTAGTCCCGGTCTGACTGACAGGAGAAGCAGAAACAGTGAACCTACTTTTTAAGCAGGATCTCAGAGGCCCCTTTGCTGAACATTCGGTAGCTTCCATCGTTGTTCTTCAGCACGGTGCTCATGGACTTCCTCGCAGAGTTAAAGGTATAAACTTTAAAAAGTTTCTCCTCTGGGATTTGGTTTCGGATGGTCTGGTAGTCTCGACGCAGGTCCAGGCTGAGTCCCAGTAAGGCACATTCTGTCTTGTTTCCCACCTGACGAGGCAGACCCCCTTCCTTGTCTGGTGGCTGCAGAAAGCATAGGTTTTACGTTTTTAAGGACGCATTAATGTTTTAACACAAAAAGGTAATGTCATTAAAATGTCCCTCCATCTGTTTGTTGCTGTTAATTCGTTTATTATGACATCACAGCTCAGTGAAATATAACTGACTCAAACTGTGAGGTGCCTAAAGATTCTCACCCAGAGCACCTTTGATTAGGTGTTACATGTTTTTGTGAAGTTGAACTTTTGTACAGAGACTTCAGGCATTTTCAGACCAAAGGAGGTTTAAAAATCCATTGAACTGCTGTAGAAATGATCTAAACATGTTTGTGTTTGTGTTACAGGAAACAAGGTCCATCAAAGTTCCTAAAGCTCAGTCAACCTTTTGGGGGGTTTTGCACAGTTTGGTAAAGGTTCCTAACAGAAGTGAGATCTGTCTCTGACCTATGGACTGTACCTGAGTGTAGGTTAGTCACACATATGAAGGACAAATGTCTCAAAACATTAAACATTACAAAATATTGGCCTCAATATCAAAACTGCTTTACATTGATGAGTCCTTCCATCTTCTGCCAACAGCTATTCAGAAGTAAGATGTACACGATGGACGAAATGTCTCAGCTAAAAAAACAAACCACTCAGACGACCTGACTGAACTTTGTTGGATTTTATACCTGGATAATTGAGCATGGACTCTGGTGCAAGATGTACAAGCTTTACGCTGATGTCCCCGTCTCTGAGGGCGTTGAACAGTGAATGTAATTTTGGAGACGAGTGTTTTTCTGGACTGGAAGTGAACAGGGAAAGAATTAAACCTAAATGTTTTTGGTGCAAAATATCCAAGTGGGTAGGAGTTACACTGGAGAGGAACAGAGGGAGGTTTATTTTATTTTATTTTATTTTTTCTTATCCAAGGCAGTTTAGGGTGATGGATTCTGCTGAGAGGAGGGAGCAATTTTATCCCCGACAAGGTGCAATGGTGGCCTTGACCACCACAGATTAATCTTTGCACCCCCCAATCATATAAGCAACTTGGAGCTGTGGTGGCTCGGTGGTCAGCGTCGTGGTCCTGTAATCCTGAGGTTGCGGGTTTGAGCCCAGGTTGCGTCAGGAAGGGCATCCAGTGCAAAACAATAGCCAAATCTTCCATGTGAGTTCACTCATTGTGGCAACCCCTGAAGAAGGGAGAAGCTGAGCAAACTCAACTAAGCTATATAAATTAGAAAGCATAGTTTACTCATGTATATGTAATAAGGTGGCAGCAATCTTGGATTTTGATATGGCAACCCAATTTTTGATGGTGACCTTTCTTAATGGAAGTTGGTACCTCACTTATTTTTCATGTTGTCATGCTAACAACATGCACAGATGGATGGAGAGGTAATCCAATACAAGCCCACCTCTTCGTATCCTGACGAGAGACAAAACCATCATTTCTCTGAGCTGTTCTCATAGAGAGGTGCATCATCTAGAGAGAAGTCCAGAAGGAATCTTTTCCAAACGCCCAAACCACCACTAGTTGTTTTAGATGTGAAAGAAGTGAAATCTACTCTGAGCTCCCCAAAACAGCTGAGCTCCTCACCTAGTCCCAAGAGCGAGTCTACCCTCACGTCGGAGGAGGAGGCTCGTCTCAGCTGTTTGTAGTTGAGCCTCATTTTGAAAGTCACTACCCACAGCTCGTGACAGAGCGAGGGCAAAGCAACAGCTTCACTCTTAGACTTTGCTCTGAGGGATTTATTCACTTTAGTTTTTAAACTAACACAAAACAAGAAACTGACTTTAAAAGTTCTGTCTTTGTGGAGCCTACATGAAACTGAAACTCAATGTTTAAAGACTCTCTCACAATGTCTTTAAAGGAAATTTAAACCAGAGTTTGCCAAACGTTCTGTAGAGGAAGTTAAATGTTTAGGATTTTTGATCCAACATTGGGGTTCAAAAATCAAAGCACAGCGTTGACTAATGCACGGAAATATAATGCAGCTATAAACTCTGCTCCTGGGGACGACTGAGGGATGCTTTTGGTCGTGACCACGTTGTCTCAGATCTATTACTACACGTCCCTCTGGTCCTGGCTCCGCCCACCCGTGCAGCTTTGATCAGGCAGGGGACGAGGTCATTCAAGGTCACTAAGAAGTGAGCGACACTTCCTGACAGGTCGCAAACATGAAAAGAGAAGAAAACATTGTTTGTAGCCAGTGCACTCATCATTATTTAACAAAGTAGTCCCTCGTTTACTGCGGGTGTTGGGGTCCACCCCCCGCCATGAGTGAAAAACTGTAAAGTGGGGATAGTAGTTCAAGTCCAAGTAAACTTATTGTCATTACCACCTCATGTGGTACATGAGATGGAATGAAATTATGTACACAAGTAGTAGTAGTTTATTTTAGCATTTATGTACAGGTACTGGTGTTTTAAACCCTTCCCACACTCTTGCAATGTTCCTAACAATTTTCTAAACTTTAACACCTTTTAAAAAAATATACATTTTAAATGGCAGCATGGTGGCGCAACTGGTAGAGCCTCTCAGTGAGCAGGTCCCTGGTTCAAATCCCGGTCTGGGGGCCTTTCTGGGTGGAGTTTGCATGTTCTCTCCGTGCTGTGAGTTTTCGCCGGCTTCTCCAGTTTCTTCCCACAGACCAAAAACATGCATGTTAGACTGATGGTAACTCTAAACTGTCCCGAGGTGAGAGAGAGAATATTTGTTTGTCTCTTTGTGTCCCTGTGATGGACTGGAGACCCGTCCAGGTGTTCCTGTGATGGACTGGAGACCCGTCCAGGTGTCCCTGTGATGGACTGGAGACCCATCCAGGTGTCCCTGTGATGGACTGGAGACCTGTCCAGGTGTCCCTGTGATGGACTGGAGACCTGTCCAGGTGTCCCTGTGATGGACTGGAGACCCGTCCAGGTGTCCCTGTGATGGACTGGAGACCCGTCCAGGTGTACCTCGCCCCTCGCACAGTGATTGATGGACATGGGCACCGGCGACCCCCGTGACCCAAAATGGAAGAAGTGGGTAAAAGATAATGGATGGATGGATGGATGGATGGATGGATGGATGGATGGATGGATGGATGGATGGATGGATGGATGGAAGGATATTCATCAGAGAAGATGATAAAGAGAAGAAGAATTAGCTGTCCGGTGATGACGCTGAAGGTGATGAAGATGAGATGAAACCAGGGACTTCGGCTTCGTCCTTCGTATTAAAAGTGCCAGAACAGGTCAGTCTGGTCCACGTTAAAACCTTGTTCAGACCTTAGACCCCCTCAGGTGATCAGATCTTTGAACGTCGTGTTAACAAACTCCTCCTCTCCTGCGGTCAGCGACGCAGCCTCTCCGTGCAGACAAACACTTTTAATGAAATTTGTCGAACCATCCCTTGCTGGCACTCAGTGCAGTGGTTCGGTGGTTGAACCAGGTGGTCGAGGTCCAACCCCCCCCCCCCCCCCTGCTCCTCAGTTACACGGCCACGTCTCTTCCTCGGTGCTGCTTGCTGAGAGATGATCATACAGTGAAGTTATTTCACCGTTGGTGTGATGGTTTGTCTGCACTCATTAATCCACACGACCAACGCAGCTTCCATCTTAACAACCGCGCCGCAGGCGGCCGGCAACATCCGTTTAGGTACGGCCATCTTAAAGTTTGTCCAGAAGTTACACTTTGTCTTTAATCGTCAGCATCTTCCACTGACGTTTCGCTTCACTGCCAAAAACTTTTGAACGCACAGAACATTTAGAAACAACAACACGATGAATGTTGAGATAAACAGACGTCTTGTACTGTAACTGTCAATCAGCGCCTGGGTCACGTAGCACAACGCCCCGGTTCTAAAAGACACATGTCCTCACTTGATTTATAATTTCTTTTTAAGTTTACGTTTGTAAAGTTGAATTTTCATTTAAAATATTGCACGTGACATGAAAAAATTTTAGGCCGGTTCAGCCGTCATGACTTCGCTTTGCAAAATGAGTGTTTGTCAGAAAACAGCGCGCAGAGGCACCACAGCATTGATCTGAGGGAAATGTAGTCCTCATGAGTGGCGATGACAGTGGTGGCTGAGTGAAAGAAAACTACAAAATGGTGGTGCCTGTCCACATTATTATTTTTTGTCATCAACTTTTCACATCCACATGAGTTCTGTGCAGTGATATTACTGTGCAGTCCACAGTCGTGTGTAAAAAATTAAAAAACTGTTTTTGTGCAAGATTTTGGACGTCCACAAACCGTGACAGAGCGAAGCCGCCAAGTATCGAGGGACTACTGTATTAGTCAGTCATGGTCGATCATGGCACATTCTATATTGTACATAGTTTTAAAATTACTTTTATAAAAGAGGTGGTGAGTAAATAGTGAGAGAGTCGAGTAGCAGTTTTAAACTTGCCTTTATCTTCAATGGTTTTGCTTCAGATCTGTTTCAGTAGTCTGTATTTACCGATGGAGACGAGCCAGTGGCTACATTAGGCACAATACATGTTTTTAATTTTATCTGCTTTGTCCCATAACTAAACTTGAAACATGTTTTTCATTGAGATGGTACAACTGAATAATAAGATTTGACTAACTTATTTCCATAGATGCTCTCCAGATGAAAAGAAAACGGCTGCAGTGGTTTCTTACACTCTGATCCAGTGGAATTGTTTTGTCTACTTTGAATCCAGGAGACATTGATCAGATGAACCCTGAGCCGCCGTGGCAGTGCTCCAAAACCTGCCTGATAAGTATTTAAGCCACATAGCTTCCTGAAGTAATAATGGACCCTTCCCTGAAACTTAACAATCATGTAAACATGATCGTTAAATCCTGCTTCTTCCAACTGAGGCGGCTGTCTAAACTGAAGCCCATATTGTCCAAAAATAACCTGGAGACAGTAATACATGCATTCATTACATCTAGGCTTGATTACTGCAATTCACTCCTGTTTGGTATCAGTCAGACCTCCATTGCATGACTGCAACTGGTCCAGAATGCAGCAGCCCCATTTTAACCAGTACAGGCAAAAGAGAGCACATTACACCAGTTTTGGCCTCCCTGCACTGGTTACCAGTTCACTTTCGAATCCAGTTCAAAATACTCCTGTATGTCTACACAGCACTCATTACAGCCCCCCCCCCCCCCACCTCTCTGATCTGCTACAACCGTATGTCCCACCACGTTCCCTGAGGTCAGCGGACCAGTTACTCCTCACAGTTCCAGGAACTCGTCTTAAGCGCAGAGGTGACAGGGCCTTCTCTGTAGCAGGACCAAGACTTTGGAACGAGTTACCTCTGCTTGTCAGACAGGCCCCCTCCCTCTCTGTTTTCAAGTCCTGTTTAAAAACTCACTACTATTCAGCAGCTTTCAACACCAGATGATCTGTGTTTTGATCCTGTATGCTCCACACTGGTTTGTCGTCATTATCTGCATCGTTTTTTGTCTATATTCTGATTTACCTCATTTTGTATTTTGCTTTGTGTGTTACCTGTTGTTCTGTCTGTACAGCACTTTGGTTGGCCTCGTAGCAGTTTTAAGTGCTCTATAAATAAAGTGGTATGGTATGAATGAAACAGTGATTTTGGCAGCTCACCATGATCTTGGTGGTGTAGGCACAGTTGACCCCGATGCCAAGGATGAGGAGGTCCAGAACCTTGGGGGTGATGAGGTCCGGCTCCGGCACCTTGTTGTAGTGCCGTCCAGAGATGTAGACCTGCACCACCGTCATCCGATTCATCGTCAGTGTGCCGGTCTTGTCTGAGCAAATGGCTGTGGCATTGCCCATCGTTTCACATGCATCCAGGTGACGAACCAGGTTGTTGTCCTTCATCATTTTCTGATGACAAAAAATTGGGGTGTTGTGTACGGGATGTCATCTATGCATCAACAACATTAAGAACGTTTAAGTTAGGACTGTATGTTGTGAGTTAAACAGGGATTCTGTACTGTCTAAAACAGATGGGTGATGCATCTTTATATAAAAAACAAGAGGACCTTGCTTTGTGACCTTAATTTTGAACTAGGAGGAATGAACTGGCCACGCAAACCTAAGTTTAGTGATGACGCATGTGTGTGTGAAGGTTTGTTGAATTATCTTGAGCAGGACAGAAGTTCTGGCCCAGACAAGAGTAAGTTGAAATATGGACGAACAGACTGTACCGTCATGGTCCGCCTCTGACGGAGTATAAAAACCGTACATTCATTAAGTCGAGTTCTTTGACGTCATG
>NC_056507.1:821039-827791 GCF_014905685.2 Nematolebias whitei | reverse complement strand
ACCGTACGTTCATTAAGTCGAGTTCTTTGACGTCATGGTCCGCCTCTCACAGAGTATAAAAACCGTACGTTCGTTAAGTCGAGTTCTTTGACGTCATGGTCTGCCTCTCACAGAGTATAAAAACCGTACGTTCGTTAAGTCGAGTTCTTTGACGTCATGGTCCGCCTCTGACGGAGTATAAAAACCGTACGTTCTTTAATTCGAGTTCTTTGACGTCATGGTCCGCCTCTGACGGAATATAAAAACCGTACGTTCATTAAGTCGAGTTCTTTGACGTCATGGTCCGCCTCTGACGGAATATAAAAAACGTACGTTCATTAAGTCGAGTTCTTTGATCACGCTTTCAACTTTTAGAACATTCCCCTTGGTGTTGTGCTGACAGAAACAAGTCCACAGATTATAGAAGGTTATAGACCTTGACTGAATATGCAAGAGAGATGGTGACGGCCAGAGGGAGGCCTTCAGGCACGGCCACCACCAGCACCGTCACACCGATGATGAAGAACTTGACCAGGAACTGCACGTAGATGGACGCACACTCAGCAGTCCACGGCAGCCCCTGAATGGAGAAGGTGTCGATCAGGAAGCGAGTGATGAGGATGATCACAGTGAACGTCGACATGAACAGGCCTGGAAACAGAGACAGATGAAATCTGTTGGTCTGGGTCTCAGTCAGTCAGAACATGGATGTTATGCAGCAGGTTAGACCTCCTTTCTTTCTTTTCAAGACCTTTCACCTCTCATCCAAAAGGCTTCTTCAGTTCTGATCAGGAACTGGCTGTTTTAGACCTATTATTACACTAAAAAAGATTGTCAGTCATGAGGCCCTGACCCACCAGCCTCCACTTTCAGAACACTCCAGGAATGAAGGAAAAACTCGAGAAGGAACCTGCAGACTTAGGAGCCATCTCGGCTCCACCCTGAGATCAGGGATGAAATGTTTATGAAAGACATCGGAACTCTTCCGATCATCCGTCTTCAGTTTCTGCAACTTTCACTTAAAGACTTTTAAATTCAAATTTAAGGTTTCATTCAACTTTAGTTCAACCTTCCTGCTGTAGGAGCAGAACGTGGCTGAACATCTGTCGGTTCATTCAGTCTGACAGCACTGCTGCATGATGGGAGACGTAGTGTTTCAGTGCAACGCAGAATGAATGAGCGCTGACAGAGCGTAGAAACACGTTCGTGGGAAAAACTAAAAAGTAATTAAATGTATTTTAAGACCTTTTTAGGCCTAAAATACTTTGTTTGTTGTCCGGGGTTCTTGGGACCCAAGGATCTCTCACGAGGTCTCAATAAAAGGAGCAAATGATAAATAATAATAAAAACAGCAAAGGCTGGCGTGATGAACAGGAACAAAACACATTAAATAGAAACATGACACGACAGGAGCTCAGAGGGGACCAGCAGGGAGACAAAGCTCCGTGTTAGGGTCCAAGTGAGCCGAGCCGAAGGTGTGACGTCAGCAGACTGCAGAGCAACGATTGGCTCAAGATCGCTGTCAATCACCTTCACAAGATTTACACCCACCTTTCTAAAAGCTTGGAACCACAACATTTGGTTTGAGATCTACTGTTTAAAAATACATGTTTATAATATGAGCAGCACGGTGGCGCAGCTGGTAGAGCTGCTGCCTCTCAGCGAGCAGGTCCCCGGTTCAAATCCCGGCCAGGGGCCTTTCTGGGTGGAGTTTGCATGTGCTCTCTGTGCTGCGTGGGTTTTCTCCAGGTACTTTGTTGTTGTTGTTATTATTGTAGTTGTTATTGTTATCATTATCATTATTGTTATTATTATTGTTGTTATTGTTGTTTTCTGTTTATACCTGCTTTGCCAATTTGCACAGCCAGTTTGGTCAGCTTCCCCTGCAGGACGGACTTCTCCTTCTTCGGCAGGTTTTTCTTCTTCTTGTGTTCTCCGTCCTCGTTGAGGAGTTGCGCCTCCTTCGTGGCTCCATCATTTCTCCGTGCCTCCTCCCTCCCTGGGACACAGACAGCTGACGTCTTTATGATCACAACTGAAAACTGATATTATTTTAGAGAACAAGACAATGTCTGACTGATCACCTCCATGTGCAGTGGAGGAGCCAGGGGGTGGGGGGTGTCAGTGGTGGCCTTGGCCCCCACAGAATATTCTTTGGCCACCTCAGTCATTTGTGTGCACAGTCTGGTTCCACCTCATGCACCACAAGTGGTGCGAATGACAATAAAGAACCTAGACCTCATTTGAGGAAGCTGGAATGCTCTTAAAGAATATAAAATCTAGAAAACATACTTTCCTCAAATGACGGGGTGGGCGGTTTCCGTATACATATGGTGGCGGCCATCTTGATTTTGACATGGCAACCCAATTCTTGATAGTGACCTTTCTTACACCTAGTTATAGCCACACCCCCAAATGGAAATCACTACCTCGTTTATTTTTCAGGTCATCATGCTCCCAACATGGGTAGACAAACAGGTGGAGAGAGGGTATTTCCACCACCCCCCCACCACCACCACCCTTCACTCAGGGGACAACAAACACACACAAACATGTCTGCCTTCACTTTTGTGCTGTGGGTGATGATACATCAAGTATCTGATCACAGGATGTTCTTTCACCCAATCACAGATTTAAACCATTAGCAGAGTCAACTGCTTTGTGTGTGTGTGTGTGTGTGTGTGTGGGGGGGGGGGGGGGGCTGCAAGCATGTGTTTGTGTGGTTGTGTGTGTGCGCGCACGTGCATCCCGATCTCATCTCTATAATGAGGTTATTAGCAGACAGGCAGGCAGGAAGCAGCAGGGAGGAGAAGAAGCAGCTGCCAAGCTTAAGGTTGATAATCTCCTTGGTCCTAATCACCATCAACAGAGTCAGGAGCACCTGCTGCTGCTCACACACACACTCTCACTGTATGGGCCTGCGAGGAACCATGAAGAACCAGGAGAACATGCAGCGAGCCGGGAAACTGAGGAGAACCAGGACTGTGTTCAAACTAAACTCAACAGATCATCATGAAATACAACCAGAGCTCAGTCAGCTGTGCTGAACTGTGAGACGGTGGAGAGGCGTTTCTTCAGAGAGTCGGAGTGTTTTATCATTCACACCTCATGTGGTACATGTGGTGGAACGAAATGATGTTCACAGGGTCCCAGTTACATCCAACAATAAAATGTAAAATGTATGTTTAAGCACTAATAGCTTAAAAACATTACATCGAACAGCAGCACGAACATGAGTCTGAGTGAGCAGATGAGCACACATGAACACAGCAACATGAAACAGATCAGCAGCAACATGAAACAGATCAGCAGCAACATGAAACTGATCAGCAGCAACATGAAACTGATCAGCAGCAACATGAAACAGATCAGCAGCAACATGAAACTGATCAGCAGCAACATGAAACTGATCAACAGCAACATGAAACAGATCAGCAGCAACATGAAACAGATCAGAAGCAACATGAAACAGATCAGCAGCAACATTGAAACAGATCAGCAGCAACATGAAACAGATCAGCAGCAACATTGAAACAGATCAGCAGCAACATGAAACAGATTAGCAGCAACATTGAAACAGATCAGCAGCAACATGAAACAGATCAGCAGCAACATGATGTGATTTTTCACAGTGATTATTCTGGTTAGGGGCCTTGCTCAAGGGCCCAGAGTGGGGCAAATGTGGGTGGAGGCAGGTGTGGGTGCTTCACCTTTTCACCCACATCTTGATGTTGTCTGTACCTGGAGTTGAACCATTCATCCAACCTTTATTTAGACAGATAAATCACATTGAGCCTTGAAGACTCATTTACAAGTGAGACCAGTTTGGACAAACAAAAAGTAGAGAAACTGGACACATGTAAGAGTTGGAGGCAAAAAAATTCCTATCAGACTTTTTCTTCTTGTCTGAGAAGAAAAAGTCTGATATTAAAAAACACCTCGCACAAACAAGTGCATAGTGACACAGACATTCTGCGGGGGGGGGGGGGGGGGGGGGGGGGGGGGGGGGGACAAGGAGAGCGGTGAGCATGATCATAGATGCTCTCGAGGTCACTGTAAGAGTTCTGATAAGGATGTGATTGTCAGCCAGTGTCCTCCGGTGAGATCCATAAACATTCTCGAGGGATGTCGAGGAATGGCCAAGAATAACGTCTGAGAATCCAAGTGTCCTGAAATGATGACACAAAGTTTATTCAGCTGGTTCCTCTGGTTATCAGTTGGAAATTCCTCAGGGAGGGGGTGGTGAGCATCAGATCACATGTTCTCCAGGTGAATTCAGATAAGGTGGCCTTCAAGGCCAGCCAAGGAGCCAAATTCAGATAAACACACAGTTGTTTTGGGGACAGGCAGAACTTAATGACATCTACCTTGAGTCTGTGTTGGTCCACTCGGTTCCGAAATGTCCACATTACATGGCCACACCGATGGAACATGACTGAGTAAAATCCCCAAGATCTGATCCATTCAGCACAAAGCATTTGAGTCTAGGTACTCGAGGCACGAACCAAGCCATCATAAAGGCAAGCAGCGTGATCGGGTCCAAATTTGCTGCAGAGGACTTCCTTGATTGTAGATAAAACCAGTAACCAGCCAAATCCAAAAAGCAGGAACCAGTTATCGAAAATCAAATTAAATAAGCGTCCTTAAAATCCATAGATGGCAGCAGAGATAGACACATCATCAAGTTTTCAAGTCGATGAGATATCCAGCTGCGTGCCAACAGGGCAAATCGTCTCGCCTAAAGCCTGTCTTCTCTTCGAAGAAAATATTGTCAATTGAGTTAAGGGACCAACTGGTCAGAACAAGTCCATAATTATGGTTCAGAAGATGCAAGAGAGGCTCAGAAGCAGTTTCACAGACAGACAGAGCAGCAAAGCAGAGAGGGAGGGAGAAGCATCCGACCTCGGTGAGAGCAAGTGGTTAAGTGACCATCACAGGCTTGTCTTCTCTGACCTCTGCCCCACTCGTATTTTTCTTTAAAAATAATAATAACAAAATAATATTTAATGTCATTGAAATTCAAAGTTAATGAATTTCATTGACAGTTTAGGCCTTCGCTGAATCAGTTTAATGAGTTTTAATTCTCTGTGCGTGAAACGTGGATCGTTTGTGTCATGGTGAATTCAACAGCTGTTAATTAGGGTTAGTCAGATGACTGTCAGCTGACAGTCATCTGACAGTCTGATGACTGTCAGATGACTGTCAGCTGACAGTCAGCTGACTGTCAGCACATAACCCGTTACGTTCTGTCAACAAACTGACGACACGTGACGGGCTGCTACCTTTCTTATTCTTCTCTTCTTGTTTACCTGTAAAAAAACACATGACTTTGATACAAACGAATAATAAAGTGTCACAATATTAATATTATAAGTAAAACCCTTCAGGCCACTAAATTCAAATGATGGCACCACTGGTGGGAATCTGGATTCCTCTACTGGTATTCAGAAAACATCTTGGTGTTACCAGTTCAATTAGAACGTTTCTGGAGAACTTTGACGGGACCTGCACGTGGCGGACATTTGAAAACGTTCATTGACCGTACCGTGTGTTGGGGCTCACTCTCAGATACCACCACACTAAATTATGGCAAAGAATCAATGAGTTCAAGTCTTTCATCTTTAAAGCTATGGCGGCCATCTTGAATGTTTAATTCATGATTTATTGGGCATTGCTCTCAGCTAACCCTCTCTTCGTGTTCATGAAGTCAGTCTGAGTGTGTGGATCTTAGTTTGGATCCTTAGAGTGGATCTCAGTAAACTTCTCTCAAACTTACTCTTCTTGTCCTTCTTCTTTTTCCTGTCTTCCTTCTTTTTGTCCTCGCCGTCTCCGTCACCGTCCTCACTGGCACCGAGCAGCGTGAAGATGATTCCAGTTTGTGAGCTCACGCCCACAGCCGTGACCACCATCTTGCCAGAGCCCTCCATCACGTGCGTGCCTGGAGAGAGGACGGTGAGAGAAGTGACAAATCTTTTTTATATAAAAGACACGCGGTGCGTCCAGGTCGTCCAGACGTGACGGAGCCGAGTGGATCTTCATGACTTGATTTCTGTTGTTGTCGCTGTGCTGCGTGGGATTCAACCACTGACCAAAAACATGCACGCTAGGCTGAAAGGTAGCTCTAAATTGTCTCTATGTGTCCCTGTGATGGACCGGAGACCTGTCCACATGTCCCTGTGCTGGACCTGTCCAGGTGTCCCTGTGATTTATTTTGTGCTAACAGCTCGACTGTGGTTTGGAGCAATGGACGCACCTGACAGCAGCATGGGGTCTTTGTCCAGACTCTTCTTGACGTGATCCGACTCCCCGGTCAGGGAGCTCTCATCGATTTTCAGATCGTTGCCCTGAATTAAAACTCCATCAGCCGGGAGGAGATCACCTGGAAGAGCAACACAGAGGTGGTCTACAGTCTGCTGCAGCGAGAAGATGGAGGAACAAACAGTCATTTAATGAAAAATGTCTCATGTGGTGTCTCTGTCCTCTGAGTCTCAGGTGAGTGAAGCACCAAGTCCGTGTGTGAGGATCTGAGCAGCGAATGTCTCTAGTTCATTCATTCAACCTTTACTTCTACAGGCTGGTCTCAGTGAGACACCAACACTCATTCACAACACAGACCTGATCCAGACACAACATGTGAAGTACACACAACAATAAACAACAACAAACTACAACAACAACAAACTACAACTACAACAAACTACAACTACAACAAACTACAACAACAACAAACTACAACTACAACAATAAACTACAACAACGATAAACTACAACTA
>NC_056507.1:812754-821029 GCF_014905685.2 Nematolebias whitei | reverse complement strand
GATAAACTACAACTACAACAATAAACTACAACAACAATAAACAACAACAACGATAAACAACAACAACGATAAACTACAACAACAACAACAAACTACAACAACAATAAACAACAACAATAAACAACAACAACAACAAACTACAACAACAATAAACTACAACAACAATAAACTACAGTTAAAATAAGAGCAGTGTATAAAACAATAAATCAGGGAGAATTACTAAAAACAAGAACATATTTGCTTTGGTTTATAGTTTTTAGATGAGTGTTTTTCTGGACAGGAACTGAACAGAATAAACCTAAATGTTTTTGAGCAAGATCTTTAAGTGGGGAGGACTTCCACTGTGAGAAGAACAGAGGGAGGAGTTTTAATTGTCTGCAGCAGTGCAGAGTGACAGATCCTGGAGAGAGGAGGGAGACATTGGACCCACCACCAGGAGCAGTGGCGGAGCCAGGGGGTGGTCAGTGGTGGCCTTGACCACCCCAATCAGTTGAAGAAACTATAGTTTTAATCAAAATCAAAACTAGAAAGCATTGTGTCTCCTCACCATATTTCACCTGAGCGATGTCTCCGACAACGATGTCAGAGATCTTGATGTGGACGAGCTGCCCCCCTCGGATCACGGAGAACTTCTGCTCCTGCTCGATGCGGCTCTGCAGACCTCTGAACTGCTTCTCTTTGCTCCAGTCGTTAAACGCCGTCACCAGCACCACGCACACCACCGACAGGAGGATGGCCGCGCCCTCGATCCAGCCGGCCTCCGCCTCACCCTCATCCTCCACACCCCCCGCCGCGCTGCCACAACCTAACCACAAAATGCAAAAAGATTCAGCTGTTCTAGTTGAAACTGAGCTTCTGAAGGTAAAATGAGAACAATAAATGAGCAAAACAGTGACCTAAAGCTAAAGCATGTGATCAGCTGGTTCTGGTTGTCAGCAGCAAACTGGTTGATCCACTCTGAGAAGGTGCTATTCAAGAGACTGAGCTGAATACAGCACCTCAGACTGAGGAAGTCCTCAGGATGAGAGACGAAACATTTCTACATTTTTATGCTTTGTTTTGTTTTGTTTTTTTGAATGTCAAGAGGACCAGATTGAACTTTTTTGGACCTAAAGCTAAAGTTAGCAAAACTGTAGCTAAAATCCTAGTTAGTAGATAGAAGCTCAGCTTATGTAATAGTAGCAAAAGACTAAATGACAAGTAAAAGCTAAAATACACAAATCCATAGCTAAAAGTTAAAACTAGCAGATCTATAGCTATAAGCTGTTTCCTGTAATATCTTACAAAAAGAACTGAAGCTCTCGACCTTTGACCTCTCTAAGTGTCTTTAAGAATCTGTTGGACTCCTGGCAGGGACCAATGCAGACATGTTCCTGTTTTTAGTTTTATACATTCACCTTATAATCTAGCTGGGGGTTTTTTTGTTACCTTTTTCTTTTAGCCATCCTATTTGTAAAAATAAAATAAAATAAAAAAATAAATAAAAACCTGCAGTTTGACTTTTTATAACTGTTTATTGTTGTTGCTGTTGTCCATTGTTGTCATCTTTCTTTGTTAAATCAGGTCTCTCTTGTAAATGAGTCCTCGAGGCTCAATGGGATTTACCTGTAGAAATAAAGGTTGAATGAATGAATAAGCTAAAACTAGCTAAATATCAAATAAAGCTAAAATACACAAATCTGTAGCCAAAAGTTAAAACAAGCATATCTATAGCAATAAGCAAAAATTAGCAAAATATTTACTAAACACTAAAATTAACAAATCCTTAGCTAAGTTAAAACTAGCTGATCTATAGCTATAAGCTAAAATTAGCTAAACATTAACTAAAAGCTAAAATGAACAAAGCTGTAGGTAAAAGTTAAAACTAGCTGATCTATATCCTGATGCATGCTCAATAATCCAGGTAGAAAAATCTAAAAAAGTTAAATCTGGTCCTCTGGACATTCAAAAAAAAACAAAACAAAGCAAATAAACAAAAAAATGTAGAAATGTTTCGTCTCTCATCCTGAGGACTTCCTCAGTCTGAGGTGCTGTATTCAGCTCAGTCTCTTAAATAGCACCTTCTCAGAGTGGATCAACCAGTTTGCTGCTGACAACCAGAACCAGCTGATCACATGCTCAAGAAGGACCATCAGCCTAACAATGGATCATTAGCACACTTTATTCATTCAACCTTTATTTCTACAGGTAAATCCCATTGAGCCTCGAGGACTCATTTACAAGAGAGACCTGATTTCAACAAAGAAAGATGACAACAATGGACAACAGCAACAACAATAAACAGTTATAAAAAGTCATACTACAGTTTTGTTTTTTAAACAAATAGGATGATTAAAAAAAAGTAATAAAAACAGCTAGATTCTAAGGCGAATATAGAAAACTATAAACAGGAACATGTCTGCACTGGTCCCTGCCAGGAGTCCAACAGATTCTTAAAGACACTTAGAGAGGTCAAAGGTCGAGAGCTTCAGATCTTTTTACAAGATATTCCAGGAAACAGGAGCGGAGTAGGAGAAGGTCCTTTTGTCTAGTTCAGTCCTCACTGAGGGAACACTGCAGGTAATGATGTCCTGAGAGCGCACGCTGTAGCTGCACTCACACAGAGACATGTAGGAGGAGATGTATGAAGGCAGCAGACCAGGAAGTGATTTAAAGATGAAGATGTACCAGTGGGAGAGTCTGTGTGAAGTTAATGGTGACCAGTTAACCAGTGAATACTGGGTTCAGTGGTGGGTACGATAATCACAGCCAGTTATGAATCTTAGTGCACCATGATAGACAGCATCCAACATCTGCAGCATCCAACATCTGCAGCATCCAACATCTGCAGGGTTCTTGTAGGAGCGTTCATGTAAATAATGTCACCGTAATCAATGGAGGGAAGGAAAGTCACAGATACAAGGTGTTTCCTAACATTCAGGGTTAGACAGGATCTGTTTATGAAAAATAAACCCAGTTTAACTTTCAGTTTCTTTATCAAGTTTTCCACATGGAGCTTAAAAGAGAGATGTGAGTCGACCAAGATACACAAATATTTATAGGAATCAACAAACTCAATGGGGACACCATTTGAGGATGAGATCAGAGGAAGAACTGCTGGGACCAACTTCCTGTTTGAAAAAAGCATCCCTTTGGTTTTGTTGGCATTTAGGACAAGTTTGAGGTGGAACAAATCAGTCTGGATGATGTTGAATGCAGATTTCAAAAGCTGGAAAGCCTTAGCAACAGTTTTAGCTCGACAATAAACAACTGTGTCATCAGCATAGAAATGTATGGATGCATTAGGGATGTTTCTACCTACATTATGTATGTAGATTGTAAAGAGGGTGGGTCCTAAGACTGAGCCTTGTGGTACAATGTTGTTGACTGTTAAAAAAACTGGAGGAAGTACCATTATGTTGAACACATTTCCTCCGATCTGAGAGATAGTTAGAGAACCAACCAATGGTGTGTTCTGAGAAACACTGATGGCTGTTTACTACTCACAGAGGGCTGAGTGATACTAGCAATCACAGCATTGTAAGAGGGGGACAGTTGAACCCGGAGGCTCCACCCCTGTTTAACGATGGATGATTCTTTTCACAAAGATGGCCTCCTTTACTCCTCTCTCAAACCATCGTTCCTCTCTGTCCAGGATGTGAACATCTTCATCCCTGAAAAAGTGACCGCTGGCCTGGAGATGAGTGTAGAAAAGCTACACTGATGGATCCCGTTCAGGATTTTGGACATCCTGGACCTGCCTCTAGTACTCATTGAGTGGGACACAATTAAGACCATGGACAGGTCTACAGTCCCAGCCATGTACACATGGACTTATGACTACTGCTAATTTTATGACCATCAGTTAATCTGACCTGCTTGTTTTTGGACTGTAAGGGAACACTGGAGAACTCAGAGAAACCCCAACACATTACTGTGAGAACATGGAGATCCACACAGAGCTGGTAGTCCATCCTAGAACTGACTGTGCTAACCAACTGTATTAGCAAATGTACGCATACCTCAAGAAAAGATCTACAGAGGATGCCATCTTCTCTGTGGTCCACACTGCTCTCACCCACCTGGAGCAGAAAAACTCCTACATCCATCTGCTCTTTGTGACTTCACATCTGCCTTCAACACCCTGATCCCCCAGACCCTTATGGACAAACTATCCACACTAGGACTAAGCCCCTCCATCTGCAACTGGATCCTAGACTTCTTAACAAACAGACCACAGTCAGTGAGGATCCACAACTTCTCCTCCTCCACCATAACCCTCAGCACTGGCTCTCCTCAGGGATGTGTGCTGAGCCCTCTCCTGTTCATTCTGCTCACGTATGATTGTGCAGCTACCCATCCAGGCTGTCACATTGTAAAGTTTGCAGATGATACAGTGGTGGTGGGATGCATCACAAACAACGATGAGTCCAGCTACAGGCAGGAGGTGGAACATCTGGAGAGCTGGTGCAGGAAGAACAACCTTCACATCAATGTGAAGAAGATGAATGAGATGGTCGTGGACTTCAGAAGGAACAAAAACACCTACACCCCCCTGAACATAAGAGGATCTGTGGTGGAAGTGGTCTCCAGCTACAAGTACTTGGGTGTGCACCTGAACAACAACCTCAGCTGGAGCAACAACACCACCAGCCTGATGAAGAAAGCTCATCAGAGACTCTACTTCCTCAGACGGCTGAGACGAGCTGGTCTGGAAGCTCAGTCCTCACCTCCTTCTACAGGTGTGCAGTGAAGAGCATCCTGTGCTCCAGCATCAACGTGTGGCATGGAGGCTGCACAGCTGCAGAAAGAAAAGCTTTGCAGAGAGTGGTGAAGGCTGCACAGAAGATGTTGGAGTTAGTCTCCCCACCATCACAGATATCTACACCTCCAGATGCAGGAAGAGGGCCACCTGCATCATGAAGGACCACACTCACCCAGCACACACACTTTTTGCCCCACTCCCCTCAGGAAGGAGGTTGAGGAGCATTAAGTGTAGAACCATTAGACTGAGGAACAGCTTCTACCCTGAGGCTGTTAGACTCATGAATCTCTAACCAGAATAATCACTGTGAAAAATCACATCATGTTGCTGCTGATCTGTTTCAATGTTGCTGCTGATCTGTTTCATGTTGCTACTGATCTGCTTCATGTTGCTGCTGATCTGCATCATGTTGCTGCTGATCTGCATCATGTTGCTGCTGATCTGTTTCATGTTACTTCTGATCTGTTTCATGTTGCTGCTGATCTGTTTCATGTTGCTGCTGATCTATTTCATGTTGCTGCTGATCTGCATCATGTTGCTGCTGATCTGCATCATGTTGCTGCTGATCTGCATCATGTTGCTGCTGATCTGCATCATGGTGTTGCTGATCTGTTTCATGTTGGTGCTGATCTGTTTCATGTTGCTGCTGATCTGTTTCATGTTGCTGCTGATCTGTTTCATGTTGATGTGTTCATGCGTGCTCATCAGCTCACACAGACTCATGTTCGTGCTGCTGTTCAGCGTATTGTTTTTATGCTATCAGTGTTTAGTGTATATTTAGTTGATGGTTTTCTTAGTTCATATCTTTGATCTTATTACTGTTTTTTCTTTTACATTTTATTGTTGGATGTAAATGGGACCCTGTGAACATAATCTTGTTCCACCACATGTACTATGTGTTGTCATCATTGTATGGGAACATAGAAAGGTAAAACTGGCTCTCTTATTTAACCCATCCACCCCCAGGTGGAGCAGTGGGCAGGTATTGAAGACACCCGGGGAGCAGTTGGGGATAGGGTGTGCTACTCAGAGAGACCACGAGATGTGCAATGACTGGGGATCGAACCTGGGACTTTCGGGGCCTGCGTTGATTGCCCTGCCTCTTCCCCATCTCGGCCCCCTACTCAAGATGGCCACTACAGCCAGCAGAAACCAAATAACAAAAAAATGCTGTAACAGTTTACTGACACTGAGCTAAAATCTGGAGTGGCAGTATCTGACAGTCCCACCTCTTATGGTTGCATATGAGATTCTGTTTAACATCAGCAGAATGCACAGTGGCGGGTGATATACATTCTTTCACTGAATGCTAGGCATTTAGTTTGGTCCATATTTTTAAAGTGTAAAAGAAGCTGTTGAGGTGAATAAACCGGACACTCACTCTGTCTGTCGGCAACTGGCGGGTTGTAAAATGAAAGGCCAAGTGAAATAATGGCGGCAACCTCGAGGATGATGAGTGTGACGTCCTGCAAGGCCTCCCACACTAACTGCAAAAAGGTCTTTGGCTTCTTAGGAGGGATGACGTTCTGTCCAAACTCTTGTCTTCTTCTGGTAATGTCCTCCAGTCTTCCATCTAGACCTGCACACACAGAGACGTCATCTTATTTAATCACTCCAATAGACTATTTGATTGAATATTTGTTTATAATATTTTTGATAATAACATGCAGCCTTTATCCCTACAACTATAAGCAGTGATGACTTCATGAGATTCTTTATAAACAAAATTGTTTCAGTTAGGGAAAAAAATTCAAACCAACATTCCTACTATCGCCTCTGGTTCTGTGTCAAATGAGGCAACTTTAAAAATGTCACTAGAGCCTGATTTATGTTTGGACTGTTTTTGTTCTGTTGAGCTCTGAATTATCAAAAATAATAACCTCATCCAAACCATCCACATATCTGATAGATCCCATCCCAAACCAGACTGTTTAAAGAGGTATTTCCCCTAATTAATAACCATGTCTTGGATCTACTTAATTTGTCTTTAATGAATGGTTATGTACCACAGAGCTTTAAGGCTGCTGTAATTAAACCTTTACTTAAGAAACATAACCTTGACTCAGGAATCCTGGCCAACTATAGATCTATATCTAATCTAACTTTCATCTCAAAAATTCTAGAGAAAATAGTTGCAGGTCAGTTGCATGAACATCTACAAAGAAATAATCTGAAGAGTTTCAGTCAGGGTTTAGAGCTCACCACAGCACAGAATCTGCACTGGTGAACGTCACTAATGATATTCTCATGGCCTCAGACAATGGACTTGTGTCTATACTGGTCCTGTTAGACCTCAGTGCTGCATTTGATACAGTTGATTATAATATTCTATTACAGAGACTTGAATATGATGTTGGAATTACAGGAACTCTAAATTGGTTTAAATCATATTTATCTGATAGATTCCAATTTGTAAATGTAAATATATATTTTTTTAATTAAACTTTATTTAACCAGATAAAAAGCCACTGAGATCAAGACGTCTTTCACAAGGGTGACCTGGCCAAGAACAGGCAGCAGCAGCACACGTCATAAAAACAAGACAAGTAGCACGATTAGATGAAGACTTCAGAAATATAGAAAAATATAAAACATACAGTATAACATCCAAAAAAGTTCAATCTGGTCCTCTGGACGTTCAAACAAAACAAAACAAAGCAAAAAATGTAGAAACGTTTCGTCTCTCATCCGAGAGACTTCCTCAGTCTGAGGTGCTGTATTCAGCTCAGTCTCTTAAATAGCACCTTCTCAGAGTGGATCAACCAGTTTTGCTGCTGACAACCAGAACCAGCTGATCACATGCTCAAGAAGGACCATCAGCCTAACAATGGGTCATTAGCACCTGATGGCTGTTTACTGTTCACAGAGGGCTGAGTGATACTAGCAATCACAGCATTGTAAGAGGGGGACAGTTGAACCTGGAGGCTCCACCCCTGTTTAATGATGGACGGTTTCTTTTCACAAAGATGGCCTCCTTTACTCCTCTCTCAAACCATCGTTCCTCTCTGTCCAGGATGTGAATATCTTCATCCCTGAAAGAGTGACCTCTGACCTGGAGATGAGTGTAGACCTCAGAGTCCTGGCCTGATGATGTTGATCTTCTGTGCTGGTCCATCCTTTTGGCCAGTGGCTGTTTAGTTTCCCCGATGTAAGACTGATCACCCTCCTGACACTGAACAACATACACAACATTCCTCTGTTTGTGCCGGGGGACTGGATCTTTGGGATGAACCAGTCTTTAATGTATTTTGGGGTTTAAAAGCCACTGGGACGTTATGTTTAGAAAATAAACGTCTCAGTTTCTCTGATACCCCCTCAACATATGGAATGACCACTGGTCTGGGTCTGGGTTCCTCCTTTTCACCTGATGGCTGACTGGAGTCCTGTTTGGGTTTCTTCTCTGCTTTCAGGAAGGCCCAGTTAGGATATCTACATTGCTCTAGAGCCTGTCTTGTGTGGGATTTCTCCTTCTGCCTGGCTCCTAAGCTAGTGGGGACGCTGTCTGCTCTGTGGTACAGAGTCCTGATGACT
>NC_056507.1:807576-812654 GCF_014905685.2 Nematolebias whitei | reverse complement strand
GCAGGTTTTGAACTTTTTAAAAATGTGTTTTCTACTCAGTTAAGAATTTTGGGGTTTGGATGGCGGTTGTTCAAGGTACTACTCGTGGCCCTTGAGCCGTACGTTGTCTTCATCTGATCTGCAGCTTTACTTCTCAGCTACAGAAAGTTATTTTTCTGCTGCAGAGCTGCAAAATCCCTCGAGTCTCACTTCTGATGAAACTAGAGAATTTGCTGAAGTGAACATTACGGTGGGATCTCCTGGTGGCCATTTTAAGGGACTAACTGTTTGAATTTAAGTCATACTTTCCTGATCGGTCATTACTCTATCCTTAGGACGGAGCCCCATGCACCTTTAGTCCTGCAGCCACTTGCTCACTGGTTCCTCTTTGGTTGATTTTCAGCAGAAAATGTGCAGAAAGTAAAAGTCTGTTTCCTGTTGACATCTTTGGCTGAACGTCTGTTGTCACTCAATGTCACAATTTGAGCTTCTCTGCTGCGAGAGCTCGTGTTGTTTACATGGTCTTGGTGCCCAGACCGGCAGCATCATGTGTGTAATTTTTAACCTTGTATGATTATGTGACCGTGTAGACAGAACTACCGGTGAATGATTTTCATGAGTCTCCCAAACGTCTAGTGACGTTTGCAGAGTTGTCAACTTCAAGTGAGTCAGAGGCGAACAGCCTCACCGCCTGTGCACAAAGTTTCTCTCCAAACAGTTGTGGGTGACCAACTCATGTCAAGAGCCCTGGAGCTCTACTTGGACACCAGCACAGGAAAACCACAGTGACTATGAACAATAATGATTAAAAACCAGTCCAACTCCGCCCATCTTCATTTCAAACGTGGTCGCTAGCAGATTAGCCAACGTGGGGAGATGTGGACAAGAGTACGGTTTCATCTGCTGTGATTTTCCTGTGTACAGTTCACTGGTCGCCGACACTCAGAGCAAGGTGCAAGTTTCCTGCAAGTTTGTCTCCTGACAGTCAGAACCATCTCACTGAAAGCAAACATGATTTGTAATGTTTTATGGTCTGAGACTTTTCTGCACCATTCATATTATTGTCACTATTTTCAGTTCTCAGATTATCTGGAGTCACTGAATCTTGTTAATACACCTGAATCTGTCCATCACTGCAACTTTCACTGTTTTTGGGTTCTGAATGATCGCGTCTTCATTAATGTTTCTCATGGTTCAATTATGGGGGCTAATTGTCACACTGTTATCTCCTGTAATTACACATCAGTCATGAAAAACTCAAGAAAATGTCTGATAATAATGTTGTTACTGCTCTCAGGGATTCAGCCCAACCCTGGACCCCCCACTATGTATATGACACCAAATGACTTTAAGAACGTGTCTGGGCTTCATTTTCTGCATGTAAACGCTCGTAGCCTTCTGAGAAAACTTGATGCCTTGAAAATTCTGGTCAGTTCTTCTGAGGCAGATGTAATCTTCATCTCTGAAACCTGGCTCAACAGATCTGTTCTCAATAATGACCTGACAATCAATGGATTTAACATCTACGCTGTGATCGTCAAAAAAGGGGGGGTGGAGTCGCTGTTTACATCAGAGATTCTCTGGTTTCTAGTCCTGTGTCTTCTAAAACAATTCCAAACCAAACTGATGCCTTAGTTGTAAACATCACTTTGAATGGAGGCCAGACCTTATCTGTAGTCTGTTGTTATCGTCCCCCCTCAGCAACACCTGAGGCTCTGTCCTCCCTGATGGAATTCCTTGGAAAATTAAAATTCAAAGAGATTTTTTGGCAGGAGATCTCAACATTGACTGAGGTAAGTCGACCCCCCTCTGTGAAAAATTCAAGGAATGTTGCCTGTCTCTCAATCTAACGCAACTGATCAACTCTCCGACTAGACTAAACAAAATCCATCCTGAAAAATCCTCCATCTTAGACCTGTTTCTAACTAATGTGCCTCACAAATTCCCTGGTACAGGTGTATTCGCTGATATTTTGAGTGATCATTGTGTGACAGCGACTCTGAGAGATATTAAACTTCCACCTTCTAAGCCCAGATTAATTAAAAAAAGGGATCTGAATCATTTCTGTGAACAGTCATTCCTCTGGGATCAGTCTCACTTTGACTGGCATCGTATTCTGTTAACTGATGACATGAACTCTGCTTGGAACTATTTTCATAATAGTTTCATTTATTTTGTGAACAAACATGCTCCTTTTCGTCAGTTCGGAATAAAGGGACGAGACAGCCCCTGGTTTACTCCAGAGCTAGCTGACCTCATGCACAGGAGAGATCATCTTTGGGCCACAGCGAGAAAATCTGACTCAGACACTGATTGGTTGAGTTTTCAACAGATGAGGAATAAATGCACAACTGCTGTCAAAGCAGCAAAACGCAACTATTTATCTCAGACCTCCAAAAATCTAAATGACCCTAACAGATTCTGGAAAACCATCAAATCTCTCTCAGGCACCCCCCAATCATCTGACCTCCCATCACAACTTCTCGTTAACTCTGTTCCTGTGTCAAATCAGCACAAGATCCTGAACTGTTTCAAACATTTTGTTGCTTCTAGTTCTTTATTTGACACAGTTACTAATGGAAGATCAGCCACTTCCCCTAATAACCAAACTTCTACAAATCAAATCCCTCCTACAAGTCAATCCTCAGTTAATCACAGCTTCTCTTTTTCTCCATTCTCAGTCAGTGAGGTCAATAAACTGTTCAAAGATCTTGATCCTAAAAAATCTGCAGGTCCAGATGAACTTCCACCTTATTTCTTAAGGCTGGCTGCTCATATCATCACAGTCCCTGTGACCCACATCTTCAATCTCTCCATAAGACAAAACTCCATCCCAGACACTTGAAAACAGCCTTTGTTCTTCCTTTGCTGAAGGGAGGTGACCCCCCCTCACTGAACAACTATGGACCAATCTCTAAACTCTGCATTTTAGCCAAGGTTCTTTTTCAGAAACAAATCCTGTCTAACCCTGAATGTTAGGAAACACCTTGTATCTGTGACTTTCCTTCCCTCCATTGATCACGGTGACATTATTTACATGAACGCTCCTACAAGAACCCTGCAGATGTTGGATGCTGCAGATGTTGGATGCTGCAGATGTTGGATGCTGTCTATCATGGTGCACTAAGATTCATAACTGGCTGTGATTATCGTACCCACCACTGCACCCAGTATTCACTGGTTAACTGGTCACCATTAACTTCACACAGACTCTCCCACTGGTACATTTTCATCTTTAAATCACTTCCTGGTCTGCTGTCTTCATACATCTCCTCCTACATGTCTCTGTGTGAGTGCAGCTACAGCGTGCGCTCTCAGGACATCATTACCTGCAGTGTTCCCTCAGTGAGGACTGAACTAGACAAAAGGACCTTCTCCTACTCCGCTCCTGTTTCCTGGAATATCTTGTAAAAAGACCTGAAGCTCTCGACCTTTGACCTCTCTAAGTGTCTTTAAGAATCTGTTGGACTCCTGGCAGGGACCAATGCAGACATATTCCTGTTTTTAGTTTCTACATTCACCTTAGAATCTAGCTGTTTTTATGTTGCTTTTCTTTTTTTTAGCCATCGTATTTGTTTAAAAAAAAAAAACTGGAGTATGACTTTTTTATAACTGTCTATTGTCGTCATCATTCATTGTTGAAATCAGGTCTCTCTTGTAAATGAGTCCTCAAGGCTCAATGGGATTTACCTGTTTAAATAAAGGTTGAATGAATGGAAACAACATCACTGTAGTGTGAAAAACATGTAGACTGTAAAGAAAAACACCCATTAGATAAATTCCACATTTGTCCAGAGTCCTCTCCTGTGAAGTTCTGCAGCTGCTTTCATGATTCACCTATTCCACAGTTATCTCCATTCAATGAGCAGAAAAGATCTTGTCTTTTTGTGTTGATCTCTGCACAAGAAATGGTTTCTGAGGACAAAAGGAAGCACAGAAGTGTAGTTTTTAAGACGTATTTACCTTCTACAGGTGACGTCCTGAGTCTGAGACACAGTCCGTTAACGCCTCCATAAGAGTCCTGGATCCTGGCGATGGCCTCCTCTCCTCTCAGCTCCATGAGCGAGCCAAGATCCTGCAGGGAGACGCTGAACTCCACCTCATGATTGGCCTCAGTACGGCGTACAAATTTGGTGCCTCGAAAGGAGTTTCTGGCCATGGCTGGCTTGTCGGGAGCTGGCCGAGGCCCGTCTAAACGATGTGGACTCAGTGGAAGGCCTGAGGTGCAGACGGTTCCTGACAGGGACGACGAGACTGTTGAGAGGATCAGAATCATTGAATCAGAGCGTGAAATGAATCAGTCACCGGGAGAAAAGTCTAAGAATCCTACAGAAGAAGAACAGAGGGAGGAGTTTTTATTTTATTCTCCTGTTCAAGGCAGCACAAAGTGAAGGATCCTGGAGAGTGGAGGAGACATTTTAGCTAGCAGACCGGTAACACAGACATGACTACGTCCTGTCCCCCCACCACCACCTCCACGTTGACAAAAAATAAAATATGACGAGCGCCCCGCCAAGAGAACTGATCCAGGGGAAACACTGAATGTGAACAGCTGGTTCTGGATGTCAACAACAAACTGGTTGATCCACCATGAGAAGGTGCTATTTATGAGACCGAGTTTGTTGCAGCTCCTCAGACTGAAGAAGTCCTTTGGATGAAAGATGTAATGTTTCAACAAGAAGAATTGTCCAGAGGACCTGACTGCACCTGGTTAGATTATCTGCCTGGATTATTAAGCAGCATCACTTTTAGTCCAAATTATGTCTGAAACAGCACCACAAAAGTTTTTACTGCATTCTGCACAGCAAGCACGTGTGTGTGTGTGTGTGTGTGTGTGTGTGTGTGTGTGTGTGTGTGTGTTTGTTTCAGGTTACCTTGTTGGGATCAATTTTACAAAAAAAAACACTCATTGTGGGAACCAGTTGCTCTTTATGGGACCAAAGCCAGGTCCCATGAGAAGTCCCGTCGGGGGTTAAAGGTTAGGTTTAGGAATAAGGTGTGAATTGTGGATGGGTCAGGGTTAGGCATGTACTAGTAATGGTCAGAGTTAGACATGTACTAGTAATGGTCAGGGTTAGGCATGTACTAGTAATGGTCAG
>NC_056507.1:806540-807566 GCF_014905685.2 Nematolebias whitei | reverse complement strand
AGGCATGTACTAGTAATGGTCAGGGTTAGGCATGTACTAGTAATGGTTAGGGTTAGGGTCAGGGTTGGGCTATAGAAATGAATGGAAGTTAGTGCAAAGTCCCCAAAAAGTATGTTTACAAGAACGTGCGTGCATGTGTGCGTGTGCATGTGTGCGTGCATGTGTGTGCACACTCTGCAGGTTGACCTGAGTGCGTTCAGCTGCAGCTTCTGTCAATCAGTCAAGTTTAATCTGAGTGAGAAGCAGCTTGACGGAGGAACCAGAATCTTCCCTGCGGCGGTGCAGACTTCACACTTTGAACATGAAGAAGTCCATTTTCATAACATCTTGAGAATAACTCGATCCTGCAGTCTGCTAGATAATCAATCCTGTGATCATCAGAAAAGCTGTTTCTTCTGCTCCAGAGTGAGAAGAAGAAGGTTGTACTCACAGAAACTTGCCCCATGGCCTCCTGTTAGCAGCAGGTGTCGGTCCGATTGCTCTGACCACCGCTCCGGCTCCAGAAGCAGCCCATGATCCGGCCAGAGCTCTTCAAGCAGCACCCCTCGCTACACCAAGTGCTCCGCAGTCCCTAAACTGTGCAGAAACGTAGCGTGAGCTGGGTGGCTCGAGCAGAACTCCACTGGAAGAGAAAAAACAAAAAGCAGAGCTGCCAAATGATTATCTGAGGAAAGCCTCGCTTAATCTAATTAGACAATCTGTGGCTTCGGTGAGCGCCAGAGAGGCTGCTGCTGCTGAGGGACTCGTACCACAGCCTGTCTTCATCAGGTCTGCTGCAGCTGACACCAGGACCAGGACCTGCAGGACCTGCAGGACCTGCAGACAGCACAGTCACAGCTGATGCTGAAGGTTCTCCTCTACAGAGTTGACAGATTCACTGCTTATCCCCCCCACCCTCCCCCCACTCAGGAACAGCCATGCAAGCTGACGTCAGGTGGCACACGCACGCACTCACACACACACACACACACACACACACACACACACACACACACACACACACACACACACACACACACACACACT
>NC_056507.1:805031-806440 GCF_014905685.2 Nematolebias whitei | reverse complement strand
ACTCACACACACACACACACACACACACACACACACACACACACACACACACACACACACACACACACACAGGTGGATTACAGCACAGAGACGAAGGAGGATTAACTGAACACACTCACGGAGATATTTCTCTCTCACGTTTATATTTTTATTCTTTATCGCCACGTTTACACAAAAATCACAGCGTTGTTCAGTAAAACAGCTGATTGCTCTAATTATCTCCCACTGCAGGGAGGAGCCTCTGTGTGTCCCTGTGATGGACTGGAGACCTGTCCAGGGTGTCCCCTGCCTCTCACATAGTGATGGATGGACATGGACACCAGAGACCCAAAAAAGGAAGTTGAAATTGATGGATGGATGATGGACGGATGGACAGCTGGACAGACAGAAGGATGGTTGAGTGGGTGGATGAATGGATGGATGGAAAGGTGGATGGATGGATGGCTGGGTGGACAGACAGAAGGATGGATGGATGGGTGATAGATGGAATTATTTAATGTAAAATATTATTCATTCCATCAAACTCGGGCTGTTTAAGAATTCATCTAACTGATGAACTTTCTGGAAATCTGGGTAATTAGAAAAAACATCTGACAAAAAGCCGGACTTCTGTGTTTAGCACTCACCTTGTGTGGTCATTGATTCATTCAACCTTTATTTCTACAGGTAAATCCCATTGAGCCTCGAGGACTCATTTACAAGAGAGACCTGATTTAACAAAGAAAGATGAAACAATGGACAACAGCAACAACAATAAACAGTTATAAAAAAGCATACTACAGTTTTTTTGTTTTTTTTTAACAAATAGGATGGCTAAAAGGAAAAAGGTAACAAAACAAAAAACAGCTAGATTATAAGGCGAATGTATAAAACTAAAAACAGGAACATGTCTGCATTGGTCCCTGCCAGGAGTCCAACAGATTCTTAAAGACACTTAGAGAGGTCAAAGGTCGAGAGCTTCAGATTTTTTTACAAGATATTCCAGGAAACAGGAGCGGAGCAGGAGAAGGTCCTTTTGTCTAGTTCAGTCCTCACTGAGGGAACACTGCAGGTAATGATGTCCTGAGAGCGCACGCTGTAGCTGCACTCACACAGAGACATGTAGGAGGAGATGTATGAAGGCAGCAGACCAGGAAGTGATTTAAAGATGGAAATAATAAAGTCATACTAATTTATTTTTTTTTACAAATAAGAGTAACAAAAACAGCTAGATTAGGTCAGTGAGGTTCTACAGGTCAGTGAGGTTCTACAGGTCAGTGAGGTTCTGCAGGTCAGTGACGTTCTGTAGGTCAGTGAGGTTCTACAGGTCAGTGAGGTTCTGCAGGTCAGCGAAGTTGTGTAGGTCAGTGAGGTTCTGTAGGCCAGTGAGGTTCTGCAGGTCAGTGAGGTTCTGCAGGTCAGTGAGGTTC
>NC_056507.1:800947-805021 GCF_014905685.2 Nematolebias whitei | reverse complement strand
GTGAGGTTCTGCAGGTCAGTGAGGTTCTGCAGGTCAGTGAGGTTCTGTAGGTCAGTGAGGTTCTGCAGGTCAGTGAAGTTCTGCAGGTCAGTGAGGTTCTGTAGGTCAGTGAGGTTCTCGACCACTGGGATGGTGGTGGGGGGCCAGTATGAGTCCCAAGCTTAACCTCATAAATGTTTAAACTAACATTGTTTTTGAGAGTTAAAAATGCAATATTTTTAAAATTTGAAATAAAAAATCTTAAAATCTACTCCTCCTAATAGGCACAACTGGTCTAAAACCAACGTTCTAAACATTAAATATCAGACTCAGGAAGGTTTGTATGCAGCATATCTTTTATAAATATAAAAGAAAATGTTGGGCGGCACGGTGGTGCAGTTGGTAGAGCTGCTGCCTCTCAGCAAGCAGGTTGTGCTGGTTCAAATCCCAGTCCGGGGTCTTTCTGGGTGGAGTTTGCATGTTCTCTCCGTGCTGCGTGGGTTTTCTCCAGGTACTCCTGTTTCCTCCCACACACTAAAAACATGCATGTTAGACTGATGGTAACTGTAAACTGTCCCGAGGTGAGAGAGAATGTTTGTTTGTCTTGTTTGTCTCCAGGTGTCCCTGTGATGGACAGGAGACCAGTCCAGATGTCCCTGTGATGGACTGGAGACCTGTACAGGTGTCCCTGTGATGGACAGGAGACCTGTCCAGATCTCCCTGTGATGGACTGGAGACCTGTCCAGGTGTCCCTGTGATGGACTGGAGACCTGTCCAGATGTCCCTGTGATGGACTGGAGACCTGTCCAGGTGTCCCTGTGATGGACTGGAGACCTGTCCAGGTGTCCCTGTGATGGACTGGAAACCTGTCCAGGTGTATCTGTGATGGACTGGAGACCTGTACAGGTGTCCCTGTGATGGACTGGAGACCTGTCCAGGTGTCCCTGTGATGGACTGGAGACCTGTCCAGGTGTCCCTGTGATGGACTGGAAACCTGTCCAGGTGTCCCTGTGATGGACTGGAGATCTGTCCAGGTGTCCCTGTGATGGACTGGAGACCTGTACAGGTGTCCCTGTGATGGACTGGAAACCTGTCCAGATGTCCCTGTGATGGACTGGAGACCTGTACAGATGTCCCTGTGATGGACTGGAGACCTGTACAGGTGTCCCTGTGATGGACTGGAGACCTGTCCAGATGTCCCTGTGATGGACTGGAGACCTGTCCAGGGTGTACCCCGCCCCTCGCAACAGTGATTGCTGGACATGGGCACCGGCGACCCACGTGACCCAAAATGGAATAAGCGGGTAAAGATAATGGATGGATGGATGGATGGATGGATAATCTCTAGTCCCCCTGAATAAGAACAGCCAGTCTAAGACCATGTCTTCCACATCAGGATGCAGACTCTCAGGAGCTTATTTGCAGAAAATATATTTAAAAATAAATGAAGACCACGAGGAGGGAAACATGTCAGGAGACAGAAGGAGAAGAGGAAAGTGAAGAATGTAGGACTGAGGGTTGCAACTCTAAATGTGGGGACAATGACAGGCAAAGGTAGAGAGCTGGCTGACATGATGCTGAGAAGGAAGGTAGATGCTTTATGTGTCCAGTGGAAGGGCAGCAAGGCTTGCAGCATTGGAGCAGGGTTCACACTGTTTTACCACGGTGTGGATAGAAAGAGAAATGGGGTAGGGGTGGTCCTGAAGGAGGAGTTGACAAAGAATGTAGTAGAGGTGAGTGTCAGATAGGGTGATGTGTCTGAAGGTAGAAGTGGAAGGTCTGATGCTAAATGTTGTCAGTGGTTATGCTGCACAGGTTGGATGTGATGAGAATGGAAATGGCTGTAGTCAATACCTATTTCCAAAGGAGGGAGGAGCATAGAGTGACCTATAAGAGTGGAGGAAGGAGTATGCAGGTCGACCACATTCTGTGTAGAAGAGGAAACCTGAGGGAGATTGGAGACTGTAAGGTTGTGGCAGGGGAGAGCGTGGCCAGACAGCATCGGATGGTTGTGTGTAGAATGACTGTTGTTGTGAAGAAGAGAAAAAGAGTCAAATCAGAGAAGAAGACCAAATGGTGGAAGATGAAGAAGGAAGAATGTTGTGAGAAATTCAGAGAGGAGCTGTTAAAGGCTCTGGGTGGTAAGAAAGAGCTTCCAGATGACTGGACTACTACAGCAACAGTAATTAGAGAGACAGGTAGGAAGGTACTTGGTGTGTCACCTGGACAGAGAATGGATGATCAGAAAACCTGGTGGTGGAATAGTGAAGTGCAGGAAGCTGTTCAAAGAAAGAGGTTAGCCAAGAAGAAATATGACAGAGACAGGACTGAAGAGAGGAGACAGGAATATAAGGAGATGAGTGTAGAAGGGACGTAGAACAAAGAGGGAGATAGCTAAGACAAAGCAGAAGGTGTACGATGAGTTGTATGGGAGACTGGACACTAAAGAGCTAACTAACCGATTGGCGAGACAGAGGGATCAGGCTGGAAAGGATGTGCAGCAGGTTAGGCTTATTAGAGATCGGAATGGTAATGTTCTAACAAGTGAGGACAGTGTGACGGGAAGATGGAAGGAGTACTTTGAGGAGCTAATGAATGAAGAGAATGAAAGAGAAAGAAGAGTAGAGGTCATAGAAACTGTGGACCAGGAAGTGGGAAAGATTAGTGAGGGTGAAGTCCAGAAAGGTCTGAAAAGAATGAAGAAGGGGAAGGCAGTAGGACCTGATGACCAGTGGAGGTTTGGAAATGTCTTGGAGAGATGGCAGTGAGGTTTTTGACTCAAATATTCAATGGCATATTTGAGGGTGAGAAAATGTCTGAGGAATGGAGAAGAAGTGCTGGTGGCCATTTTTAAGAACAAGGGTGATGTACAGAGTTGTAGCAACTACAGGGGAATTAAGTTGATGAGTCACACGATGAAGATCTGGGAGAGAGTCTTGGAAGCAAGACTAAGACGAGAGGTGACTATCTGTGAGCAGCAGGATGGTTTCATGCCAAGAAAGAGAAAGAGCACCACAGACGCCATCTTTGATTTGAGGATGATGATGGAGAAGTACAGAGAGGGTCAGAAAGAACTCCATTGTGTCTATGTGAATTTCGAAAAAGCATATGACAGAGTGCCAAGGGAGGAGGTGTGGCATGAGGAAATCTGGAGTGGCAGAAAAGTATGTTAAGACTGGTACAGGACATGTTAGACTGGTACGGGACATGTATAAGGACAGCAGGACATGTATAAGGACAGCAGGACATGTATGAGGACAGCAGGACAGTGGTGAGATGTGCTGTAGGAGTGACCGATAGCTTCAAGGTGGAGGTGGGAGTGCATCAAGGATCAGCTCTGAGCCCCTTCTTGTTTGCTCTGGTGATGGACCGACTAACAGATGAGGTCAGGCAGGAATCCCTGTGGACCATGATGTTTGCAGATGGCATCATGATCTGTGGTGAGAACAGGGAGCAGGTGGAAGAGAACTTGGAGAGGTGGAGGTATGCACTTGAAAGAAGAGGAATGAAAGTCAGCCGTAGTAAGACAGAGTCCATGTGTGTGAATGAGAGGGAGGAGGTGGAACAGTGAGGCTACAAGGAGCAGAGGTCACAAAGGTGCAGGACTTCAAGGACTTGGGGTCCACTGTCCAGGAACATGGGGAGTGTGGTAAAGAGGAGAAGAAGAGAGTCCAGGCAGGATGGAGTGATGGAGAAAAGTTTCAGGAGTGATTTGAGACAAAAGGGTGTCAGCAAAGGTCAAAGGAAAAGTTTACAAGACAGTGGTGAGACCAGCTATGTTGTATGGTCTGGAGACAGAGACATGGACAAAAAGACAGGAGACAGAACTGGAAGTAGAAATGAAGATGTTCAGGTTCTCCTTAGGAGAGAGAAGGATGGAGAAGATCAGGAATGAGATCATCAGAGGTACAGCACAGGTTGGACAACTGGGAGATAAAGTTATAGAGGACACACTGAGATGGTTTGGACATGTCCAGAGGAGGGACAATGGTTTGGACATGTCCAGAGGAGGGACAGCGGTTTGGACATGTCCAGAGGAGGGATAGTAGTTTGGACATGTCCAGAGGAGGGACAGTGGTTTGGACATGTCCAGAG
>NC_056507.1:793197-800937 GCF_014905685.2 Nematolebias whitei | reverse complement strand
GAGGGACAGTGGTTTGGACATGTCCAGAGGAGGGACAGTGGTTTGGAGCATGCAGCTGCAGGAAAAAGACGAAGACGTTTGTGCACCAGAAGGTAAGTGACTCCTGTTTTGTTGTATTTGACAAATTAATCAGTTAATCAATAGTTTATTGTCACTGTTATAAAAACAAAGCGATCATGTTGGAGCATCCATGATCCAAATGACTGATACATGACACAACACAAATCTTTTGGTTTCCTGTGTCCGCCCACACATGGCCCCCCAACATTAAAACGGTTTTGGGAGGCGCCCTGTCTCAGAAGTTTAAACATGGCCGACAGCTGAGCAGCTGGAACCCAGTTCAGAAGTTTCAGGTTTCACTCAGACCTGTTTTCCTTGGTCTTCATTGAACCAGACGTGTGCGTGGAGAGGAGGACACCTCTTCTTCTACAGAAGATGCTGGATGATGATGAACTGTCCACTCCAACACATTCAACCACAGCAGAGCTGGCTCTGAAAACACCACGACCTGCAGGAAGCTCCATCCTCACTTCACTTTGTCCATGTCCATGGCTGTGATTGGCTCCTCCTCCTGAACGGCCACGCCCCCTGCTGACTGACAGCACGAGTGCTGATGATCCTTCCAGTCCTACAAATAAAAACAACACAAGGAAATATGAATTAGACCGATGAGCCGGACCCCGAGGACCAGTTCCAGCAGCTGTGGGTCGACCACCAAAGATGTCTGACTCTGTCTCCAGGTCCAAAGGTCGGGCCACAACCCACTGACGGGACCAGCAGCCATCTTTGATCAGTCACATGACCGTCAGCATGAACCGTTTCACTTTGTGTGTGCGAACCTCCCGTCGTGCACCGTGAAGCTCTGCTGAGGTGCACCCCTTCAGGAGATGCTGGAGCCTTCATGATGGATGCTGTGGAGCGTTGGTGCAGGTCTCACCTTCCTCTGGCAGAACGTGGAGCAGTAGTTGACTTTGTGACAGCCGGTGCATTCGCTCATCGCCGTCCGGCCGCAGTTCACGCACATCTGCTGCAGAGCCAAGCAGGTCAGAATGAGGAGCCCAGACTGGAAGGACTGAAACGAACGTGAAGGTTTGTTTTCATACGTTCATGATGATCTCTGTGATGTCAGAGGGCCTCTTGGTCCCTGAGGGGTCCGGCTGTTGAAACGAGATCTGGTTCTGAAGCGTCTGCCCGAGGCCACACTGAAAACAGAACAGACGTTAGGCCACTGACTGAGCAGGACTTTCTGATGACGGCACGCTGCCTCACCTCCTTCCTGCCCCCCTGACCTCTGACCCCGGTGCTCTCCTCTGCAGCGTTCCTGGCCTGCTCGATCAGAGCCTTCAGCTGCTGGACGTTGTTCAGCAGCGTGTTCGCCAGCTCCTCCAGGTGAACCCAGGTGTTCTTCAGCCCGTTGCTCAGCGCCGGCGCTCCGCAGCCCACGGAGCTCACCTCCAGCGCCGTCACCAGAGCCGCGGACGAAGACGCCACCTCTACTTTAGCTTGTATCGGCTGAGGAGCCACGGCCAGCGCCGGTAACGCCGTCAGCACTGAGGAACGGAGCAGAGAAACATCTGAGGGCTGGTGGGAAATGTAGGAGCAACAGCATGATCACAGACAACGTAGCTAAAGGACCACCGAAACAGCTGAAACTGAATGAGTTAAACAAGACAAGCAGAATAAGCTAAAAGCTAAGCACAGCAAATTAAGTAGCAAAAGATAGCTAACTGCTAAAAGTAGCAACAAAGCTAGGTAAATTACCACCCAAATGCAAAATGTAGCTGAAGACTAGCTAAAAGCAGAAAATATTAAGAAATAAAAGTAGCAAAAGGCTAGCTAGTAGCTAAAAGTAGCAAAAGGCTAGCAAAAAATGCTGAAAGTAGCAAAAGGTAAAAGTAGTAAATTGTCGCCTAAAAGCAAAATGTAGCTAAAGACTAGCTAAAAGCTAATGTATCAAAACAGTAGCTAAAAATAGAAAAAGATTAAGAAATAAAAGTAGCAAAAGGCTAGCTAGTAGGTAAAATTAGCACAACTTTATCAAATCTGTGTTTCAGAAGAGCTAAAGTGAAGTTATGAATCATTTTACAAAAGTAAAGTTCAGAAAGTTTCATTAGGTCCCGACTCATAAAACTCTAGAACGAAAAGACTTTTTTATTTTTCTACCAAATGTTCTCGTGTTCAGGTTTTGTCCTCGTTGTGTGACAGCGATCGTCTCTTCAGACGTTTGACTCCTCAGAAAAACATTTATAATCAGTTTAAAGTGTCAGCGAGGTCATCGGCTTCACAACATTTTATTAAACAATTAGATTTTTGTTGTTGTTTTGTCAAAGTTAAACATTTTTCTCATAAAATATGAATTAACTGACATCTAGTTTAGTTTCTGTCTTTTAAAAAATACATTTTAACTTCTTTAACCAAACAAAGGAGTTTAAAAAAAAAGATTCTTTAAAGGTTGTAAACATATTTGTTGTTTTTCACACGTTATAAACACATTAACAAGATTCTCACGAGAGATTTGATTTTGAAACAAATGAGTTTTTCAGCTTTCCAAGTTCTGAGAGACAGGAAGTGGTTCTGACTCCCTCTGCTGGAGAAACAGCTGATGTCCCGTCTCTGAGGGACGTGAACTGTGAATGTTTGTAGTTTTGGAGACGAGTGTTTTTCTGGACTGGATGTAAACTGAATGTTTTTTGTGCACGATCCACGTGTGTAGAAGTTGAACTGTGGAGAAGAACAGGGAGGTTTGATTTTATTCTTTGAGGCAGAGCCACGGAGACAGGAGGGAGACATTATATCCACCACCAGGTGCAGCGGAGGAACTGGGGGGGGGACAATGGTGGCCTTGGCCACCATAGATTAATCTTTGGACACCCCAATCATTTGAGGCAACGATACTTTTAAGCAATATATAAAAAAGAGTTCTTCAGTGAAAAAGGCTTTCTGAGACAGGGTTACGTGTTGTCTTCTGCCCTGCATGTGTCCAGAACCAGCAGACAACGGGAGGTCCATACCTGTGGTGCTGGCGAACACGTCGCTCTGCGCTGCGCCATCTGAGATGATGGCGGCTGTGGCGACGTCCCCTGCTGGAGCCCGGTCAAAGGTCAGGGTGCCAGAGGTGGTAAACTGTCCTGACGGGGACACCGTAACTGTTGGACGAAGACACACGAGCTACTTTAGGAGCTGTGAGTTTATTTGTGCGGGCCGTGAAAGAGCGTAGACTCTGGAGACATGACTCAGACCGAGGCCACGCTCGTCCAATCACACGTTACTCAGGTCATGTGACCTACATGTGGTCCCTGGACCCAGCTGGATGTCCTTGGTAGCAGGAAGCTCCTTCTTTAAGGGGACGACAGGAGGCTCAATGTCCTTCTTCCGTCTCTTGTATGGGACGAAGAGACGAACTGGACCGGTCTGGATGAGAGAACAAGAACCAGCAGCGCTCGGTCAATTTAAAGCTGATCAAATGAAAAATAAAACCAGCAGCTGCCCCAGCATCAAACTAAAGCCCAATGTCACCAGTAACCCATAAAACTAGGTTACTGGAAGGAATGCATATCACCCGCCACCCTTTATGCCATCAAATTCTGCCTGCTGGGTCATAAGATATTTTGCTAACAGACACCATGTTCATTTGAACATTTTGCACAATGTGCAGGTGTTAATGCTCAGCTACTACCACACCTCAACATCTGTAGAACTGGCTGAGTTAAACTCATTCTTGTGCTAAAGCTGCTTAGTTGTGGCGGCCATCTTGAATGAATCGACTTCAGGAACCACGTAAACGGCTGTAAATCTGGAGACGCAGTGACCAAAGCTGCAAACGAGCCACTGAATACAGGAGGAAGTGACATCACAGACACAAAGATCAATATTTACCATTGTGACATCCTCTGGCGCGATGGAATCTCCCTCCTTTGGAGACTTTTACAAGGAAGCAGGTAACGAACACAAAAAGGTTCAAATATATAAAAAGTAGATTTAATTAATTAATTAATGAGACAACGACAGATTTGATCTTTTACTGCAGACTGAGCAGAGGAGGGTCCACTCACCGGGGTCAGATCATCACAGCAGGCGGCACAGGTACAGGAGGCAGCGTGAGGGTTCAGGATCCGCTCCTATGAGCCCCCAACACACACATGTAAGCTTTAACACGCCCCAACACACACACACATGTAAGCTTTAACACGCCCCAACACACACACATGTAAGCTTTAACACACCCCAACACACACACACATGTAAGCTTTAACACGCCCCAACACACACACATGTAAGCTTTTACATGCCCCAACACACACACATGTAAGCTTTAACACGCCCCAACACACACACATGTAAGCTTTTACATGCCCCAACACACACACACATAAGCTTTAACACGCCCCAACACACACACATGTAAGCTTTAACACGCCCCAACACACACACATGTAAGCTTTAACACGCCCCAACACACATGTAAGCTTTAAGACGCCCCAGCACACACATGTACGCTTTAACACGCCCCAACACACACACACACGTAAGCTTTAACACGCCCCAACACACATATGTAAGGTTTAACACGCCCCAACACACACACACAGATGTAAGTTTTAACACGCCCCAACATACACATGTGTAAGCTTTAACACGGCCCAACACACACATGTGTAAGGTTTAACACGCCCCAAACACACACATGTGTAAGCTTTAACATGCCCCAACACACACATGTGTAAGGTTTAACACGCCCCAAACACACACATGTGTAAGCTTTAACATGCCCCAACACACACATGTGTAAGGTTTAACACACCCCAACACACACACCGGTGTAAGCTTTAACACGCTCCAACACACACACGTGTAAGGTTTAACACGCCCCAACACACAGGGCGTGTTAAACCAAGGACAGTGCAGCAGAATAAAAGGCGACGTTTTGCTCAGAATCAGAAAACAAGCTGCTCTGTACGAGCAGATTTTCTGCAACATGAACACTGAATGAAATCTGATGAAGAAGCTGAATGTGAAGTGACAAAATTAAAAGACAAATAAGTACAAAGAGCAAAATGAGCTAAAGTAGCTAAAGGAAAATGGAACAGGACAGTAGTTAAATGGTAAAAGTGTTGGAAGGAAACTGAACGGCACAATACACGCCTGTACACACTATAGCAATGATCCTGACAAGATCTTGTATAACCTTTGACCTTGATTTGTGACCCCAACCTTGTACAAATAAATAAGTATTTTGAAGCAGGTGTTGTAAAGAACAATGTTTTAAAGGAAACAATGAGATGTCAGTGTATTTCTATGTGAAACAGTCTGTATTGAAGACTGAGCTGACAGCTGTTGTGTATTTTTTTTTGTTTTTCTTCTTTCGGCTGCTCCTTCTTCAGGTCTCCAGTGAACTAACGAAGTCTTGACAATTGTTTGATGTCCTTCCTGACACAACCCCAGACCACCAAGCTACCACAGCCCTCTGTGTGGAGCAGAGAGCTGTTGTGATGTAGGAATAGATAAAAAAGCACAAAGAAGAAAGTCAACAGGAAACGAGTTAGACTGCAGGGCGAGGTCCGGTCCGGTACCTGAATGAGGCAGAGCAGAGGTCTGCCGGCGTATCTGATGCTCCTCTTCCAGTCTTTGCTGCTCGCTCTTCCTGCCAAACACTCGAACTCTGTGGGAGTGTACCACTGCTGGTTGTGCTTGATACAGCGACCTTTACCCCCTGAACAAAACACAACACTGTCAGAGGAGACACCAAGAAGAAACACTGGTTCAAGTTCCACTGAGGACTGTGCCCAGGCCACTGTCCCTCCTCTGGACATGTCCAAACCACTGTCCCTCCTCTGGACATGTCCAACCCGCTGTCCCTCCTCTGGACATGTCCAAACCACTGTCCCTCCTCTGGACATGTCCAAACCATCTCAGTGTGTCCTCTCTAACTTCATCTCCCAGTTGTTCAACCTGTGCTGTACCTCTGATGATCTCATTCCTGATCTTCTCCATCCTTGTCTCTCCTAAGAAGAACCTCAACATCTTCATTTCTGCTACTTCCAGTTCTGTCTCCTGTCTTTTTGTCCATGTCTCTGTCTCCAGACCATACAACATAGCTGGTCTCACCACTGTCTTGTAAACTTGACCTTTGACCTTTGCTGACACCCTTTGACACAAACTCTTGTCCAAGGCAGCACAAAACGATGGATCCTGGTGATTGAAGGGGCAGTTTTATCCATCATTAGGTGCAAAGGTGGAGCCAGAGTGATTTGGGTTTACCTGGTCTGTTGGGCAACCTACCCCACTATTGGATCCAACTCCCCACCAAGTGGTGATCAGCTGACAGCCTTGCCCCTCTCTTCACCCGAGTGTCCAAGACCTAGGGCTGCAGGTCCGCTGGTAGGATTACAAAAGTGATCATTGACCTTTGATCTAAGGTGGCCTGGTACAAAGTACACTAGTAAACCACCCTATGCTCCAACATGGTGTTCATTATGGACAACAAAAGTCCAACAAGCAAACACCAGTTCAACTTTAGATCTGGAAGGCCGTTCCTCCAAATCACGCCCTTCCAGATGACGTCATTACACACCTGGTCACTGAAATCACCCATAGAAAGAGGGGATCACCACATGGCACCCCTTCTATGACACCATGCAGACTCCAGAAAGGCACAGGAATCAGAACTGATGTTTGGCGGATAAGCACAAACAAGAGTCAGAGCCTTCTCTCCTACAACCTGAAGTCAACCCTCTCGCTCACCCGGGAACACTCCAACAGCGAGGCCTTCAGGTGGGGGCTTGTGAGCATTCCCACACCCACCCGACACCTCTCACCCAGGGCAACTCTTAAGTAGGAGTGAGTATAGCATCTCTCCAGGAGTTGGGTTCCAGACCGAGGTGAGACCAACTCCTTCTAGTTGGTACTGCTCAATCTCACACACAAGCTCTAGCTCCTTAAGGCTCCCACAGACTCGGGCGGTCCTCAGTCCGCATGGACACTGTGCGCTCTGTCCACAGAGGGTTCACACTTCATACTCGAGCGTCCACCCTGAGCAGCTGCAGAGCAGCTTCGCAGACGAGGGGCGTTTACCTTCTGGACAAACTGAGGTCGCTGAATGGTCATTTGCTGACACGCCTACTGGATTGAATGACAGGTCGCCAAAAAAACAAGAGCTTGCAGCAAGTGGCAGCGGTGTTCTGTATTTATATGTTGTTAATAAAAGATCTAAAAAATAAAAAAACATGGCGCGCTGGTCCTGCAGCCCACACATCAGACCAGCCCACCAGGACCTCCAGACCCTCCTGCAGCCACGCTGGACCTGAGTTTAATTCGCTCGTGACAAATTCCTTCATTTCTCTCAGTTTCAGTCATGGAGTCAGCGGAGGAGGAAGAGATCTCTGCCTTTCAGCAAAAACACAAAAGACAAGGCCGCTAAACCACATCAGGGATGAAGAAGAGGAATTTAATACACTGGTGTCACAAACAAAACAGTCCGTCGCCGGGCAGTTTATTGTGCGACACCGAGTGCACGTACGTGGTCATAAAAATTGATCTTTGCACGGACGTGCCCCGCGGGCGCCCGCTTCAACTCTAATCCGGTACCCGCGGACCTCTGAGGACTGACGCACGCCCGAGTCTGTTCAGGTCTTTACCTGCCTCTGAGGTTTTACTCTTTTTTATAATATAGATGTTTTTTGTTTCCTTTGATATCACTTCTATTTGTTGTTTCCTTTTATATCACTTCTATTTGTTGTTTCC
>NC_056507.1:785577-793097 GCF_014905685.2 Nematolebias whitei | reverse complement strand
CTTCTATTTGTTGTTTCCTTTGATATCACTTCTATTTGTTGTTTCCTTTGATATCACTTCTATTTACTTTTTCATTTCCTATGCGTTTTATGTGATTGCCACTCGTCTGTACCTCATCTTGTTCTTTGTTAAATCAGGTCTCTCTGTAAATGCGTCCTTGAGGCTCAATGACACTAACTGTAGAAATAAGCTCGACTGAACGAGGTGACGTTTCACGTCCCGGGAGCGACCCCCATGCCACCAGAATCCTCCCTCGCCTGCCGCCCGGCACACGATGCACCTTGACAGACCTCCTCACCGGTGGTGGGTCCACATGGAGGGGGCTTTGCTGTGGGGGCCATCTTAGATCAGGCTAACATGTAACCAATCAAGTTCCCATCAAATGTGTTCTGCCATGGGTCACGAGATATTTTGCCAACTCCTTTGCACCGAGACACACATGGTAAAAACACGGTTCCATTGTCGGGCAACAAAAAGTCTGAATATGAGAAGAAAAGCTTTGAGACGTGCAGGAGCAGCAACGAGGACTTCAGGCTAACGGTGGATGGAAACTTCAGTTTACCTGAAGGACCAAAACCACCAAACTCCACTGTAATAACCTGATCCCAGTCGATTCTTGTATAAAAACGCGCTGGAATTCCTGCAGCGGACTGGGAGCTCGTTGTTGTAGACCGAGGGGTCCCAGGCGGAGCCAGACTCTTTGTCCTGCGGGGGAGTCAATGGCGTAGATGGAGTCGGGGGACCTGAGGACACACAGAGACACAGATGAGCTGTTTTCAACACCTCTGGATTACAACAGTGACAGCTCCGAACCTGAAGTGATGGTGGTGGCAGACTTGAGGCCTGCAGCTTCCACGATGCTGCCGTCAGTGTGCACCACAATCAGGGTGGCCTTCTGGGTGCTGAGACCTTCATCCAGCTGGAGGGTGGTCCTGCCGCTCTGAACACAGGAAACAGATGTGGAGGTCCTCGTCAAACCGCTTTTATTCCCCCAAGTTCCACGTTTTCTATTTCTAGTTTTCTAAACGCCCACAGTGTCCCATTACTGGCTGAAGCAGAGAAAAAGCGTCTCATGTGAATATGCAGAGAGAATGCTTATTGCAGAAGAACGTGCTGAAATGAGCTAAAAGCATTCTGAAATGTAGCTGAAGTGGAAGAACAAGCCTAAACTAGCAGAAGAAAGCAGAAAGAACACATAGTTGCTGAAAATGAGCAGAAATGAGCACAAAAATGAGGAAATTAGCAAAAAAAGCTGAAATTAGCAACAACAACAAAAAATAGTTGAAAAGTAGCTGAAAAGGCAAAAAGAAGTTTAAAGTACCAGAAGGAAGCAGAAAGAGCTGAAATCAGCTAAAAAATGTGGAATTAGCTGAAAAACAAGATTAGCATAAAGAATTAAATCGTAGCTGAAAGAGCAGAAAAAGCTGAAAGGAGCATGTGATGGGGGAATGTATGTAAAGGTCATGGATGTTTTCACTAATGTTAAATTAATATAGAACCAGGAAGTCAAGAGGGTCTCTGCTCAGAGAGGAGCCTGAGAACTGATCACTGATAATTGATAAATAATAATAATAATTTATTCAATTTGTACTGCACTTTACATTTTACAATCTCAACGTGCTACAAAATAAAATATCTAAAGAGAATAAAACAAAAAGTAAAAATGTTAAAAGCTACAAAACAAACAAACAAAAACACAAGAGGATTAAAAATACCTTTAAACACAATAAAATGTTTTAAATACTTCAGTCCTTTCTTAAAACGTTCTGTACTCTGGGATATCCTTAGATGGTCGGGGAGGTTGTTCCACACATGAGGAGCAGCACAGCAAAAGGCCCCGTCACCCACGGTGTCACCCACGGTGTCACCCACGGTGTCACCCACGGTGTCACCCACGGTGTCACCCACGGTGTCACCCACGGTGTCACCCACGGTGTCACACATTGTGCACAGTTTTGTCCGGGGAGAGCGGAGCTGGCAGGAATTTGTGGAGCAGAGGCTGGAGTTGATGTCTGAGCAGTGAGAAGATCTTTAAGATCGTGTGCAGCGTTGCTGTGAATGGACTGGTGGGTGAGTCACAACTGGTGGGTGAGTCACAACTGGTGGGTGAGTCACAACTGGTCAACATCATTAGGCCAGGACTCTGAGGTCTACACTCATCTCCAGGCCAGAGGTCACTCTTTCAGGGATGATGATGTTCACATCAGGGATGAAGATGTGCACATCCTGGACAGAGAGGAACGATGGTTTGAGAGAGGAGTAAAGGAGGCCATCTTTGTGAAAAGAAACCGTCCATCATTAAACAGGGGTGGAGCCTCCAGGTTCAACTGTCCCCCTCTTACAATGCTGTGGTTGCTAGTATCACTCAGCCCTCTGTGAACAGTAAACAGCCATCAGGTGCTAATGATCCATTGTTAGGCTGATGGTCCTTCTTGAGCATGTGATCAGCTGGTTCTGGTTGTCAGCAGCAAACTGGTTGATCCACTCTGAGAAGGTGCTATTTAAGAGACTGAGCTGAATACAGCACCTCAGACTGAGGAAGTCCTCAGGATGAGAGACGAAACGTTTCTACATTTTTATATTTTTGAATGTCCAGAGGACCAGATTGAACTTTTTTGGATTTTTCTACCTGGATTATTGAGCAGCATCAGGATAGCTATGAAGATTAGCATTGGCCATAAAAACTCATCAGTTCACTTCTGTTTACAACTCATTAACATTTGAAGTCAATTCAAGATGGCCGCCACGGCCAAATGACCTTAACCACAGCACGGCTGGAACACATTCAAGGACAGTGACCCAAGTTTGACTCGTCCCCGGTTTAGACTTGAAGTGTTTCACACGTGGAGAATCTATCAGGAACTATGTCTATAAATATATTACTGGAAAATTAACAAGTTGTTCTTGAACAAAAAGAACCGAAAAATATTTTTTCTGGTGTTTTTTGCTCAAACTACTTTGGAAATATCTTTTTTCCAGTAGTGTTTGCGAAGGAAGAATAACCGAACCGTAGTGGTTCCAGTTCACAGAAAAACAACAAACGTTGTGTCCGAGAGTTTTTAGACCAGACCAGACAAAATGTGAATTTACAGGAAGAGCACGAGCCACCGTGTCCAGCTGCAAATGTGTCTTTCCCAACAACTCAGTAAATCTGGCAAAGCTCAGATGTCCCAGCTTTTCACCATCCTTGAACGCAACATCACCTTTGTGAATTTTTCTGTTCTGAATGCGCTGATGAGTAATTGTTCTGCGATGCTTTCAGGTCTTCATAGAGTCGTGTCTACTTGTGGTTTGTTGAAACACACAGATGACTCTGCTCTGCACTCATTCTCAGCAACGACACACGTCACGCTCACAACATAAAATACAATAAAACTAATTTACCAATGTATAACAGTAAAGAGCCCATGTAAAGGACAGACCTGTGCACGTACTTGAGGCGTTGCCTGATTTTACACATGCGCATTAGGAAGTGTACAAAGGTTAATCTGGAGAAGAAAGTCTCAAAAGTCATATTCACAGGCAAGCTGCTCCGACCGCAGCAGGTGATTTTTGCACATGTATTTGAGAATGTGCATATTCAGAACATTCCAACTCGTGCATCTTGAAATGTGTGCATGTGAAAAGCTGTTGATACATTTGTGAACCTTGTGGATCTAAGATGCTGATATAGGAATGATTATTTTGATGCTTTTATGTCAATTTATACTTATTTTATACTCATTTTATATGCAGCTTATCTGTGCAAGTCAGGCCTGTACTGCAGATGTGTTTTGGAGGAATGAAAATAAGCCTCCGGGGATGCTCTTGCCGCAAGATCTGGCCCATCTTGCGGTTACAGTGACCCGGCGTTTGATGTAGACAGGTCTTTCATCCACCCACGACCTTGGGTTTGAAAGACATGTTTTTATGAGCCATCGCTCTGCTGTACAAACTGCCTTGATGATGGAAAACATGTTTGCTCTGCTCGCACGTCACCCAGTCAGAGGGGGAGTATAAAAGTGTAACACCCAGAATAAGAGTTGAAGTCTGCTGCGGGTCCTGATCCGACGCCCAGCCTGAATTGATGTTACCTTTCTACTCGGACTGAAACCGGCTTCCTCGGTCTGGTGTCACGGTGAGGGGTTTTTACATCAATGCTTGATTTGTACTGAATGTACGTTGCTTTGCTGTATCTGTGGCGGTTTAATAAATGACACTTATTATTCTAGCAGAAAACAGCCTGAGAGTTTTCATTCATTGCTCCGACCTTTCCCCTAACCTGTATCTATCTTGTTAAAGATAATTTCATAGAACAGATGCAGAACTCAGTGTGTGTCTGTGACAACTTCTGAGACTAATTCATCTCCATATCAGCCACAGATAAAGATGAGTGTTGCAGCAAGTTGCTCGCCGCTCAGTTTGAAATACCAGCACGTGCTCTGGAAGACTCCCCGATGCAGCGACCGTCGTGGTGAACACGCTGTCCTCCGCGGCGTTAACGTCCCCCACGGTCACCGTCGTCACCTCTGAAGAACAAGAAGAAATGAAAAAGGCCCAATCAACCCCAACAAAAGCTTTGAGAACAGGAAGTGGCTGCTGGAGGGTTTTAACGACGCAGCGTCACATCACCAGGCTGCAAACAAACTCAGACGACATCAAATTAAACGCTCTTTGTTCTTCAATAAAATCCAGAAAAACTTGTAAGAACGGGAAGAAGAGCCAAGTTTGTCAATTTTCACAAAAACATCACTGGTTTTAATTTGACTCAAATTATTTTATTATCCTTCATCATCATTCTATATCTATATATCTATAGATCTATAGATCGATAGATCTATAGATCTATAGATCTATAGATCGATAGATCGATAGATAGATAGATATAGATATAGATATATATACACATATATACATATGTATATATATAGATATAGTCCAAGACGGTGGAATGAGTTGCCACTGCGTGTCAGGCAGGCTCCCACACTCACAGTCTTTAAGTCTCGCCTGAAAACACACTTTTATTCCCGTGCCTTTGACACGGTGTGATTTGTGTTGATCCTGTCTGTGTTCTTCAGTGTTGGCCATTTAGTGATTATCTGCTTCTATTTGTATCTATATTTTTATTTTATGTTTTCCTGTCCGCTCTGCTTGTTTGTTTCTGTTGTACAGAACTTTAAAGCACTGGGGGAGTGGTGGTGCAGAGGTTAGAGAAGGTGGGCCTGTGATCGGAAGATCGCCGGTTCAAGCCCCGGTACCAACAACATCAAAAATGTGGGTGGGGTAGGTGAAGCATCCACACCTGCCCCCCCACCCTCATTCACCCCACCTTGAGCCCATGAGCAAGGCCCTTAACCCCCACCATCTGCTCCCTAAATAGGTCTCTCTTGAAAATGAGTTCTCGTGGCTCAATGAGACTAACCTGGATGAATAAAGATAAATTTAAAAAAAATAAAACTTTGGTTGGTCTTGTTGTTGTTTTAAGTGCTCTATAAATAAATTGGTATGGTATCATGTACAACACTTCAAAATTAGAGAATTGTTATTTTCTGCTAAACTAAATGGTTTGAACTAATATAACTCATTTCTATGTAATCAATAAAAAGCTCTTTACAACAATCTGTGCCTCATTACCTCCACACACACACATTCACACAGCACTCTACTACACACACACACATTCAATCATAGAAAAGGTAGAAAAGAGAGCCTTGACGTCCTTTTCAGGGACACCACCAAGTCATTGGTTCAGGTATGTTGACGACACCTGGGTTAAAATCAAATCTCAGGAAGTCCAACATTTTACTGACCACATCAACTCTGTGGATAAATACATCAAGTTCACACGAGAAGATGTAAAAAATGGCAGGTTGGCTTTCTTGGACTGTGAGGTCTCAGTCTCTGATAGAGGACATTTGCAAACTGAGGTGTACCACAAACCCACCCACACAGACCAGTATTTGCAGTTTGACTCCCATCACCCTTTGGAGCACAAGTTAGGAGTCATCAGGACTCTGTACCACAGAGCAGACAGCGTCCCCACTAGCTCAGGAGCCAGGAAGAAGGAGAAATCCCACACAAGACAGGCTCTAGAGCAATGTAGATATCCTAACTGGGCCTTCCTGAAAGCAGAGAAGAAACCCAAACAGGACTCCAGTCAGCCATCAGGTGAAAAGGAGGAACCCAGACCCAGACCAGTGGTCATTCCATATGTTGAGGGGGTATCAGAGAAACTGAGACGTTTATTTTCTAAACATAACGTCCCAGTGGCTTTTAAACCCCAAAATACATTAAAGACTGGTTCATCCCAAAGATCCAGTCCCCCGGCACAAACAGAGTAATATTGTGTATGCTGTTCAGTGTCAGGAGGGTGATCAGTCTTACATCGGGGAAACTAAACAGCCACTGGCCAAAAGGATGGACCAGCACAGAAGATCAACATCATCAAGCCAGGATTCTGAGGTCTACACTCATCTCCAGGTCAGAGGTCACTCTTTCAGGGATGAAGATGTTCACAGCCATCAGTGTGCTAATGATCCATTGTTAGGCTGATGGTCCTTCTTGAGCATGTGATCAGCTGGTTTTGGTTGTCAGCAGCAAACTGGTTGATCCACTCTGAGAAGGTGCTATTTAAGAGACTGAGCTGAATACAGCACCTCAGACTGAAGAAGTCCTCTGGATGAGAGACGAAACGTTTCTACATTTTTTTGTTTTGTTTTGCTTTTTTTTTGTTATTTGAACGTTCAGAGGACCAGATTTAACTTTTTTATATTTTTCTACCTGGATTATTGAGCAAGCATCAGGATATTGCCTATTTCTTGTCTCTCAGATCTGTTATCTCATGAGCTGCTACACAGATTTTAATGAATAATTAAATAATTTTTGAAAATTTCAGAAGGTAATCACTGGATGAATGTCTAAAAATGATTGTGGACTTCAGAAGGAACAATAACTTCTACACCCCCCTGAACATAAGAGGATCTGCGGTGGAAGTGGTCTCCAGCTACAAGTACTTGGGTGTGCACCTGAACAACAACCTCAGCTGGAGCAACAACACCACCAGCCTGATGAAGAAAGATCATCAGAGACTCTACTTCCTCAGACGGCTGAGATGAGCTGGTCTGGAAGCTCAGTCCTCACCTCCTTCTACAGGTGTGCAGTGGAGAGCATCCTGTGCTCCAGCATCAACGTGTGGCATGGAGGCTGCACAGCTGCAGAAAGAAAAGCTTTGCAGAGAGTGGTGAAGGCTGCACAGAAGATGTTGGAGTCAGTCTCCCCACCATCACAGACATCTACACCTCCAGATGCAGGAAGAGGACCACCTGCATCATGAAGGACCACACTCACCCAGCACACACACTTTTTGACCCACTCCCCTCAGGAAGGAGGTTGAGGAGCATTAAGTGTAGAACCACTAGACTGAGGAACAGCTTCTACCCTGAGGCTGTTGGACTCATGAATCTCTAACCAGAATAATCACTGTGAAAAATCACATCATGTTGCTGCTGATCTGTTTCATGTTGCTGCTGATCTGTTTCATG
>NC_056507.1:778056-785567 GCF_014905685.2 Nematolebias whitei | reverse complement strand
CTGATCTGTTTCATGTTGCTGCTGATCTGTTTCATGTTGCTGCTGATGTTTCATGTTGCTGCTGATCTGTTTCATGTTGCTGCTGATCTGTTTTAATGTTGATGTGTTCATGCGTGCACATCTGCTCACAGACTCATGTTCATGTTTGTGCTGATGTTCAATGTTTTATGTTATGAGTGCTTAGTGTATATTTAGTTGATGTTTTTCTTAGTTCATATCTTAGATGTTATCACTGTTTTTCTTATACATTTTATTGTTGGATGTAACTGGGACCCTGTGGACATAATTTCGCTCCACCACATGTACCACATGAGGTGCGAATGACAATAAAGAAACTCAGACTCTGACTCTAAAAGGATGAACGTTTGTCATTAATCCAAATTAAAATGGCTTCCACAGCTAATTAACAACTCAGAACCATCTGTAGCTCAGTCAGTTTGACAGTAATTGATGTTGTGGGTGATCTGGCAACAACTGCTGCTGGAGACTAAAGTTACCTTAAGGTTTATACAAAGCTAATAAAAGTACATTAATGTAAAACTCTGGCACGAGGCAGTGGCTCATATACATTTCTTCAAAAAGCTAGGTCTTTAATTTAATAATCTCATATTATTTTATTGTTGAAACTTAACTAATTTCTCTTTAAAATCCTATAGTTTCCTAAAATTGAGTGAGTGGCTGCAGCTTCCAGCAGGAACCTTCCAAACACTTGAATTAAAACTCTACACACTGCCATTTATCTACATGTTTATCACTGCCGAATTTGAGGACATTTAACATAATTAGTAAATTTAGCATGACAAAGATAAAACTTTATATTTATGCGTTTTGTGGCGCTGTCAAAGTGAAGTTACACGATAACTGAACCAAGTTTGGCGCTGCCGAACTTCTCGGCTCTGTCTGCGGTTACGACCAGATCAGGCTTCACGTAGTTTGACGTAACAATACAAGAGTTGGATTTTTATATAAAAACAAAGTTGTTCGTTTGGTTTAATTTCACTGATGAACGTTTCAGCGCTCCTGAACACCAATGGCCGCCTCCCACACTTCGTGCCTCCATACCTGCAAACGCCGCCTCGGCCTCGTTCGGCAGCGACTCGGCTCCCATGTCGATGTTTCCCGGTTCTGCCATCACAGCCATGCGCGTGACTTCGGCCTCCGACTCGGTATCCGAGCCCACTTCGTCCACCGGCGTCCCGTCGATGGGCGGTTCGTCCAGCCCGAGCGCTTTCGTCGCCGAGTCCGCCTCGTCCATGATTCCGAAGAACGAGAGGAGCCGAACGGGACCGAGCGGCCGCGGAACGGAGCGACCCCGAACCGAACCGAACCCAAGATCAGCGCGAGGTCGGAACCAGGCGGCGGAAATCGGTTCAACCAGAACTTTCACCGTAAAATTAAGGGACACGTGAAAGAAAGAAACCAGTTCACCCCAAAGGCGCAATGGCCGCTCTTTGTTTACTTTAACCTCATGTCCCTCGCGACACGCCGGAAAAAACCGGAAATACACGAGTTGAGCCGAAACGACACGACGGCCACTACGAACGTCCTGCTTTTTAAAACGTTCCCACTTGGGTTTTTAGTCGGAGCACATTTAACAGTAACCGTCACTTTCTGCACGTTCTATTAAAATTAAAACAGGAATGGAACATTTAGAGTTAAATGTTGTATCTGTATTTATGTCCTTAATGCAGACATGTTCCTTTGAGTTTTCTACACCGCCTCATCATCCAGCTGTTTTTTCGCTACTTTGTCCTTTTGGTTGCCATTTCATTTTAGTTTGTAAAAAAATCTGGATGCCTCTTTTATGATTGTCTCGGCAATAAACGATTGTATTGTCAGCATAGAGGATGTGTCAGGAATGGTTTGATCTACATTATTTATATAAGTTATAAAAAGAGTGCGTCCTAAAACTGAGCCTTGTGGCACACCATTTGTGGCTGTGACCGTTAAATAACTAAAAAAAGTACCATTGTGATGGGATTAACCTGTCTAAATAAAGGTTGAATTGTGTCGAACACATTGCCTCCGATCTGATAGAAAAGTAAGGAACAGTGTGATGCATGCTCAACCAACACTGAGAAACCAATACCTGAGATGAGGTGATGTGATGTCCAGTATCGAAAGCTTTAGACAGGTCTAAGTGCAGCACAGTACTGTAATCCATCCTGCTTCATCATTAAAAGGGTTAGTGAAGCAGTCGTGCTGTGTTCCTGAAGACAGATCGGTGGGAAGAAAAATGTCAAAAGAATCAAAACATGTTGATCTGAATATGGACTTCCATTCATTTCTGTAGAACAACTCTGACCTTTATCCCAAATTAAACAACACGTTTTTCATCTTTTAGTCTGCATTCGACATCGTCCAGTTAGATTTGTTCCGTCTCAAACTTGTGCTAAAAGATGATAAAACCAAAGGGATGCTGTTTTCAAACAGGAAGTCGGTCCCAGCGGTTCTTCTGCCTCATTCATCCAACCTTTATTTCTACAGGTTAATCCCACTGAGCCTCAGGGACTCGTTTACAAGACACCTGACTTTTTAACCACGTGCAGACAACAATCATAAAGAAAGCAAATAAATAGAGAAGAACAAATGAAATGGTAATAAAACAAAGTTAGATAAGAAGGCGATGTAGAAAACTGAAAACAGGAACATGTCTGCGTTGGTTCTTCCAGGAACTTACCAGATGTTTGAAGTCACTTAGAGAGGTCAAAGGTCGAGAGCTTCAGATCTTTTCACAAGATGTTCCAGGAACCAGGAGCGGAGGAGGTCCTTTAGTTTGTCTGCATGTTGTTAGTCTTCTACATCACCTTATAATGTAGCTTGTTTCATTTTTACATCATTTCTTCCATTTACTTTTCAGTTTAGATGTTTTATGATTGTTGCCTGTAGCTCCTCTGTGTTCTTTGTTTAAAACAGGCCTCTCCTGTAAAGGAGTCCTTCAGGCTCACTCTAGAAATAAAGCTTGAATTTAAAAAGTGTGCCAATCTAAACTCGGGTCACTCCAAAGCCCTAAATCGAACCCAACATCCACGTCTCACCCCGTCAGGAGTGGACTTTGGTCTCAGACCGGCCCCGCCAAGTCTTCACAAATCTGGTCCGCAGTTTTCAGACATCAGTGTTAAAACGGTTTCATACCGAAATTTTAAAGGCAAAGCAACAAATTAAATTTGAAATGGTTTTATTTTGCCATTCATTATAATTTGGTTAAGAAATTAAAGTAGTGATGCGAGTCATGATTTTTAAAAATAAATATATGCGTTCTTTTATTAATATACAACAAAACCAAAGCATTGTCAGCAAATACAACTCCCACAATAACGTCAATATACGAGCGTCTCTGCAGGAAACCTTTTCAGTTGACTGGATCACCATCAGGTTTTCATGCATCATGCCTGATCAGCACAAAACACTCAAAAATATTGATTATAGAAAACTAATTAATGATAGATCTGTCATTCAATGTCAGAAACAAGCCTGCACATGAACAGAAACACTTGTACACAAAAAGTAAATGAAATAAACGAGGTTCCCTCCACGTTGATAAATCTGCTGCCACCAAAGATCAGCTGCTTCCACATGTCGACTTCCTGTCTTTATTGAGTTCATCGTTGGGATGCTGTGAGGTCAGGAGCCGAGACATCTTTTCCAATGGGACACATTTACAGGGACATTTGTTCTTGGATGCCACTTGGGCTCCGCCTACTCTCTGCCCAAATTTGGATTTCCTGGCTGCAGGAAGGGGTGTGCAACTCCGTTACCGAAAGGAGCCAAAACATAAAAACTTTGTCCGAGCCACTTTCAGCTGATCCCTCATCGAGTCAGATACCTGCAGTTTGATGTTTGCTGCAGTTCATGAAGAAGAGTTTGATCTTCTCCATGTTCTGCTGCTCTGTCCTCATCAGAACCAGTGACAGAATGATCCAGACTTCTTTCTGGCTCCAAAGTTAGCCAGCTGCCAAGACAAGTTTGGACTAAATGATGTATCAGGATTTTAAAGACAAAATGAGAGGAGGTGCAGTATTTTACATTTAAATGATCATCTTGAGGATCAGACTCGACCCGTGGGTCTTGAGTGTATAAACGTGTTGATTCTTTTACACCCCCCCCCCCCCTCAAACAGTCCAGGAACCTTTGGGAAATGGATTTCACCAGTGAGCTGTACAGCAGCTCACCTAAATACTTTCCTTCAACGTCCACTTTGGTGCTGAGTGAAAAGCTGAGATTATTTAATCCTATGTACAGTGTTCCAGTCTACAGCCTGAGCTCCCCACCCGGGTCAGCGCTGGATCCTGGAGACCAGGTAATAGAGAAGGAAGAAGACGAGGACCAGCCCCAAGGAGACGTAGCAGAGGAGGCGGCGGTTGTCTCTGCCAGATCGAACCATGGTGGAGAAACGCTTCACGCTGCCGCTCAGCAAGCCCGTGGCGCTCAGGAAGTTGGAGTCCTGACAGAGACAAAGGGACGGTCCAGTTAGGCGAGGTTCTGTCTATTAACAGTACTTATCATCAGGTATAGAACGCAGAGAAAAAGGTAAAAACCTTTGTCCAGGCTGGGCTAAACATCTTTATGCACTTATGTTTTAACTAGAAACAGGACTGGAAGCTGGAAGTTGAGGCCACAGAGGACAAGCACCCCCTGTAGGACGGATGAAGTCCAACCCCTCCATGTAAACCAATGGAACATTTTCAAAAAGAAAAGGAGCGCAGGTCATTTAGTTCAGGTGAAGATCGTTGATTGACGTCGTTCTCACCAGCACCGTTACACTAACGGACTCATGTTGAGAGGGTGTGTAGGTGGGACTTGTGTATTGAGGGTACAGCCCTCTGTCCCTAGCCTCCGGTCCCAAAAAACACCACATGGAGCCCCCCCACCAACCAAAACATACAAATCTGGCATTCGTAAATGAATGAAGAAAAGGAGGGATGAGTGCAAGTGCTTGAACAAATGATCAGCAGGTGGTGAAGACACAGGAAGGCCTCACCATGCCGTCCAAGTAGTCGTTCTGGTCGTCGACCTCTCGGTCAATCTCATAGGCCAGCTGTCAGAAACACAAGTGCAAACATTTCATTACAAACTGATACCGTTAAAGTTGGGCTGGTCTCGAAACGTGACGCAAAGTTTCATCTAAAGAACACCTTCACCCTCCGCCTGCCAGCCCCGACCTTTGACTAATATCACCGAGAAGAAACGCAGCTCAGCCGTGGGTCAAACCTTGTAAAAGTCCTTCGTGATCTCAAACATGCTTTGAGAACGACTCTCAGCTACTACCACACTTTCATTCATTCAACCTTTGTTTCTACAGGTTAGTCCCATTGAGCCACGAGGACTCATTCACAAAGGAGACCTGATTTAAACAGAGTGATGACAACAGTGAACAACAACAGTAGACATTTACAAATGATTCATACAAGTTAGTTTTTTCAGGAACCAGCCGATTCCAAACAACAGGAAACCTGTTATCATAAATACGATCGTTTACGTCTTCGGCGTCCTCCTGACATTCTCAACGGGGCATGAGGGCTCTCCAGGACCCTGTCGCGTTGCTGGAAAGATTTTGGTTGATTGTGTTGAAAGTCCAGCTGAGCAGATCCACAACAGTAACATATTTTCCAGCGGACCTAGAAGTTGCATCCGTTCATATTTGTCTAATAAAGTGGAAAAATCCATAAATATGTGGCTTCGCCGTGTACGGCGCATCTGTTATGCGTCACCGCTGACGTGTCACGTTTGTTACACGGCAGCGGTGACAATGTGGACTGGTGTGTCAAAAATGGGTGGGCTGCCTGCCAAATGGCAGCAGTGGGAGCGTGCACGGGAGGACTTTAACAAGAACTGAACAAGTTTAACGCTTAAAAACAATTATTTGTTTGCTCGAAATGATATTAAATGTGTGTCTCGGTCTAACATTTGCTTAATAAATGCACTTTAACGGTCAAATCAGCTGCTTTTCACCGGAGCGGTGCAGCTGGTTTGACGTTCGGTCCAAGCAGCGAGCAGAATCAAGGTGGGGGTTCTGTGGTAAATGGACTGCACCTATACAGCTCCTTTCCATCTTATTTCAAGATACTCAAAGCTCTTTACAACAATCTGTGCCCTCCCATTCATACAGCTCTATACTAGATCTCTATGAAGATAATTGAACAAATCACTCTAAAGAGACTGATCAGAGCTTCATCACATTCAGACACTGATGGGACACACATCAGAGACGATGAGGGGTTCAGTGTGTTGCCCAGGGACACTTCAGCATGTGACTGCTGGTGGAGTCGAACCCTCAACTCTCCCATTGGAGGATGACTGTTCTAACCACTCAGACACAGTTGTTCTACAAAAAGTCGATTGTGTCATTAATAGCTGGTGAAGATTCTCAGTCATCCAGGACGTGGTAAATTCAAAAAAGTTCAAGAAAAAAACAATAAAGTATAATAAATAAAGTCCAGTTGTTTTTGTCTTGAACTTTTTAGAATTTGTCATTATAGCCACGTTTACCTATTACATGACACAACATAATGCCATACAGCTACTACTACTCTGCTGCCATCAAGTGGCTGAAAGTGGTACTGCTCAACTATTTTTCAGTCAGAATGAATAAAAACGATCATATCTCGGCCAAAAAATAGTTTATAAATATGGGAACGAATCCATTAATATGTCGCTTCGGCCTATAAGTCGCACGGCATGTAAATTATGCAAAAAAGTCTGACTTATAGGTCGGATAATACGGTAGTTTTATTTTGTGAAGATGTGTAAAATATGAGCTCCGATACAGAGACAGAGAGCAAAATAAGCAGGAGGCGGTCAGGAGAGGGAAGAGAAAGCATCCGCCTCGTACGAGTGAGAAAAAAAAATGTATGCAAGTTTCAGCTTTTTCTGCTATTTCGCTGGTTTATGCTAATTTAAGCTTTTTCAGCTAATTCCACATTTTTTGCAATAATTTCAAATTTTCAAGGATTCAAGTTTTGTATTTGTCATTCAACCACATTTTCAGCCTAATTCAGCAAAAATGTGCTCTCTCCACTTCCTTCTAGTAACTTAAGCTTCTTTCTGCTTTTTAAGTTACTTTTCAGCTGTTTTTCTTTGCTAATTTCAGCTTTTCTTTTACCTAACTTCCTAATTTTTGTGCTAATTTCTGTTTATTTAAACTTAATTCAGCTATTATGCTCTTTCTGCTGTCTTCTGCTCATTTAGGCTTGCTCTTCCATTTCAGCTACATTTGTGCATGTTTTAGCTAATTTCAGCTGTTTTTCAGCAAGTTGTTCTGCAATAAGCCTTCACGCTGTTTTCGCAGGAAATGCGATTTCTCTAGTTTAAGCTGGTTGCCACAATTAATCAACACTAGCCACAGAAATATGACCATAAGCTAAATTATTGAGCACACATTGGGACATAGCTTTATTTAATTTGACAGCTGATCTGTCTCACCATACTCCATGAGACGGAACTGATCTGTCTCACCATACTCCGTGAGATGGAGCTGATCTGTCTCACCATACTCCGTGAGATGGAGCTGA
>NC_056507.1:776786-778046 GCF_014905685.2 Nematolebias whitei | reverse complement strand
GTCTCACCATACTCCGTGAGATGGAGCTGATCTGTCTCACCATACTCAGTGAGATGGAGCATAACGTCAAAGGTTCTAACTCTGCCTCCTCAGCAGAAGGTGGTTTCAGCTCTCATATGAAAGGCGTTGAGCGAGAAGCGTTTAACTATGACTCTGATAAACCAAGAGAACTCTTGTGGGTTTTCACGTACAGATTTCAGTCTGGAGACCTTGGTGGCCAAATTGTTGGTGATTCGTTTGTTCTCAGCATCCAGCATGTCGTCCACAGAGCCATGACCTAAAGACACACACACATCGTTAGATTAATTAGAGCCTCTGCTTCGTCACACTGCTCACTTTTAAACAAGATCTCATCAGATTTGTTTTAATGTAATCACGACCGACCAAAATGATTCTTATTCCATTTAAAAAGCAGGTATAACCCCTTTAATTAATGTTTTAAAGAGACATCAAACCTCAGTGAACATAATCTCAAATTATCACAGCAAAGCTTAGATTTGTTGAGGTTTAAGTTGAAGATCTTCCTCCTGAGAAGCAGCAGGAAGTCTGTGTTCTTGTTGGATCAGAGCGATCTACCAACATTATGACAGAAAGGCTGTCCATCACTCCCACATTAGTCTGAACAAGTTTAAACCTTGTTCACGTTTAAAGCAGGTCTCTCTGAGACCAACCTGCAGAAATAAAGCGGACTGAATGAGGGAACTCGTGTTTATCACTGCTAATGTTAACGTTGAGCCATCAGTCGTTTTCCTCTCAGAGAGGAGCTGCATGTGCAGCTGGTACTCCAAGGTCACCTCCGAGTCTGTGCTGAGAGGTCGAGGTCATCGTGCTGAAAAGTGTGTAGAAAAAAACACTTCTTCAAAAAATCTTTTTTCTCCCGTCTTCTGGACAGCTGATGATTGCGACCTGCTGGTCACGACCAAGACGACAGCTTAAACTTCAGTGCCAACTGACGGTACTATAAAAAACAACCCTACAACCTTTACAAATAAACTTTAAGTAAAGATGGAGGCTAGAGTTGGCTCACGAAAGAAGAAAACGACGGGCTCAGTCTTATGGACTGGAGACCTGTCCAGGGTGTCCCTGTGATGGACTGGAGACCAGGTGTCCCCCGTCTCACGCACAGTGACTGCTGGATATAGGCACGCAGTGAGCCTCATGAGTCAAAAAGGAAGAAGTGGGTAAAGATGGATGGACTGATGGATGGACTGATGGATGGACTGATGGATGGACTGATGGATGGATGGACTGATGGATGGA
>NC_056507.1:775370-776776 GCF_014905685.2 Nematolebias whitei | reverse complement strand
GGATGGACTGATGGATGGATGGACTGATGGATGGACTGGTGGATGGATGACAGATTAATTCTGTTACAGATGAATATGCAGCCTACCAAACTATTTGGTTTATTTAGTTTTGCATCCCTAAATTTGAACTGAGCTCCCCTGAAAATGTCAGAAACCATCGTTAGGACTGTGTAAGGCAGCTCACTTCTCAAACCTTGGATTCACCAAAATATTAAATACGTTTGGAACAAACGTGGAATAAATGATGACAATCTTAAACGGGCTAGTAAAATCTACGATTCTTTTTGCACAAGTCAGATCGATGCCACCTGTCAATCCATCCAGTAGGCTCGTCAGCATCGGACCAATCAGCGACCTCGGTTTGTCCCCAAGTGAAACGGACACTTTGTGCTCAGAGGCATTTTGTGAAAATTCATCAGAAACATGGTTAAAACAAAAGCGGTCAGTGGAGAACATGTAGTTCAGACTGCGTTGCCCTGAGTGTTTAGAAGGCCCTCATACAGTTTACCTTAAACGGAGCCTGGAAAAATGTAAAATGTGGATAAAGTCCTGCGGCCGACCTCATGAGCAGCTGAACACAACAGTGATGATAGAAAGGAGAGGTTTGGTGTTCTCCAGGAAATAAACTGGTTTAGAGCTGCGGTACTACTCCCATTAAAGGACACGGAGACAGATATCCAGTTAAGGGTTCATTTATTTGCTGTTTCTTCTGGAAATACACCGAGCAGTAGAAAAAGTCTAATCCACGCAGCATGGGCATTTTTACACACAGAGCGGTGCGTTCACAAGCGTCGGAACACGTACGGTGCATTTAAGAGCATACGAATTATGAAACTTAGAAGCAAGCTATAACTAAACAGAGCTTAGCTCAGTAAACAACTACACATGGACTACAGTGTGGACTTTCTAACAAGTGACCAGAATCAGAATGCCTTTGTCATCATACACAAGTACAACGAGACTGAGCCGCTCCTGTTTCAGTGCAAAACATGCTCAAAATAACACACACCTACAAATATAAGGCAATATACATATAACAGCACTAGGAAAGTAAATACATAATAATAAAGTGATAAACAGGAAGTACCACATGTTCGTCTGTACAAAGGTAAATCCTCCATTTTTGGTCATAATTAGGACACTTAGTGGTTAAATTAAAGGTTAATACTTAATGTAGTTGTGCTTTGTGTGATTGAAATGTAGAAATAGTTATGCTGCAACTCCTGGTTGCATCAGTTAAGTCTTTGTTATGATCAGTCAACACTGCATTTTGTAATTGTGTACAAAGCGTTCATCAGGTTGTATGTTTTATATGTATTTATATGTACTGTACATATATTCATATATACTGTGCATATATTCATATATACTGACATATATTCATATATACTGTACATATATTCATA
>NC_056507.1:774902-774970 GCF_014905685.2 Nematolebias whitei | reverse complement strand
ACATATATTCATATATACTGTACATATATTCATATATACTGTACATATATTCATATATACTGACATAT
>NC_056507.1:765100-774892 GCF_014905685.2 Nematolebias whitei | reverse complement strand
TTCATATATACTGACATATATTCATATATACTGTACATATATTCATACTGTACATATATTCATATATAGTGACATATATTCATATATACTGTACATATATTCATATATACTGTACAAGCTTTAAATGTTTTCTAATGACTGTGTATTGTTGTGTACCTCATCTTTGCTTTTGTTGTGTTTAAAACAGGTCTCTGTCAACACACAGGACCCACACTGGGGTGGGGGGCTAAGGACCCAGACTGGGGTGGGGGGCTAAGGACCCAGACTGGGGTGAGGGGCTAAGGTCCCACACTGGGGTGGGGGGCTAAGGTCCCAGACTGGGGTGGGGGGCTAAGGACCCCGACTGGGGTGGGGGACTAAGGTCCCTAAGGGCAGTTTCAAGAATCGCCCCTGAATATAATCATTTAGGATTTTAAACATGTTTTCTGCTGCTAGCAGTCTTTTAGGGAGGAAAAACTCTAATAGCAGCGCTTTAACTCTTTTGTCCGCATGTCAAAAACATGATTTAATTTAAAAAAGTAACTTTTGGGCTCAAATCAGACCAGTTAAAGCTACATGCTAGCTAACGCTTAGTTTCGAACTCGCGCTAATTTAGAATCACGCGCAGCAGGAGAGACTTTTGTTCTCCTCACATGGCTGAACCACATCAAACCTGAAACACATCAAACCTGAACCACATCAAACCTGAAACACTGCAACGTAACCAAAATTAAGACGTGTCAAAAACAAACCTCTATTCCAGTCCGCCATACTCCTGAGAAACGTCACATCCGGTCACAACCAACTTGCGCTGGAACAGATGCGCGTGATCACTTTGTGAGAAGGAGGAGCCTTGAACTAGAGAAACATTAAAAGGCAAGGGCCAAGAATTTATGCCGCCATGTTGAAAAGAGCTAAACGTAGCAAGGTGGACGTCGCATTGCCAAAATAACAACAGACCACACATTTGAAAGCCTAAAATAAGCGAAGTGGTTCTATTAGTGCTGGCCAAACGAAGCTTGTCTAAAGCTTTGAAGCTTGTTTCGAAAAAAAAAAAACGCTTTTCAACATAATCCTCTTAGGCGCCAATGGGTGGCCAAAAGTATAAAAAGCAGCTTGAATCCATCCATCCATCCATTATCTTTACCCGCTTATTCCATTTTGGGTCACGGGGGTCGCTGGTGCCCATGTCCATCAATCACTGTGCAAGGGGTGGGGGACACCCTGGACAGGTCTCCAGTCCATCACAGGGACACATAGAGACAAACAAGACAACCATTCTCTCTCTCTCTCACCTCAGGACAATTCAGAGTCACCAATCAGCCTAACATGCATGTTTTTAGTCTGTGGGAGGAAACTGGAGCACCTGGAGAAAACCCACGCAGCACGGAGAGAACATGCAAACTCCACCCAGAAAGGCCCCTGGCCAGGATTTGAACTGGCAACCTTCTCGCTGAGAGGCAGCAGCTCTACCAACTGTGCCACTGTGCCGTCAGATCGTGTCACTTGTTTTTGTTAAATTTTTTATAAAAACAAAAATGTTGAAAATAAACTTTAATGTTGTAGCAAATTTCTGTGCATGGAGCATAAAAATTAATATTATTATTGTTTTCTTATGTTCAGTCAGGATTATGGTCAAAGTGTCTGTTGCTCTTTAGAACTTTGAGTTTTTTTTAATTGTATTTATTTATTTAGCTTGGCCCTAATCCTCTTCTGTAGGATCTATGAGGCTGCAGATCATCACCTCGGATACCATACTGAGCAGCACAGGGGCTCCTCAGGGCACGGTCCTCTCAGCGTTTCTGTTCACCCTTTACACCTCGGACTTCAGGTCCAACTCACAATCCTGCATCTGCAGAAGTTCTGGATGATCTGCCATAGTGGGCTGCACCACTGGTGACCAGGAAGCTGAACACAGAGGTGGTGTGGACAGAACCACCTGCAACTCAATGATGGAAAAACTGAAGAGCCGCAGGTGGACTACAGGAAGAAGACCCCCCCATCAACATCAAGGGAACTAAGGTGGACACTGTGGACTGATACAAGTACCTGGGGATCCACCTAGACAATAAAATGAACTGGACAGCTGACACCAACACCCACTACAAGAAAGGACAGAGTCTACTTTTTCTTCTGAGGAGACTCAGGTCCTTTAACATCTGCAGGACCATGCTGCAGATGTTTCACCACTCAGTGGTCTCTGCAGGACCATGCTGCAGATGTTTCACCACTCGGTGGTCTCCAGCGTCTTCTTCTACTCTGTGGTGAGCTGGGGCAGCAGGGTGAAGAAAGCTGATGCCAACATATCCTGATGCATGCTCAACAGACTCGATAAGCTCATGAAGAGATCTGGTTCAGTTCTGGAAGTGGACCTGCAGTCTCTGACAGAGGTGTCTGAGCAGGGGATGCTGAGGAACCTGCTCCAGATCCTGAACATCACATCACCCCCCCTGCATGACACCCTGGACTCACTGCAGCACCTTTAGTCAGACTGAGAGCACGAGGTGCTCCACAGAACAACACAGGAAGTCCTTCAAACTGTTCAACTCCCCCTCGACTGAAAAATGTTGGATTGTATACCAGGATTATTGAGCATGGACTTTGTTCAAAACCCGTCCTGAAAAATCCTCCATCTTAGACCTGCTTCTAACTAATATGCCTCACAAACTCCCTGGTACAGGTGTATCCGCTGATATTTTGAGTGATCATTGTGTGACAGCGACTCTGAGATATTAAACTTCCACCTTCTAAGCCCAGATTAATACAAAAAGGGATCTGAATCATTTCTGTAAACAGTCATTCCTCTGGGATCAGTCTCACTTTGACTGGCATCGTATTCTGTTAACTGATGACGTGAACTCTGCTTGGAACTATTTCCATAATAGTTTCATTTATTTTGTGAACAAACATGCTCCTTTTCGTCAGTTCAGAATAAAGGGACGAGACAGCCCCTGGTTTACTCCAGAGCTAGCTGACCTCCTGCACAGGAGAGACCATCTTTGGGCCACAGCGAGAAAATCTGGCTCAGACACTGATTGGTTGAGTTTTCAACAGATGAGGAATAAATGTACAACTGCTGTCAAAGCTGCAAAACACAACTATTTCTTATCTCAGACCTCCAAAAATATAAATGACCCTAACAGATTCTGGAAAACCATCAAATCTCTCTCAGGCACCCCCCAATCATCTGACCTCCCATCACAACTTCTCGTTAACTCTGTTCCTGTGTCAAATCAGCACGAGATCCTGAACTGTTTCAACAAACATTTTGTTGCTTCTAGTTCTTTATTTGACACAGTAACTAATGGAAGATCAGCCACTTCACTTAATAACCAAACTTCTTCAAATCAAATCCCTCCTACAAGTCAATCCTCAGTTAATCACAGCTTCTCTTTTTCTCCGTTCTCAGTCAGTGAGGTCAATAAACTGTTAAAAGATCTTGACCCTAAAAAATCTGCAGGTCCAGATGAACTTCCACCTTATTTCTTAAGGCTGGCTGCTCATATCATCACAGTCCCTGTGACCCACATCTTCAATCTCTCCATGAGACAAAACTCCATCCAGACACTTGAAAACAGCCTTTGTTCTTCCTTTGCTGAAGGGAGGTGACCCCCCCTCACTGAACAACTATGGACCAATCTCTAAACTCTGCATTTCAGCCAAGGTTCTAGAAAAACTGATAAACTCTCAAATCAAAAATGACCTGGACTCATTTAACATCTTACCTCCACATCAATCTGGTTTCAGGAAACAACACAGCACAACCACTGCTTCACTGAAGGTTCTTAATGATGTTGTTGAAGCACTGGATGCTAAGGATTATTGTGCTGCACTTTTCTTAGACCTGTCTAAAGATTCTGACACTGTGGATCAGAACATCTTGTGTCATAAACTCTCAGAAATTGGTTTCTCAGATCACACCATTGGTTGGTTCTCTATCTCTCAGACCGGAGGCAATGTGTTCAACATAATGGTACTTCCTCCAGTTATTTAACAGTCAACAACGGTGTACCACAAGGCTCAGTCGTAGGACCCACCCTCTTTACAATATACATACATAGTGTAGGTAGAAACATCCCTAATGCATCCATACATTTCTATGCTGATGACACAGTTGTTTATTGTCGAGCTAAAACTGTTGCTAAGGCTTTCTAGCTTTTGAAATCTGCATCATTAACATCATCCAGACTGATTTGTTTCACCTCAAACTTGTCCTAAATGCCGACAAAACCAAAGGGATGCTTTTTTCAAATAGGAAGTTGGTCCCAGCAGTTCTTCCTCTGTTTTTATCCTCAAATGGTGTTCCCATTGAGTTTGTTGATTCCTATAAATATTTGTGTATCTTGGTCGACTCACTTCTCTCTTTTAAGCTCCATGTGGAAAACTTGGTAAAGAAACTGAAAGTTAAACTGGGTTTCTTTTTCATAAACAGATCCTGTCTAACTCTGAATGTTAGGAAACACCTTGTATCTGTGACTTTCCTTCCCTCCATTGATTACGGTGACATTATTTACATGAACACTCCTACAAGAACCCTGCAGATGTTGGATGCTGCAGATGTTGGATGCTGCAGATGTTGGATGCTGTCTATTATGGTGCACTAAGATTCATAACTGGCTGTAACTACTGTACCCACCACTGCACCCAGTATTCACTGGTTAACTGGTCACCATTAACTTCACACAGACTCTCTCACTGGTACATCTTCATCTTTAAATCACTTCCTGGTCTGCTGCCTTCATACATCTCCTCCTACATGTCTCTGTGTGAGTGCAGCTACAGCGTGCGCTCTCAGGACATCATTACCTGCAGTGTTCCCTCAGTGAGGACTGAACTAGACAAAAGGACCTTCTCCTACTCCGCTCCTGTTTCCTGGAATATCTTGTAAAAAGATCTGAAGCTCTCGACCTTTGACCTCTCTAAGTGTCTTTAAGAATTTGTTGGACTCCTGGCAGGGACCAATGCAGACATGTTCCTGTTTTTAGTTTTATACATTCACCTTATAATCTAGCTGTTTTTTTTTGTTGTTGTTGTTGTTACCTTTTTCTTTTAGCCATCCTATTTGTAAAAAAACAAAACAAAAAAAAACTGTAGTATGCTTTTTTATAACTGCTTATTGTTGTTGCTGTTGTCCATTGTTGTCATCTTTCTTTGTTAAATCAGGTCTCTCTTGTAAATGAGTCCTCGAGGCTCAATGGGATTTACCTGTAAAGGTTGATTGATTGTTCCTCCCCCTTTCTACACAGAGGACAATAAAATTAATCCTGCACCAAAACAAACTCTTTAATGTTTCTGTCTGACCTGTTTAGATCTTAATGATGGTATTTTTATATTCTGTTATTTTGTAGATCTTGTGATTCTTGTGTCTGTTCCTTTGTACTGAAACTCTGGAACAACTTCCTGCAGGATCAGTAAAGTCCTAGTTTATCTTATTGTTCACAAAACCTGAATACGAGATGACGCCGAGATTTTCTGGTTATTCTGGATTAACCAACCATGAGCCAGTTTTACAGAAGCAGTGTCACGTGTTAGTTTAGAGACTAATTCAGATTATCGGAGCCAGTGTGGCGTCACCCCGACTGGAAAACTTCTTCAGTTTGCAGTAAACGCCTCATCCATGCAGTTGTAATTTTATCATTTGGTCTGAAATAAATATAATTTCATGTATCAGATGATCACAGATGTGAAAAAATTGTGGAGTCTCAGTTGAAACAGTTTTTGGGGGATCACGCTATCCTTGAGTTATTCCAATCTGGCTTCAAATCTCTCCATAGCACTGAAACTGCTCTACTGAAGGTTTTTAATGACATTTTCATATCCACAGACGCAGGTGATTCTGTGCTGCTTGTCCTATTGGACCTTACATCTGCTTTTGACACCATCGACCACAATATCCTCATTTCTAGACTGGAGCAGTGGGTGGGCATCACAGGGTCAGCCCTTAAATGGTTTGGGTCCTACCTCTCTGACAGAACCTTCTGTGTCAATATCAAAGATTTTAGTTCGGCATCGACCGCACTCCAGTGGGGGGTACCGCAGGGGTCCATCCTCGGTCCCCTTCTCTTTTCTTTATACCTGCTGCCACTAGGTGCTATCTTCCGCAAACACGACATACCCTTTCATTTCTATGCCGATGATTGCCAAATTTACTTCCCCCTGAGGCACAGAGGCACACGCTCTATTCAGCCTCTTCTTGACTGCCTGGCTGACATCCGGGACTGGATAGCTTTAAACTTCTTAAGCTTCAATGAGAAGAAGTCTGAAGTCATGCTGTTCCATCCCAGTGGCTCACTCATGAACCATGACATTGACCTTTTCTCTCTAGCCCCGCTAGAGAAACAAAAGGTCACTAATCTGGGGGTGATAATGGACCCGTCCTTAAAACTCAACAGTCACGTAAACATGATGGTCAAATCCTGTTTTTTTCAGCTGAGACGGCTGTCTAAGCTGAAGCCTATACTCTCCAAAAAGAACCTCGAGACAGTGATCCACGCCTTCATAACATCTAGGCTTGATTACTGCAATTCACTTCTGTTTGGAATCAGTCAGTCCTCCATTGCTCGTCTACAACTGGTCCAAAATGCTGCAGCCCGATTTTTAACTGGCACAGGCTATAGAGAGCACATCACGCCAGTTTTGGCCTCCCTGCACTGGCTACCCATTCACCTTCGGATCCAATTCAAAATTCTCATGTATGTTTTTAAATCACTGAACAGTTCCGTCCCATCCTATCTCACTGATCTTCTGCAGCCATATGTCCCACCGCGCTCTCTGAGGTCAGCAGACCAGATGCTTCTCTCAGTCCCAGAAACCCGTCGTAAGCTCAGGGGTGACAGGGCTTTCTCTGTTGCAGGTCCACGACTGTGGAATGAGTTGCCACTGAGTGTCCGGCAGGCTCCCACACTCTCAGTCTTTAAGTCTCGCTTGAAGACCCACTTCTATTCTCTTGCCTTTAACACGGTGTGATTTGTTTTGGTCCGGTCTGTTCTCTACTCTGTTGGCCATTTTAGTTAGCTTCTGCTGCTATTTGTATCTGTATTTCTATTTTATGTTTTCCTGTTCGCTGTGCATGTTTGTGTTTCTTTTGTACAGCACTTTGGTTGGCCTTGTTGCTGTTTTAAGTGCTATATAAATATATTGGTATGGTATGGTATGTGTCCTGTCTGAGTGGAGCTCGTTTTCAGGAGTTGAAGACGTTTCTTGCGTGAGAAGTTTCTAAATCAAAAACGTGTAGAGCGTCTCGAGCGTTTGGTTCTGTAAACCAGATCCACGAGCAGATCCTCCCTCACGATGGAGCTCAGTGGGGTCTTTGTCGGACACCAGCAGGTAAACATCTGTATCAGCTGTTGGAGTCAACACTGTGTCTGTGGGCCGTCCTTTAATTATCCATCAAACACCTGAACAATCAGAAGTTTCAAATTGTATTTTTTATTTTTAAAAAGATGAATTTCAGCACATGAAAAGAAGACGAGCTGTTTGTTTCTGATGCTGCCTCAGAATAATGAAGCTCAACCAAACTGTGATGTCATCAGTTTCAAAACGTGAGCCCTCCTCCAGGAGACGGGGGTGTCAATCAGACTAAAGGGGGAGGTCCTCCTGCATCACGTGCTTCTGCTGCAGCTGTGCAGCACTTTTTTAAAGTAGTTCCTGAACTCCGTGTTGAAGATGGTGTAGATGACGGGGTTGAGGGCGCTGTTCACGTAGCCGAGCCACGTCACGATGCTCATCAGGGCCGGAGGGATGTTGCAGTCCTGGCACTGAGCTCGCATGATGTGGAGGACGAAGAAGGGGGTCCAGCAGAACAGGAAAGCACCTGCAGGAGGAGGACATGTGAGTACTGGAACACTTTGAAGACATGTTGGACATCAGTTGCATGACAGGATGGAGACAGTGTGACAGTGATGAGTCTGTCAATCAAGGATTTCTGACACCAGAGTGAGCCAGTAGATCAACATGGACAACTCGTCAAAGGAAACTCATGACAGGAAGACAACTTCGAACCATAAAAACTTCTGAAAGTATTTTAAACTCTTCTTTGGTAGAACTCCACTTTTTTTGTCACAACCTTTAACTGGTTCTGTCCTGCAGAACAGAAGTCCAGATGTCTGGTCTTTAGTCGTCACGGACGAATGGACGCTCATCAACGATGGATGGAAAGATGAATGGATAAATGGTTGGATGAATGGTTGGATGATGAATGAATGAATGAATGGAAATATGAATGATAAATGGTTGGATGAATGGTTGGATGATGGATGGATGATGGAAATATGAATGGATAAGTGGATGGATGGTTGGTTGGATGGATCATTTCAAGTTGTGTTTATTATAGATGATGGATAAACATTTTGATGAATGGTTGGATGCTAGATGGATAAATGGATGGATGGATAAATGACAGACAGACAGACGAGACAGATAGATGGATGGATGGATGGATGGATGTGTGGATAAACTGATGGACAGATGGATAGCTGAACGATAGATAAATGGAAGGACGGATGGATAAATAATGGAAAGATAAAGGATGGATGGTGGACGGATAGAAAGGATGAAAAGAAATGGGCGTGGCTCAGCATAACTGCAGTTTCCCAGCAGGCTCCTGTTGTGCAGAACCTGAACACACAGATATCCAGCATCACATTAATAGACACATTACGAAGTAGAAGAAGAGCAGCATTGACGAGGCGTCAACAGATGACGAGCATGAGTGTTCTTAAACCGTGCCGTTGTTCACATGGACTTCATATGTTCATGTCATTCCATGCTTTAGTAGAAACAGTTTTTAAAGGCTGCTCGTGGCAAGTGTCCGTTTGTAGCAGACCTAGTCGAGCGACCACGTCCACAATTGGTTTAGGCATCAAAGTAGAAAGAGCTACGTTACTGACGCCATGAAAAACCTGAAAGTACAATTTAATACTGCTGTGTAAGACGTAGCTTTGAAAAGATGGAGCATTAGAAAAAGAAAGGTCTGCTGAGTCCAGCCGGGAAGTTTCTTGTGAATGTTCTCGGCCTCACTGGTGATTTTATCTTCTTTTTAGGGGTGCTCAAGCAGTGTGGGCTGCACAAAGGTGCAACAGGTGCTAAATAATTTAAAATCATTTATTTTAAATACAAAATCCATGCTGATTGTGCAGCTCATTCATCAATCAGCCAATTGTGTGTCATTTCCAATCTTATTTTGTAAAACCGCGACAGAACGAGTCCGCGATAAAAAAAAACCCTGAAGTTTGAGAAATGAAAGTGCTGAAGACGTGCACGTAGCCGACTGTGGACAGAGTCAGTATTTGAGCCAGACAAGAAAAGAACCGTATCATCAGCATACATTCAAATATTGGAGTCATTAAATATGTTGGAAATGTCAATGTAGAGGCAGCACGGAGGCTCACTTGGTAGAGCTGCTGCCTCTCAGCGAGCAGGTCGCCGGTTCAAATCCTGGTCCGGGGTCTTTCTGGGTGGAGTTTGCATGTTCTCTCCGTGCATGCGTGGGTTTTCTCCAGGTGCTCCAGTTTCTTCCCACAGACATAAAACATGTTAGACTGATTGGTAACCCTAAGTTGTCCCGAGGTGCGAGTGAGCGAGTGAATGGTTGTTTGGCTCATTTGTCTCTATGTGTCCCTGTGATGGACTGAGACCTGTCCAGGGTGTCCCCCACCCCTCGCACAGTGATTGATGGACATGGGCACCAGCGACCCCCGTGACCCAAAATGGAAGCGGGTAAAAGATAATGGATGGATGGATGGATGGATGGATGGATGGATGGATAAATGGTTGGATGGTAAACAGTTGTATGTATGTATGATAGATGGTTGG
>NC_056507.1:763433-765090 GCF_014905685.2 Nematolebias whitei | reverse complement strand
ACAGTTGTATGTATGTATGATAGATGGTTGGATGAATGGTTGGATGGATGATTGATCACTTCTATAAATTAACTAGGTGTAAAAGATCTAAGGTTAGTTGAGTCCATGTTAATGTAGGTTAAGTAATTATATTTTGTTAAATACTTGCAGTCTGTAAATATAATGACCAAAAGTAATTTGATAATTATTTTTATTATTAAACCGTTATTTAACCAGATTTAAAAAAGCTCATTAAGATCAAGACGTCTTTGACATGAGTGACCTGAGCACGAGCAGGCAGCCGTGCACGTCATAAAACAAGACGAGAGAAGAACAGGACTTCAGAAATCTATAATATACACGGTAATAGTTGTAATAATAATACTTTCAAAGAACAACAGTTCAAGATGTAAAACAGTTCCTGTTGACCAGAAACCCTTTGTTGTTGTGTTTTAAAGTTTGCAGAATCCCTCAAAGTATCAAGTTCTGTCAGTTTGAATGAGCTCCAAGCTGAAGGGACAGAAGGTCAAAGCTTCCTGATCTTTCTGTTCACACACGACCAACATTTATTATTCAGGTTGTGAAGCCTGGACTGGCTCGGCTCAGGTCACATAGGTCTGATTCACAACGGTGCTAATCTGACAGGAAATGTAATTCAGGATTGTTGGACGTTTGTCCACACAACAAGCTGAAGCACCGTTATCTGGAAACTGTGTTCCAGGTAGACGGACACCTGAGCTCCTCCTCTGATTCTGCTCCGGCCTGCGTTCAACGGCTCACTCCATTATTAGATGAGCGAGTGCTTTCCCTTCGAACACAGCAGCTAATCCCAGAAGTCTCCTAATCTGAAATCCAATTATTCTGCAGGCTCTGGTCAGACTGGTGTTCAGGTCGTGGACCTGTTTTACACCTGAGAGCAGAAGAAAAACGTGTTTCTGATTATTGAGCATGGACTTCATGTTTCTCTAGGTTTCTGTTCCTGAAGGTTTGTTTCTGAGCAACCATGTGGTTACCATGGTGACGTAACAATCCTGGCTCTCTTCATCCTTCTTAAACGTGTTTGCACATCTATAAGTGCACGTTCTGTTATGTTAACTGTTAGTGGCGCGTGTCTTATAGACATTATGGCAACTTGTGTTTGGTGACACACAGACCCAAGACACACGAGGTCCAACAGCACGGCCTTTTCTGGAGCCGATGCTGATCTTTAGGAATCAGGGCAGTCGATCTCCACTAATTCTACCCGCTAGCCACCGAGTCCCATGTGAGCTGCGGGACGCTGGAGCCCCATGTGCCACTGGGTCCCAGCAGATGCTGGTCGCCGGCGTCGCTGGTCATCACTGAAGTTCACAGGCTGGAAGAGCTCCCAGTCACCGGCCACCAGACCCCATCAACTGTCGTATCCAGGCTTAAAACTGACATTTAGTTATTTATCTTATGTATTTTATTATTTTATTTTTTCATCTGTTGCATTTTGGATGCCTCCTGACTGCTCCACTAGTCAGATTATCTACAGAGCCCTGATCATGAAGCTTCTTTTTTTAATCCTCCTTGTATTTTCCTTTGCTTCAAGTGGGTCAGCACTTTGGAAGAGTAAATGGGCCACAAGTCTCCATCCAGACCTGGATTTGTCCAGGTCAGGGACTTCATGTGGTCATTGTCCTCCAGGTCAGGGACT
>NC_056507.1:763262-763423 GCF_014905685.2 Nematolebias whitei | reverse complement strand
TTCATGTGGTCATTGTCCTCCAGGTCAGGGACTTCATGTGGTCATTGAGGAGCTACAGGACGCCCTCAGCAGCAGTCAGGCTCTGGACTCTTCACACAATCGTATCTCAGGGTTAGTCCATCACAGGGACACCTGGACACGTCTCCAGTCCATCACAGGGA
>NC_056507.1:749697-763252 GCF_014905685.2 Nematolebias whitei | reverse complement strand
GTCTCCAGTCCATCACAGGGACACCTGGACAGGTCTCCAGTCCATCACAGGGACACCTGGACAGGTCTCCAGTCCATCACAGGGACACCTGGACAGGTCTCCAGTCCATCACAGGGACACATAGAGACAAACGAGACAAACAACCACTCTCTCTCACCTAGGGACAATTCAGAGTTACCAATCAGTCTAACATGCATGTTTTTGGTCTGTGGGAGGAAACACAGAGAGAACAAGCAAACTCCACCCAGAAACACCCCCGGCCAGGATTTGAACCAGCAACCTACTCATTGAGAGGCTGCAGCTCTACCATTTTGACTGGCAGGGATATTTAAAAAAAAACCTGCTTGAAATTCCACTACATGGTTCTTTAGATGCTTTGAAGTACCCGGCTGATAAAATGTGCAGGTAACTAATCTTTTAGTGTCCCTGCCAGTCAACAAGCTGAAAGAAGCTGCAAGAACAAGAACTCTTCTTGCACTTTGAGCTGCAAGAACTGACTGTTGTCTTGTTTTTTATCACACAAGCTTCAAAGCTTGAACAGGAAGAAGTCAAAATATTACTGAGGTCCTGATGGAGATGAGTTTAATCCCTGATGCTGATCCTTTAGTTTAGTACTGACTCGGTCTTTGATTTTACAGCACAAACTTTTAAATTACAATCAGCCCATTCAAACTATAACAGCTGTAAGCTAGACACATGCCATTTCCTGTGAAGACGCAGTGTGGATGATTTCTGCTGAAAAGGTTCATCACTGAGCTGAGTTGATTTGAACAGCTGAACAGAGCTGAACTGAGCACAGTGCGCTGAAACAGGCAGAGAGCTTGAACAGGTGACACAAAAATCTAAAAGTAGCAACAAAAACAGAACTAGCTGAGAATGCACAAAAGAAACTGAAAGCAGAAAGAGGCTGAAAAAGCTGAAGGGGACCAACAGCTGAAATGAGCAGTAGCAGGCTGTAAACAGCTCCAAGGGCTTGAAGAGAGTCACTGTGAACCCTGAAGTCAGGTCCTGCTTTTATTTCTACACCTCTGAAAGGTTGTTGACAGGTGTCTCCCTGCTCTTCAGCCGGTTCTGCAGAAGTCTGTTCAGCACCCGTTGATTCAGATCAGGTGTGTCCAAGGACTTGGGGTCCACTGTCCAGGAAAATGGGGAGTGTGGCAAAGAGGTGAAGAAGAGAGTCCAGGCAGGATGGAGTGATGGACGTCCCCCAGAAACCATCTTATCACCAACAATCTGGTTGGTCCACTATAGGAGTGCACTGCTTGGTGGGGAAACAGTTTGTTTGTGACTCCTCAGATTGATGAAGTCCTTCAGATGAAGGATGAAACATCTCTCAACAACAAAAGAAACCGTCCAGATGACCTGACTGAACATTGCTGGATTGCCTACCTGGATTATTGAGCATGAACCTTGATGGATGGAGAAAAGTTTCAGGAGTGATTTGTGACACGGGTGTCAGCAAAGGTCAAAGGTCAAAAGAAAATTTACAAGACAGTGGTGAGACCAGCTATGTTGTATGGTCTGGAGACAGAGACATGGACAAAAAGACAGGAGACAGAAGGATGGAGAAGATCAGGAATGAGATCATCAGAGGTACAGCACAGGTTGAACAACTGGGAGATAAATTTAGAGAGGACACACTGAGATGGTTTGGACATGTCCAGAGGAGGGACAGTGGTTTGGACATGTCCAGAGGAGGGACAGTGGATATATTGGTAGAAGGATGTTAGAAATGCAGCTGCAGGAAAAAAAAACAAAGAGGAAACATATGGATACAGTTAGAGAGGACATGGAGGTAGTTGGAGTGAGGACAGAGGACATAGAGGACAGAGAGAGATGGAGGGAAAAGATGAAAGAAAATGAAGAAGAAGAAGAAGGTGTGTTGAAGCAGAGAAAAATCAAAAACATGCAGGATAGAGACCCTCGTGGACCAGGACTGAGGACCACTAGTCTCTAAAATGACCAGTTGATGATTTCAGACCTTTCTCTGTTTCACTGATCAACAGTTGCATGACTTGACTCAACACAAGGTCTGTTTCAGGTCTTGGTTCTTGTCTGAACACAGGAAACAAACTCACCAACAACAACTGGAAGCACCTTCATGGCCTTCCTCTCCCTGCTGTTGATCTTGGCCCTCTTCCTTCTGTGAGGGTCGGGGATGAATCTGATCTCTGAGAAGCTCACCGTCGGCACGGGGCCGTCCTTGCTGTCCGAGTGGAGCGGACGCTCTGCTGATGGGACGGTGGACAGTTCATCAGGTACATCTGGCAGTTCACGCTCGATAACCGGGGGCAGAAGAGGCGGCAGTGAGGCGGCAGCCTCTTGCAGTTTGCGGCAGGCCTGGATGCTGCTCTTCAGCTTGGCTTTGCGCGCCTCCTCCCAGCGGCGCAGTCCACGGAACATCCCGCAGTACAGCAGCAGCATGATGGGACAGGGGATGAAGAAGGAGCACACGGACGAGTAGAGCACGTAATCATCGTTTTCCAGTTTGCACTCGCTGGGGTCACGTCCTGGCACGTTGTTGATGCCAAACATGATGGGTGAGGCCACGGCCAAGGCCAGAATCCAGGTAGCTGACAGCAGAAGCGCCTGACGCAGGTCCACGTGTTTCCTGTTGTAGTTGAGGGGAATCAATACGGCGATGAACCTGGAACAGTCAGAGAAACCAGCATGGCCGTCATCACCGGTGAAGTTTGATGACTAAAGGGTAAAAAAAGCTTTGGTCCTGCTTACCAACCCTACTGATGAACTTTTCTACTTAAAGCAAAAACTAAAAAGTGGTGCAGGAACAATCAAAGTTCAAATAAATGTTTTTAGATTTCCTGTATGAAATTTTCTTAAATGACCTTGAACGGATCAGAAGTTCTGGCCGAGACAAGCAAAGACCACATTACAACTTTGACTTTGATTTGTGACCTCGGGTGATGAAAAGGTTATACAACCCAGTAGTTCCCAACTGTTGTCCTTGAGGAACACCATCCTGCATGTGATACTTGAGCTGCAGGTGGACTACAGGAAGATCAGCCCCCCCAACCCTATCAACATCAAGGGTACTAAGGTGGACACTGTGGACTGCTACAAGTACCTGGGGGTCCACCTAGACGATAAACTGGACTGGACAGCTGACACCAACACGTCTACAAGAAAGGACAGAATCGCCTTTTTCTTCTGAGGAGACTCAGGCCCTTTAACATCTGCAGGACCATGCTGCAGATGTTCTATCACTCTGTGGTCTCCAGCATCTTCTTTTACTCTGTGGTGTGCTGGAGCAGCAGGGTGGAGAAAGCTGATGCCAACAGACTTGATAAGCTCATAAAGAGATCTGGTTCAGTTCTGGGAGTGGACCTGCAGTCTCTGACAGAGGTGTCTGAGCAGACGATGCTGAGGAACCTGCTTCAGATCCTGAAAAACACATCACATCCCCTGCATGACACTCTGGACTCTTACTGCAGCTCCTTCAATCAATCAATGTGAAGAAGACAAAGGAGATGATTGTGGACTTCAGAAGGAACAATAACTTCTACACCCCCCTGAACATAAGAGGATCTGTGGTGGAAGTGGTCTCCAGCTACAAGAACTTGGGTGTACACCTGAACAACGACCTCAGCTGGAGCAACAACACCACCAGCCTGATGAAGAAAGCTCATCAGAGACTCTACTTCCTCAGACGGCTGAGACAAGCTGGTCTGGAAGCTCAGTCCTCACCTCCTTCTACAGGTGTGCAGTGGAGAGCATCCTGTGCTCCAGCATCAACGTGTGGCATGGAGGCTGCACAGCTGCAGAAAGAAAAGCTTTGCAGAGAGTGGTGAAGGCTGCACAGAAGATGTTGGAGTCAGTCTCCACCATCACAGACATCTACACCTCCAGATGCAGGAAGAGGGCCATCTGCATCATGAAGGACCACACTCACCCAGCACACACACTTTTTGCCCCGCTCCCCTCAGGAAGGAGGTTGAGGAGCATTAAGTGTAGAACCACTAGACTGAGGAACAGCTTCTACCCTGAGGCTGTTAGACTCATGAATCTCTAACCAGAATAGTCACTGTGAAAAACCATTTCGTGTTGCTGCTGATCTGTTTCATGTTGCTGCTGATCTGTTTCATGTTGCTGCTGATCTGTTTCATGTTGCTGCTGATCTGTTTCAATGTTGATGTGTTCATGCGTGCACATCTGCTCACAGACTCATGTTCATGTTTGTGCTGATGTTCAATGTTTTATGTTATGAGTGCTTAGTGTATTTTTAGTTGATGTTTTTCTTAGTTCATATCTTAGATGTTATTACTGTTTTTATTAGACATTTTATTGTTGGATGTAACTGGGACCCTGTGTACATAGTTTCGCTCCACCACATGTACCACATGAGGTGCGAATGACAATAAAGAAACTCTGACTCTGACTTCAGTCGTAGACCGAGACCACCGAGGTGCTCCACAGAACAACACAGGAAGTCCTTCAAACTGTAAAACTCCGCCCCCTTTCTACACAGAGGACAATAAAATTAATCCTGCACCAAAATAAACTCTTTAATGTTTCTGTCTGACCTGTTTAGATCTTAATGATGGTATTTTTATATTGTTATTTTGTAGATCTTGTGATTCTTGTGGCTGTTCCTTTGTACTGAAACTCTGGAACAACTTCCTGCAGGATCAGTAAAGTTCTAGCTTATCTTATCTTACTTGTTTCCCTGCTTCGACACACCTGGTTTGAATGAATGAGTGATTAACAGGCTTCTGCAGAACTTGATGAAGTAAAGAAATCATGGAGTCAGGCGTGTTGGAGCAGGAAACAACTGAAACATGCAGGATGGTGTTCCTCAAGGACCAGTGTTAGGGACCACTGCTTTAAACAAGCAGAACATCAATGATGAGGGATTTGAATGATGATTGTTTTTAGTGTAGACATGAATGTTTGAACTGAACCGTTAATGTAAGTAAATGTTTTGGTGTATTCAAGTAGGTAGGAGTTACACCGTGGAGACGAGGTTATTTATCTTGTCTGAGGCAGAGCAGAGTGACGGATCCTGAGACATTTTATCCACCACCAACGGAGGAGCCACCATAGACTAATCTTTGGCAACCTCAGATGGCACCACAATTATTTTATTTATTATTTATTATTAAGGCCTGGGACCTTTCTCATACCTAAAGGGAAGTTGACACATTAAATAAATTTAGTGCCGGGAAATCAAACTGCCTAGTTGTGATTAAGTTTTCTAACTCTGTAAAGTTCTGCTTAGAGCATGTGTAGATAGGAATGTGTGTGTGTGTGTGTGTGTGTGTGTGTGTGTGTGTGTGTGTGTGTGTGTGTGTGTGTGTGTGTGTGTGTGTGTGTGTGTAAAAAGACTTGTATTTGTAAAAAATAATTACACACGTTACAAAGTATTTTTGTTCTCTGATTGGATCGTTACATTTGTGATTGACAGGATTGATTGACAGTGATTGACAGACCTTAACAAAAAAAAAATAACTTGTGTAAGTATTTGTTACAAATACAAATATTTTTCTTTTACATGCACACATTCCTATCTACAGACTGTCTGTCCATCAGTCTGTTTGCCCATCGGTCCATCTGTCCCCACTTCACCACTTGCTCTGAACTAGACAAAAGGACCTTCTCCTACTCCGCTCCTGTTTCCTGGAATATCTTACAAAAAGATTTGAAGCTCTCGACCTTTGACCTCTCTAAGTGTCTTTAAGAATCTGTTGGACTCCTGGCAGGGTCCAATGCTGACATGTTCCTGTTTTTAGTTTTATACATTTGTCTTGGAATCTAGATGTTTTTTTTGTTTTGTTACCTTTTTCCTTTTAGCCATCCTATTTGTTAAAAAAAAAACAAAAAAAACTGTAGTATGAGTTTTTATAACTGCTTATTGTTGTTGCTGTTGTCCATTGTTTCATCTTTCTTTGTTGAAATCAGGTCTCTCTTGTAAATGAGTCCTCGAGGCTCAATGGGATTTACTTGTAGAAATAAAGGTTGATTGATTGATTGATACACGTGCACACAGCAGAAATTCTCCGCAATTTTATTTTCCAAGGTTACAAAACTCAATTTAAAACTACGCAGTCTGATTCACAAACACTGAGTATTTGTGACTGGAATGAGCGTCCATGGCACGTCTCAAGTTATCCAGCTCACAAGGGAACTTATATACATGTTGGCAGCGCTGGTGTCAGAATCATTTGTAAAGTGTGTATGTGGGGGGGACACACTGGGTGAGGGTCTGGGGTCCTCCCCCAGATAATTTTGAATAAAGTAGATCCATTTCCTGCATTCTGGTGTATTTTACAAAAGTTTATTACAGTAGATGAACATGAACCTAAACGTGCCCCCAACCTCAGCCCCCCCACCCCGGTCAACAACTGCTGGCACTAACGTAGCATTAAGCTAGCACACAACACAGAGGTGTCTCCCCTCCCTCCACCCACCCATCCAGAAGAGAAGAGCGTCCTGCCAAGTGACCTCGTGACCTCGGAGAAACTTAACATGTGGTGACTTGTTGTAGGTAACCAGGAAAACCCGGAATGGACTCAATCACGTGGAATGGATGTGTTCATGTAGCAACAGAAACAGCACTGGATGAACAAATATTTCATGGTAAATGTGTGTGTGTGTGTGTGTGTGTGGGGGGGGGGGTCAAATTTATATTTTTAAATGTGAGGGGGTCACGTCACCTTCACCCAGGTCTCTCTTGTAAATGAGTCCTCGAGGCTCAATGGGATTTACCTGTCTAAATAAAGGTTGAATGAATATAATTAATCAGAATCAGAATAATCAGAATAAACTTTATTGGCATTGCACCGAGATACAACGAGAACATGTACGTACAGTTGTCCGAAAGATGGGCGGAGTGCACGAAGCTGCGGCTATTAATTAGCGCTGCCCTTTTATTCTTATTCAGAATAATGTTTTGCTTTGATGAGAAAAGGAAAGAAAACATGAGGAGAGACGGTATAAAAAAAAGATTTCTCACTCCGTGTCCTAGACAGTGCACGATTTGAGGCATAAAAAAAACTACCACAGCAAAGCAACATAAACAGACGTAAACATAAATGGGATGTCTATGGGCAGCAGCCATTTTGGATTTTGACATTGTAACCCAGTTTTCCAAAGAAAACTTTCTTACACCTACATGTAACCACAAACCAAAATGGAAGTCGGTACCTCATTTGTTTGTTTTTAATCTATGATGCACACAACGATCACAGACGGACGGATGGAGGGTATTTCCAATCCTCTCTTTGCTCAGCAATTGGGGACATCATACTGTCTGTCTGTCCATCAGTCTGTCTGTCTGTCCATCAGTCTGTTTGCCCATTGGTCCATCTGTCCCCACTTCACCACTTGCTCTTGTCGAGGGCGGATGCTTTTCTCCTCCTCTCCCTCCTTTGCTTTGCTGCTCTGTCCTGTCTGTGAAACTACTTCTGAGCCTCTCTCTACGTTCTGAACCGTAATTTTGTGGATCTGGTCAGTTTGTCTCTCAACGCAATGGACAAAATTTTTGAGACAAGTTTCAGGCGAGCTGAACTGCCCGGACGACATGTATGCAGCTGGACATGTCTCTGGAGGAGGCGGAATGTGATGTGTCTATCTCTGCTGTTGACTGAGGACGCCAAAACTGCATAATTGGATTTATGACAACAGGTTTCCTGTTTTTGGAATTGTCTGGTTCCTGGTTTATCAACATACAAAGAAGACGGCTGCAGCTCATCCGGCCTGGTCAGGCTGCCGCCTATGTGAAGGTTTGCGCCGTGTCTCGTGCACCCAGACTCTATTGCTTAGCGGACTGGATCGTGAACTGGCTGTGATTTGTGAGAATCGCAGGCCATATACGACCCCTAGATGGATCAAATCTCAGGGAATATTCTCAGGCACGGATCAGCAGCATGTCCACTTAATTTGGACCTTTCAGAATCTATGTGAGACCAGCAAAGACTCAAGACAGATTAAAGTTCTTCCTGACTTCAAAACAAACGTTGTTTATCTGAATTTGGCTCCCTTGGCTGTCCTTGCAGGCCACCTTATCACAATTCACTTGGGGAACATGTAATCTGATGCTCTGCCCCCCTCCCTCCCATCGTGTAAGTCCATTGATCAACCAGAGGGAACCAGCAGAATAAACAGTGTTTCATCATTTCAGGACTCTTGGATTCTCACTGGCATTGTCCTTGGCCATTCCCTGAAACCCTCGAGAATGTTTGCAGATCTCAGCGGATTATTCCATCCTTATCAGAACTCCTTTCAGTGCCTCCGGGAGCATCCTTGGATACTCTCACCGCCCTTGTCATCTCCCCTCACTCTGTGGAATGTCTACGTCACCATGTGCTGCATGTGCGGGGTGTTCTTTTCATTACAGGGTCTTTCTTCTCAGCCAAGAAGAAAGAGTTTGATAGGAATATTTGTTGCCTCCAATTTCCTACGTGTCACTTTCACTACGTTTTTGTCGGTCTACACGTCTCACTTGAAAATGAGTCTCCGAGGCTCAATGTGATTGATCTGTCTAAATAAAGGTTGAATTGAATACATGGATGGCCATGAAAGACTGTTCCGATGTTTGACTGTGGTTTATTTTCAGCACTGGATGGCTCATTTTGTTTTTGTTCATAAAATCTCTCTAGCAGAGGTTTGTTCTGTTGAGTCTTTGGTTTCTAGTCAGACTTTTGATGACCAAACCATATCTGTTCTAAAGAGGAAGCATCTTGTTTGGGACTGAGCTGTACAGTTTGCTGTCCCCCATCATGGAGCGAAGAGGACAACTGGAAATACCTTCCATTCATCCGTCTGTTTGTCCATCTGTCTATTCGCCCATTTTGTGAACATGATAACTTGAAAAATACATGAAGTACTGACTTCCACTTTGGTGTGTGGCTGCATCTAGTCATAAGAAATAGTCCTTTTGAAAATTGGGTGACCAAGTAAAAATCCAAGATGGCTACCAGTATACATAAATATGTAAACAATCTATCATTTGAGGAAACTATGATTTCTAGTTTCTATACTACTTTAAAGTATACTTTTCTCAAATGATTAGGGTGAGGATTGGGTACCAAAGATTAATCTATGGTGGCCTTGGCCACCATTAGCCACCACTTTGTCACTCTCCAGGATCCATCACTTTGTGCTGCCTCAGACAAGAAAAATATAAAAAACTCTCCCTTTGTTCTTCTCCACAGAGTAACTCCTGCACACTTGAATATCTTGCACCAAAAACATTTAGGTTTACTAACATTATCTGTTCACTTCCAGTCCAGAACTAAAAATGTTCACTAACAAGACTGAGGTTTTGGTTTTTGGACCTGAGCACCTTAGGAATGAATGTTTCAGTCTTTCTCCCTCCTTAGATGCATTAATCTGTCCTCCAGCTCTAATGTTAAAAATCTTGGTGTTACTTTTGATCATGTCTTTTATCCCCCACATTAAAAACGTTACTAGAACCTCCTTCTTCCACCTGCGTAATATCACTAACATTAGAAACATCTGATCTAAAGATGATGCAGAAAAACTGGTCCATGCATTTGTCACGTCTAGACTGGACTATTGCAATGGTTTATTATCTGGGTGTCCAAATACTTCTTTAAAACGTCTTCAGTTGATCCAAAATGCTGCTGCCAGAGTCTTAACTGGAGTTACTGGGAGAGATCATCTCTCTCTAGTTTTAGCTTCTCTCCATTGGCTCCCTGTCAAATCCAGAATAGAATTCAAAATCTTTCTTCTAACCTACAAAGCTCTCAACAACCTAGCTCCATCTTATATTACAGATCTTATTGTTCCATATTTTACTAACAGAGCACTTCTCTCTCAGACTGCAGGTTTACTTGTGGTTCCTAGAGTTTCCAGCAGCAGAATGGGAGGAAGATCTTCCAGTTCTCAGGCTCCTCTCTTGTGGAACCAACTTCCAGTTTCTGTCCATGAGGCTGACACATTGTCCAGTTTAAGACTTTCCTTTTTCATAAATCCTATAGTTAGGGTCGGCTTGTTATGCTGCTATAGACTTAGACTACTAGAGGACAAACTGACCTAATTTCCTTAAATGAATTGTTAAAATTGAATAGTTTTCATTTGATACTATTTCTATCTTAACATGTGATTCTTGACCTGCCATTGTGTAGCTATTCCTACCAAATCCAGATCTGGGAACTCTCTTATTTTGACAGGGTAGGTTCTGGTAACTGTTTACTTGGATCAGGGAACTCTCAGGCTTACTAATTATAAAGTTATAAACATGTGACTGCCTTGAACAAATAAAACTTATATTGGACATGTTATCTGAAAATAATGACATCAACACCCACTTTAAACATAACGAGCTTCCTAACGTCACATCTGAGCTGCTCCTTCAAGGAAGTATTTCTGGTTCTACCCTTAAAAAAGCTCCGCCCCTAAAAGTTCACTCATGGACAATTTTATTAAAATAACAAAAATATAATTAAATAAGAACAATTAAACTGAAAATCAATTTTACAGTTTAAGTGGGTCATTAATAAAATTTTGATTATTTATTAAAAATACGAGAGAAATGTTTGATGGGTAATCATGTAATGTACATCATGTATCAAAACGATGACGCAAATTTGTCAAAATAAGAGCGATCAAAATGTTGAAAAGACCGTCCAGTTTAACAAAGTTCAGTCAGGTCATCTGGACGGTTTCTTTTTTTGCTGAGACATTTCATCTGTCATCCAAAGGACTTCATTAGTCCAAGAAGCCACCAAAAAACTGAGTCCACAAGCAGCACACTCACATAGTGGGCCAACCAGTTTTCTGGTGATAAGATGGTTTCTGGGGCCCGCCCTCTCCCCTGAGGGAGCCATAGTTAAAGCGGTTCAAAACATCAAAGTTCATGCTCAATAATCCAGGTATAAAATCCAACAAAGTTCAAGTTGAACTTTGACAGGCCAATTTACTTTCCTAAAAGAAATCCTCATTGTACAACTAAACAACTAAACAACTAAACAACGGAGAATTGAAGCACATGAGGGTGGTGGAGACACTGGAGCAGGTGGTGTGTGACAGAACAGCTCTCCTTGTTCACACAAGGGGAGCTGTTGGTCAGGCTATTTCTTGTTGCTCTCTAGAATAGTTATTTTAGAGACTACATTTACCTACATTTTATAAATGTAGATAAATGTAAATGTTTAACAACTCGTTCAAATAAGACAATAAGATACAACTTTCTTGATCCTACATGAAATTATTGTTCCAGAGTTTCAGTACAAAGGAACAGACAAGGAATCACACAAGATCTACAAAATAACAGAACATAAAAATACCATCATTAAGATCTAAACAGGTCAAACAGAAACATTGAAGAGTTTATTTTGGTGCAGGATTAATTTTATTGTCCTCTGTGTAGAAAGGGGGAGGAGTTGAAAGTTTGAAGGACTTCCTGTGTTGTTCTGTGGAGCACCTCGTGCTCTCAGTCTATAACTGAAGGTGCTGCGGTGAGTCCAGAGTGTCATGCTCCAGAAAATACACCAGAATGCAGGAAATGGCATCTACTTTATTCAAAATCTTCTGGGAGAGGTGTACCAGACCCCCCCATGTTCTTTGCATTCCAACATCATTTGGTTTACAACTTTAGCGCAGACATTTATTGAAACGTTCTCTGGCATCATGAGTTCAACAATCGGTGGAAGCTCTAGCACACACTTGCTGAACTCTTGAGTGAGCTGTTCGGTCCGTGCTCACTCGTTGAGCTAATTGGATCAGCAGCTTCCAGCGGGTCAGATTTGTGTCTGTGGCTGATCAGGTGTTTAAACGTCGGGGCGGCCTCTGTGTTCAGCTTGTTGTCCGTCAGAGTTTCAGTTCAAATCAAAACCGCTCAGAGCTGCACGAGCGTAAACCAGCCGTGGCCTCTTTTCATGGCACCGAGTATGGACACTGGTCCCAGCACTTGAAATGGTTTCATATTTTGTAAAAAAGATAAATGAGCTGTTGTTGTGTCACATGACCGCGTGTCCCTCAAGTGACTCACGCACCTGAAAGAGAAACGATAGCGCGGAGGGTGGGGGGGGGGGGGTGGGGTGGGGGGTGGAGAAAGATGTTGGAGCTCCTGCTGGTTCAGTGTCTGCAGCTGGGCTTCCTGAACACGGTCAGGAATGTTCCTCTTTCATTTGACCCAACAACCCCCCCACCCAGTAACGTTCCTCTATGGGGCCCAGGCCCCCGTCTCTGCGACGGGGCAGAATCAAAGCGCTACATCTGCAGCGCACGTTAGCGTGCCGTTGTGCTGCAGACGTGTGTTCAGGCGTACCTGTGCAGGTGAACACTGACCTGTCGATGCTGATGGCGCACAGGTTGAAGATGGAGGCCGTGCACAGCATCACGTCCATGGTCATCAGGCCGTCACACACGGTGGTGCTGAGGGTCCAAACCCCGTCCTGGAACTGACACACACAGACGTGTCCACACTGTTCAACGTGTTCATCGTGAAACAGCTTCAGAGACTTCAGACATTTAACATCAGCTAAAGAGTTAACGTCTGCTAAAGAGTTAACGTCTGCTAAAGAGTTAACATCTGCTAAAGAGTTAATGTCAGCTAAAGAATTAACATCTGCTAAAGAGTTAACGTCTGCTAAAGAGTTAACATCTGCTAAAGAGTTAATGTCAGCTAAAGAGTTAACATCAGCTAAAGAGTTAACGTCTGCTAAAGAGTTAACGTCAGCTAAAGAGTTAACGTCAACTAAAGAGTTAACGTCTGCTAAAGAGTTAACATCTGCTAAAGAGTTAACGTCTGCTAAAGAGTTAATGTCAGCTAAAGAGTTAACATCAGCTAAAGAGTTAACGTCTGCTAAAGAGTTAACGTCAGCTAAAGAGTTAACGTCTGCTAAAGAGTTAACGTCTGCTAAAGAGTTAACATCTGCTAAAGAGTTAACGTCAGCTAAAGAGTTAACGTCAACTAAAGAGTTAACATCTGCTAAAGAGTTAATGTCAGCTAAAGAGTTAACATCTGCTAAAGCGTTAACGTCTGCTAAAGAGTTAACGTCAGCTACAGAGTTAACGTCTGCTAAAGAGTTAACGTCAGCTAAAGAGTTAACATCTGCTAAAGAGTTAATGTCAGCTAAAGAGTTAACATCTGCTAAAGAGTTAACGTCAACTAAAGAGTTAACATCTGCTAAAGAGTTAACGTCAACTAAAGAGTTAACATCTGCTAAAGAGTTAATGTCAGCTAAAGAGTTAACATCTGCTAAAGAGTTAACGTCTGCTAAAGAGTTAACATCTGCTAAAGAGTTAATGTCAGCTAAAGAGTTAACATCTGCTACAGGGTTAACGTCTGCTAAAGAGTTAACGTCAGCTAAAGAGTTAACATCTGCTAAAGAGTTAACGTCTGCTAAAGAGTTAACATCTGCTAAAGAGTTAACGTCTGCTAAAGAGTTAATGTCAGCTAAAGAGTTAACATCAGCTAAAGAGTTAACGTCTGCTAAAGAGTTAACGTCAGCTAAAGAGTTAACGTCAGCTAAAGAGTTAACGTCTGCTAAAGAGTTAACGTCAACTAAAGAGTTAACATCTGTTAAAGAGTTAACGTCAACTAAAGAGTTAACATCTGCTAAAGAGTTAA
>NC_056507.1:749209-749597 GCF_014905685.2 Nematolebias whitei | reverse complement strand
TAAAGAGTTAACGTCAACTAAAGAGTTAACATCTGCTAAAGAGTTAACGTCAACTAAAGAGTTAACATCTGCTAAAGAGTTAATGTCAGCTAAAGAGTTAACATCTGCTAAAGAGTTAACGTCTGCTAAAGAGTTAACGTCTGCTAAAGAGTTAACGTCTGCTAAAGAGTTAACGTCAACTAAAGAGTTAACGTCAGCTAAAGAGTTAACGTCTGCTAAAGAGTTAACGTCAACTAAAGAGTTAACATCTGTTAAAGAGTTAACGTCAACTAAAGAGTTAACATCTGCTAAAGAGTTAATGTCAGCTAAAGAGTTAACGTCTGCTAAAGAGTTAACGTCAACAAAAGAGTTAACGTCAGCTAAAGAGTTAACATCTGCTAAAGAGTTA
>NC_056507.1:745801-749109 GCF_014905685.2 Nematolebias whitei | reverse complement strand
TCATGTTGCTGCTGATCTGTTTCATGTTGCTGCTGATCTGTTTCAATGTTGATGTGTTCATGCGTGCACATCTGCTCACAGACTCATGTTCATGTTTGTGCTGATGTTCAATGTTTTATGTTATGAGTGCTTAGTGTATATTTAGTTGATGTTTTTCTTAGTTCATATCTTAGATGTTATTACTGTTTTTCTTATACATTTTATTGTTGGATGTAACTGGGACCCTGTGGACATAGTTTCGTTCCACCACATGTACCACATGAGGTGAATGACAGTAAAGAAACTCTGACTCTGACTTAAAGCAGAGATGACTGAACATGCATCAGGGTGTTTAAAGCAGAGCTTCTGTTCCTTCACACGACTCCTCTCTGATCAGTTTGCTCCTTCTCTTTTCTGGAGGACACCGCTGGTCTTTGATTCTATCGCCCTTGGTTTGTTTAAGGACGTGCTACTATTGGACCAGGTGTACTTCAGATTATTTATAGCAGTCTTTGCTCTGGTACGGTACCTGAGGCTTGAAACGTGCATTTGTACGTCCTGTACTGGAACAAACAGGCCCCTCCCTCTGCTCCAAGTTCAGGCCCGTCTCTAATCTTCCATTTATTTCTAAAACGTTAGAGAAGCTCGTCTACAACCAGCTCTTACTATTTTCAGAGGACAAGGGTATCACTGAGCCCATAGGCGGCTCCAGGGGGGAGCTCGGGGTGCTATAGCTCCGCCTGGAAAAGTCATAGCACCCCCAAGAAAATATCAGATTATTTTCTTTGTCATCAAAGTTAATATTATTTAAATATGTGCTTGTTGTGATCTTTTCCTCGCAAAACACAACTAATTAAAAAAAAATCAATCGATTATATTAAGTTTAAAAAAAATCCAATCTTTGAACAGGAAATGAACCAGAAGTGAAAATTCAAGTTACTGAAAGTTCAGTAAACATTTGAAAAGTGCACGAAAAGTAAAAATGGATCGTTTTCTGTTTCACTTCTTGTCTGGAACGGAATCAGGAAGAAGATCTTTGGAATCAGACTGAAGCAACAGATCAAGAATAATTTGAAGAAGGGTCGAGCTGCCGTCCTTCCACCTGTGTGGAGAACGCTGCTAACGCTGCACAGCTGGAGGATCCAAGCAGAAACGGGTCCTCGGAACGGACCGAGACGACCACTTCCTTCCAAACACGTCTCTTTGGAGAGCAACAGAGAAGTCTGAAGAACGTCTGGCTCCATCAGTGTTCGTGGCTGGAGCGCAGCGTGGGGACAGAGGCCTGTTTCGTTTTGCTCGTCGACATTTTGTAAAAGGAGGAGCCAGATTTCACCTGAAGCACGTTCGTCTCCCAGTGAGTCCTCCTGGTCCATCCTGGTCTGATCCAGCACAACCCCAGAAAGACGAGTGACGCCTCAACACTGACCCAGTAAGGAGCAGAAACTGGTCCCATCAGGTCTCTGGTTTTGATTCTCAGCTGATACAACTTGATTAATCATTTCCTGCTTGCAGTCATAATAAATGATTTCATCTGAACATTCAAGAACTTCTTTCAACCAAAATCCAAAGTAAACTATTTATGAAAATAGTTTACTTTGTCTAAATTCATGCGCGTCTCAAACTGAAATAATTCCTGTGCAAAGAGTCAATTTAGCCTCAGATAAGAGAATTAAGTCTTGATTGATTCATTATTATTGTTTGTTTGTTTATTATTGTTGTTGATTTTTACTTTGATTATTGTTGTGATAAAACTTCAAAGACAACTTTGATCTCTTCATTCAGATGAATATTGTTCTGGTCTAGAACTCCCTGTAAAGAACAGATTCTACTTCAGTGACTGGTTCTGATCATTAAAATATGAATGAAGTAGTTGTTGATCAGTAACTGATCAGCTGGTGCTCCACTTTAATCAATGAACCATCAATCAATCAAACGTAGTGGAGGAGAGATGGAGAAGGTGTCGCTCTTCTTCCTCCATCTCTCCTTCGTTATTGCTACAAGTTTCTGCCCTGAGGCTGTTGGACCCATGACCCTGGTCAGGATCATCACTGTGAAAAACCACTTGATTGTTGAAGTGTGCTGCTCATTATCCATGCTGCTGATCTCATGCTGCTGATTTATTTCATGTTGCTGTGGTCATTCGTCCTCGTCTGCTCACACAGACTCATGTTCGTGCTGCTGTTTTTTGGTGCATTGTTCCGTACTAGCAGTGATTAGTGTGTTCTTGGTTCATGTCTTAGATCTCATTACTGGTTTTATTCACATTTTGTATTTTTGTTGGATGGAACTGGGACCCTGTGTACAGTTTTGTTCCGCCTCATGTACCACATGTGATGAGAATGACAGTAAAGACACCTTGACCTTGAGAACTGAAAGAACAAACAAATCCTTCATAGCACCCTCAGTAAAGTGCCCCCCCCCCCCCCTGAGTTCACCTCATCTCAAACGAACGTCCTTCATGTGTTTTGTGTTGAAACAGTTTAAGAGAAGATGCGTCTGTTCCCTTGGGAACAAACAGACTTTGGTTGACAGGTGTCCAGCTCAGCACTAACTTCTCAGATGACACTAATGGAAGTGTAATAAAAACTGTCACTGTGTTAACTTCACTGCCAACATGAACTCATTTCCATGAAACGGACAAATCGTTGAATGAGTTTTGGTTCAACTGACCTCCAAGTTGAAACATCTGCTGAGACTTCACCTCAGTCAAAAGGAGCATTACTCCCAGGATGGGGTCCCATGAAGAGAACACATTTTAAAGAACCCTTTGTTTAAAGACATTTACTTTCAGGGGATGGACAGCGACACCTTTTGGAGAAACATCACCTGCTATTAATCCCAAAATGTCATTTTCTGTTTTATTTTCAGACCCGAGTGTTTGTTTATGAAAATGTGTGTTTTAAGTAATCTCTCTTTAAGATAATCATTTGTCTTATTTGTCTCTTTTGAAAGAGTAACTTTTAAAGGCAGACAGAGAAAATGGACTTTAGATTTTATAAACCATGGCAGGAGGAGACCCAGGACACGCTGGAGGAACTATGTTTCTCTGGCCTGGGAACGCCTCGGGATTCCCCCGGAGGAGCTGGACCAAGCCAAGAAGGGGTCTCTGCAGGCAAATTCGGAAGGCGTATCTGGGCGCTCATATCTGATTGGACTATAGGAAAGTGGGCGTATCTGGGCGCTCATATCTGATTGGACGATAGGAAAATAGGCGTTTCTGGCCGGCCGGATCTGATTGGACGATAGAAAAATGGGCGTGTCTGGACGGCCACATCTGATTGGACGATAGAAAAAAAAAGGCTGAACGATAGAAAAAAAAAGGCTGAACG
>NC_056507.1:741515-745701 GCF_014905685.2 Nematolebias whitei | reverse complement strand
TGGATGATGATGGATGGATGGATGATGGATGGATGGATGGATGGATGGATGATGATGGATGATGGATGGATGATGGATGATGGATGATGATGATGGATGGATGGATGGATGGATGATGATGGATGGATGGATGGATGGATGGATGATGATGATATTTGAACTTCGTAGTTTAGTGAATGTAGTACTGTATATTCTTAGTCCATGACTCGGAGCTTATGTTTGTCTTTCCAGTTTGTGTTTTTGTTGGATGTAACTGGGACCCATGGTCTCGTGCCGCCTCATGTGTCACGTGACAAATAAATCTGTCTGATTCTCAAAAACACCTGATGAACAAATTAATAATTATTTTCTCTCATCCGATGTGTAAACATGTTTACATGAAGAGAAGGATGGGACATAATTCATAAAAAGCATAACTTGGTAGTGTTGTTGTTGCCGTTTGCCCCTGAACGCAGCATCATCAATAAATAAAACAACAATAACGCAGATTAAAGCGAGGATGGATTATTGATCAACCCTCCTGGGGTCACGTGTTCATCCGAGTCTTTAATATTAATATATTTACTGTATCAGATGTTTCATGTGGCCTGTGACCAGAGCTGGCCGCCTGTGTGTTTGTTTGTTTGTTTGTTTGTTTGTTGTTGTTGTGCCTGACCTCGGAGTAAACAAAGAGCGGCAGCACCAGCACCGCCAGCAGCAGGTCCGACACCGCCAGGCTCACGATGAAGTAGTTGGTGGTGGTCTTCAGAGCCCTCTCCGTGAGCACGCTCACGCACACCAGCAGGTTCCCGCAGGCGGTCACCACGATCAGCAGGACCCCCAGCACCAGCGCCGGCGCGCTGCGCGCCCCCGCGGCGCTCACGCCGCTCCGTGCGGGTCCGAGCCACAGCCCCGCGGACAGGGGGCTCTCGTGAAGGCCGGGGGGGTCTCCGGTGTTCATCCTGACGCGTCATGCTGGTCCAGAGGCTCCATCCCGTGTCCAGGTGAGTGTCCAACGCAAGACTTCCGTCTTCACAGAGAGACTGAGGTTCGGTGTGGACGGTCCACAAACATTCTGCAGGTGACCCAGGAGCTCACGGACAGTTCGGAACCGACAGACCCGTCCTGGAAGAAGCGGAGAGGCTGACCCGCTTCATCTAAGCCGATTAGCAGCTGTCCTTCAGCAGGAGACACTGTCCCCCTGAGACACGCACCAATCAGGTCACCGCTCCAATCACGGCCCGCGGGCCACTTCCGGCCCCGGCAGGGTTCGGGCGGGGCCGTGCAGCAGGGGACTGTCCAACCGGCTCGGACTGACCACGAACTGGACTTTTTCTGCAGATGAAGACCTGTCTTTGATGACGTCACACTTAGTGAACCTACTCTGCACTGAAGCTGAGATGATGTCACTGATCAGCAGCAACATGTCAGTGTTTGGTGTCAAACTTCACTTGGATTCAGTTTCAACGTTCAGCTTTGTGTCTTTCAGCTGTTCTGGATTTGATCTCCACTTCATGGATTCATCCAGATCATCCACCACTCTCCTGCTGACACTTTAGTGTTTGTGTCATTTTTACTTATTAGCTCTGTCTGCAAGAAGCATCTGTAATGGGGGGGGGGGGGGGGGGGCGCACAGTGATGAGTGCACGTGTGAGCGCACGTAAATAAAAGGTGCTCACTAGTGAACAAAAAAGCAGCGTTTCACCTGGATTTCTTTTAATTCCACACATTTAAAACTTGTTTCTCTCCAAGTTTGTGTAAATTCATCTGTGGGTTTTAGAGACATTTTAACTTTAATACACTTTAACACAGAGCGTCAGGTCGACACTATTTGTGTTTATAGAGAAATAAAAACCATAATCACTGGACTCTTTTACTTGTGTTCAACACGACTCATCTAAATGATGTTTGTCATGAAGCTCGAGGACAATAAGGTGTGGGGGTTTAGAGACATTTCAACTTTAATGCACCTGAACACACCACATCACCTGCAGAGTCTCAGTTACTGCTGAGACAAAATGCTACAGACGCAGCTCCTCTCCTCCCAACATGAATACATGTTGATGATCAACCCCTGGTCAACCACTGCTCGCGCTAAGCTGCTAAACTGACGAGCGAGGAACACAGGAACCTCCACCTCCTCCACCTGTGCGCGTTTTTCTGTCGAAGCAGGAGGAGACGGTGGAGAGTTGGAGGTAACCAGGAAAACCTGGAGTGGAGTTTTAGTGGCTTGAGTATTCTATTAATCAAGTGGAATGGATTCTTCACGAACAAAGAGAAACTGCGCCGCCTGAACTAATGTTTTAATGTAAAAGTGAGGGGGTCCAAATGAACGTTTTTTTAATATGGGGGGACTTGTCCCCTTCACATATAATGGTTGTGACGCCTATGTCTGTCGGCCATGTTTTCTTCATTAAAAATGAATGGAGCTCCTTTGAGCTGTTTACAACGTGTTGCTGCTCATTTCATCCATCCATTTTCTCTCTCTTATCCAGGGTCGGGTCGTGGGGGCAGCAGCCTAAGTAGGGAGGCCCAGACTTCCCTCTCCACAGGTGCTTGGTCGAGAAGGGGGTCTCTGCAGACCAAAAGTGGGCGTTTCTGGCGAATAGGCGTTTATGGACGGCGAACACTGATTGGCTAACAGTATTTAATAGGCGTTTGTCGGCGGCGAACACTGATTGGCTGTGGGTAACCCTCAAAGTCACGAGTCATTGATGAGGTAACGTTTCTTTGCGATATTTGACAAAGAAATATGGTTTATTGTACTTATAAAGTATGTTATGTTTTCACTTATGCATTTTATTGAAGTACGTTTATTGTAGGTCACGATAGTTTCGACCGTTCTCTCGTTGTTGTCGTAACGCACTGAGGTAAAGTGAGCCTCCACTCGGCTCCTTTTCAAAATAAAAGCTGAAAATAAAAGTTCTTAATACTTGAAAAATAAATATTTAAAAGCTGTGTATAACTGAAAAATATGAAAAAAAAAAATAAAATAAAAGTTGTTATTAGCTGAAAAATAAATAAATAAAAGCTGTTAATTATATCTACGTCTTTCTGCCATGTCAGGGACCACTCTCACTTCAGACTGACTCTAGAAGACCCCAAGATGTTGCCCAACAATGTTGACCAACATCTGATGTTGACTTTCATTACTCAATAATGAGTAATAACTTATTCAATAAAAAGTCTGTAATTTGTCAATAATAGTCAATAATTCATTCAAGAATAGATTATGGGTGTTTGGTATGGCTCAGTGGCTAAAATGGGTTTGATGTTAGAGAAATTACTTAATTTTCAATTACCTGAATGCACAAATTCCTTCATTTATAGTTAAACTTTAGGAAATCAACTTTTTTTTTCTTGTGAAAAAAATATCAAAATTAACTTTAAAATCCAATCCAGGATTAAGTAACAACTAGCAACACCCTAACTGTACTATGTTCTGTGTTTCCAACAGATGCTACGATGACTTCTAAAAATGGATGTCCCAATAAACACAATAAAAAAATTCAATGATGCATCAAATGTTGTCTGAGTATGTTTTAAGGTAATAACAAATGTGAAATCTGGAAAACAAAGAGAATTCCTGAATCTGTCTTGTGGCTTTGAAGTGTACATAAGTTTATTGGAGGTCCTGAAACAACTTTTCTGAGAACACAAAGATTTTTATTTTACCTTTGGCCAAGATGTCAGTTTGAAATCAGACTGCTTACTGCAAAACCAAGAGGTTTTTTTAAGACGGTCTTCATTTGTATTGTTTTGTCGACTAAGCTAAATGTAATTTCTAAAATATGGATAAATCTGATCTCATCATGCAGCATGAGCACCTGGGTACAGGTGTGAGGGCCAAAAGTCTGGGTATGTACTGACTCCTAAATGTGCTTGTTTTCTACTGAAACATGGAGTAGGGTTGACCTTTAAAATGTGAGACAGCTGAGGAAGTTAACCAGTAAACAGAATACCTGCTCCAGTTGCAGAAATCTTACAGAAACTGACAATCACTCATCTGCAGTGACTGCAGGTTGAACAAGAAAATGTGAAGTTAAAGGAAACCTCCTTTGTCCCAAGGCCAGTTTAAGTATCATTAATATTTTCCTTTCTTTATGAATCGACTGTAACTTTGTTCACATTTTTCAACAACCAAAATGGAATTTGTTTTTTTAATGTTATGGCTAGGTATTAAAAAAAAACCTAACATTTAGCTCTC
>NC_056507.1:739444-741415 GCF_014905685.2 Nematolebias whitei | reverse complement strand
AGGAGGCACCAAACTGAGTCCCACAAACAGGAAACTGGTTTTTTCCACTCTGGGAGTGTCCTGTTTGTGGGACTCAGTTTGGTGCCTCCTCCAACTGAAGAAGTCATTTGGATGAAGGACAAAACGTCTCAGCAACAAAATCAACCATCCAGATGACCTGAATAAACATTGTTAAATCGGGTTTTGGTTTCAAGACTAATTTTTCTGTCAGATCCTCGTGAAAACATTTTGACTCAGGAGGTTTTGAGTTTCTAAACTATCCGACTGTGAAAATGTGAAAAAATGTAAATCCAACAGGAAAGTCAGTTTGTTCACCTCCTTCCTGGTAAAACCCCAGTTCACAGATTTGAATCCATCTGAGCAACGATGAAAACCGACATGTTAGCAACAAGTAGCTGTTCGTACCCGAGCAGCTCGTCTGCTGGCTGGTGCTGGACCAGAACCGGGCCGGACGATGGCGTTATGACGGAACAAAACCCTGAGCTGCTCTGACGGGCAGGAAGCTGAGAGCTCGTCCAGCAGCACCGAGGGAACACCTGCAACAAGAAGAAACTCAGACACATTAAGTTGGAGTTCTGTCAGGACACGATCCAAGAGCAGAAGCAGAACCAGAACCTGCCACAGGTTCAACAGAACGAGTGATGAAGGAACACAAATCTATGAACCGGAACAAAATATGGACTGAACGGTTGTGGTTCATGCTACGGTCCAGCAGCCAACGTTCGGCCGAATCGTCTCATGAAACAACAAATCGCAGCCAAAGCGATCTGTGGGTTTGAAAAAGGGTTTGATGGGTGGAAACAGGCCCAACTTCACCTCAGCCTCTGTACCACACAACGTGTGGACTGGTGGGAGTTTATGGTTCTATGAAGGTTAAAGACGAGCTCCACCAACAAAAAGAGAACAGCCAGGAGCTTTTCTTTCTTCACATTTCAGCCTCACACAAGAAGACTGCAGCAACCCTGCTGCAACAACTAATGTCACCACGTTTCATAAGATTCCACCTCCACAACAAACCTGCCGAGGGAAGGTCGTCAGCAGAATGGGAGGCAGATCCTTCAGTTCTCAGGCTCCTCTCTTGTGGAACCAACTTCCAGTTTCTGTCCGTGAGGCTGACACATTATCCAGTTTTAAAACTAGGATTAAGACTTTCCATTTTGATAAATCCTATAGTTAGGGTCGGCTTGGGTTTCCTGAGCTGTCCCTTAGGTTGCATTCACAGCAGCCCTGTTTAGTCGCTTTAATCCAACTCTAGCTCGTTTTCCTAGAAAGTCCGGTTCGTTTAGGGAGGTGTGAACGCACCATCGAACTCTGACCCGGGCTAAAACCTAGGTCTGGGTCCAGTAGAAGAGAACTCCAGCACGGTTCCAGTACAGTGTGAATGTAAACAGACCGGACCCGCTCCACAGGACAAACAAACACACATTTCTCTCATATGGAGCCGTCAGCTGACTTGTGTGAAGAACAATATTCTCCATGGTCTTCTGTCTCATCTTCTGCTCATGCTGAGTCCATTGTTGAAAAATGACTAAATATAACTCCTAAAACTGATAAAACTTGATGCCACTTTGTTTTTATTTTTATTTACAGAAGAAGAAGAAGACGTGTCTTCAGAGGTTTTTGTGTCGTTTCTTTCAGTAGTTCTTGGTGCAGCGCCCCCACAGGCGAGCGGGGGAACAGGTTGGTTCAACAGATTGGTTCAACAGGTTGGTTCAACAGGTTGGTTCAACAGGTCGGCTCAACAGGTCGGTTCAACAGGTCGGTTCAACAGGTTGGTTCAACAGGTCGGCTCAACAGGTCGGTTCAACAGGTCGGTTCAACAGGTCGGTTCAACAGGTCGGTTCAACAGGTCGGTTCAACAGGTTGGTTCAACAGGTCGGTTCAACAGGTCGGTTCAACAGGTCGGTTCAACAGGTCGGCTCAACAGGTCGGTTCAACAGGTCGGTTCAACAGGTCGGTTCAACAGGTCGG
>NC_056507.1:737759-739344 GCF_014905685.2 Nematolebias whitei | reverse complement strand
AACAGAGCAGCCAAGACCCCCAACAGAGCAGCCAAGACCCCAACAGAGCAGCCAAGACCCCCAACAGAGCAGCCAAGACCCCCAACAGAGCAGCCAAGACTCCCAACAGGAAGTGAGTGAAGCCCTCTCTGAACCGGACAGAACCCAGACCGATGTGTGGTGCTGCTCATGAGGCCAGAGCTCTGCTGCTGCTGCTGCTGCCGCCTGTCGCTGCTCATCAACGCCACATCAAACAGCAGACGCTCCGCAGGGTTTCTGTCCAGCAGACGCTCGTTCACTCTCTGCAGCGCCTGGCACAACAACACACGATAAATCTTTAAAAACAGCCAAACTTCAGCTGTTTGTTTACGGTCAACACCTTTAGTTTGTTCCATGTTTTCTGACTTGTCCACCTGCGGCTCGAAGATCCGATCCCGTCTGTTTGGGTCGTTCAGGCCTTCCTCTTTACAGGTTTTCACAATAAAACTACTTCCTCAGACTCTGAACTCTTAATTTGTAAAACTTTCAGCGTGGAGTACAGAATGGTCCGACCTTTACTCGTTCTAACCATTATTCTTTCTAAATATTTAACTTTACAAACATTTCATCCATAGAAATACAGAAAGTTATCTTCAGTTTCTGCAAAACGTTCTCTGAAATCTAATTCGGCACGCTGCCTCCATTTTGTTTTGCTCCTTTTAGACTTAAGCTACTGTCTTGCTGCTTTAAGCATGAAGCAGATGTTTAGGTGATTTTAGCTTGTAGCTAGTGTATTGCTGAGTTTAGATCTTAACTAGTTTTGGTGATTTAAGCTTTTAGCTACAGCATTGGTCATTTTAGTCTTCAGCTAGTTGTGGCAAGATTAGCTTTTAGCTGATGCTTTGATTATTTGAGCTTTTGGCTACTGTTAGTGATTTTATCCTTCAGCTACATATGGTGAATTTACAGTTTAGCAGATTTCAGCTTTTAGCTTCTGTTTTGCTGATTTTAGCATCGAACTACAATTTAGTTGATTTTACATCATTTCTTGGGTAAAAATAACATAATTCTAAACGTTTCAGTTAAAATGTCCTCTTCAGCTACTTTCAGCAGTTCTTCAGCTCTGCTTGGTACAGAAAACCCATTTTGTCTTGTTCGGCTCGTAAACCCTCACCTCTGGTCATGAACTCTGGTAGAGACTGAAAGAATGAGATCGTGGATCCAGGAGGTTGAAATGAGTTTCCTCTGCAGGAGCTGGACTCTCCCTCAGAGACAGGGGGAGAAGTTCAGGTATCAGGAGAGACTCAGAGGAGAACCACTGCTCCTCCACATCCAGAGGAACCAGTTGAGGTGGTTCATCTGGTAAGGATGCTCCCTGGACACCTCCTCCCTAGAGAGGTGCTTCGAGCATGTCCGACTGGGAGGAGACCCCGACGAAGACCCGGGACACGCTGGAGAGACTAAGACACTTCAGCTGAAAGTCCTACATTCTGTCCACCTTTAAGAGACACTTCACTGATTGTCCTACAGTCTGTCCAACTTTAAGAGACACTTCACTGATTGTCCTACAGTCTGTCCAACTTTAAGAGACACTTCACTGATTGTCCTACAGTCTGTCCACCTTTAA
>NC_056507.1:730899-737749 GCF_014905685.2 Nematolebias whitei | reverse complement strand
ACTTCACTGATTGTCCTACAGTCTGTCCACCTTTAAGAGACACTTCAACACAAGCAGCTGTTTTGTCTCTCCTGCAGAAAGACATGGACCATGCTGTGGTTGTGGCCGTAACGTCTCGTTCAGTTTTTGAATGTGAGGCTGAAGAAGACAACGGCGCTACGTACGGCGCAGGACGGGCTTTTCCACTGCTGCAGGTGAGGGGAGGAACGTAGACCGACCAGTAAACAGAGAGCTCTGTCTTACAGCTCAGCTCCCTCTTCACCACAACGGACCGGTACAGAGTCCACAATACTGCAGACACTGCACTGATCTGTCTGTCTGTCTCTCGCTCCATTCTTCTCTCAGTGAGACATATTTATCATTATTATTAACATTTTGTTGGTTATTTTTCACAATTAAAAAGTTAACGGCAACAGTAAAATTTATCGCAGCAACAAACTCATTCTTTGATAAACTCATTTTATCACTTTTATATAAATTCCTGACAAAAGCTTCTGAACTGAAAGATTCTTGTTTTATGTAAAAATAGCAAAAATTAAACCTTTATTTGTGACATTAATGCATAATCGGGACAATGGGACTGGAAATATTTCGGATTTTAAAACACCGACTGTCTCATTGAATGAACTCGGACACTCGATGATTTGAGTGAAAGCTGTTTTAAGTCAAACCTGTTGATGAGACACTTCCTACACCTGGGGGACTCAGGACGTATTTCCGGTTGTCTCTGACCTGCTGGACATCTTGTTCTGGACCGTGGACACCATGTTGACTCTGCAGGATCCAAACCAGTCAGCCCGAGGACTTATTATCCTTACAAAGCAGCAAAAGGTCCAACAAATCTAGTTTAGTCCCAAGTTTCTCCTCAAAGGTGAGTTCTCTTTCACTTCCGCCTGACGTCATCTTGGGAGCAGCGCGATCGCGTCACTTCCGGTTCAATGCGCGCTGTCACGGCAGCGTCTTGTATCCGGTGGAGACCGACACGCGCCTCGAGTTTCATTAGGAGCAGCTGTTGGACAGAGCCGGGTCCGAAGCGTGTCTCAGAGGAGCGTGGTCCGGTTTGGAGCGGGTTCGACCCGGTTTTGACTGGACCAGGACCAGGACCAGGACTGACCATCCTCAGATTTACGGTGAAAAACTTCTCCTTTGTTCTAAGACCTGTCTTCAGATTGTCCTCGTCCTGTCTGTCCCCGATTCTGCCCGGTGTGTCCACCACATGGTGTCCACCCTGGACCCCCGGGACGTCCCCGGACCTGAGGCGTTCTTGCAGACCCTCCTTCAGGTCCTTAATTGGTTGCAGCTGATTGGCTTTAGCACGTGATGGTGCCTTCAGGTGTCGGGGCAGTGTCAGGAAATCTATCGATCATAAACGGTTTTCTCATCAGAAAGGAGAAAATGTCAGTATTTCTTCATGTTACATCTGTGAGTTTTTATTTCTTCTCATTCTCCGTGTCTGAGCTGATCTTTGGATGCAGGTACAAAAACAAATTTCACTACATGCACGACTGTGCATGTGACATCTTATGTGCATCTTGTCAAATGAGAGAATATGCGGCTCTTTACCCTGAAACTTTACATGTATTTTTAGTTTATCTGTATAAACTGTTTGTGGGAAATTGAAAATATATTTTATTATTTGAAAATTTTCAATGTTTGAGTTCCAAAAAATAACAATTCCATCAGCATCCATGTATTTCGACCCATTTAGTTTCTCCACGTTCGTTTGATTTGCTCACTTGATGAAAACCCCTAACACCTGTGTTTACCCTGTGCACGTGCCACTTTGAGGCTGCATGTTCTGCTGCAGGCCCCGTCACGTTGACAACAACATCTACTGCCATAACAATTTGCAATAATGAAATGTTTAATGAAAACGTTCCTCAAACGCCAGCGCCCTCTTTATGCTCGTTAGTGACACCACAGAGTCACAAGCTGGTAAGTGCACGAGACGGTCGACCACTGGCAGACGTGCTTGAAGCGTAGTTTGTTTCAAACCGCACCGACCCGTTCCACATGGATACGAACACGTGCAACCTTCCTTGTGTTTCCACGTCGACTGCAGACTTGTGCTTGGCCTCTGGTGAAACGTGGCCTGTTTCTCTGTGCACGTGTTTCCACACTGTGCTGCATGTTGAAACCACGAGCTGCTGCTGCTACGTCACCCGTTTCACAGCAAACCAACGTTTTCACTTGGGCTGCGTTCACAGCAGCCCTGTTTAGTCGCTTTAATCCAACTCTAGCTCGTTTTCCTAGAAAGTCCGGTTCGTTTAGGGAGGTGTGAACGCACCATCGAACTCTGTCATGGAACAAAAAGGTGAACTCTGGTCCGGGCTAAAACCTAGGTCTGGGTCCGGTAGAAGAGAACTCCAGTGGTTCCAGTACAGTGTGAATGTAAACAGACTGGGTCCCGCTCCACAGGACAAACACACATTTCTCTCATATGGAGCCGTCAGCTGACGTGTGTGAAAAACAATATTCAACTGGTTGCTTCAACTGGTTGGGCTCAACTGGTTGGGCTCAACTGGTTGGGCTCAACTGGTTGGGCTCAACTGGTTGGGCTCAACTGGTTGGGCTCAACTGCACAGTGCAGTGTGAATGCAAACGCACCAGCTCAAATGTAACAAAAGGTCATGAATATTGGTCCAGAACCGAGTCTACCGGACTATCAGCTGTGAAAACGACCTGATTCACCTGTCACTCCCCCCATGCTTTGGACAGAACAGACACTGAACCCTGTGGGGCGATACCCATTAAGAACGTCACTGTTAGAACGTGTATAGTTTCTACCATGTCTGTGCACGTGCAAGCAGGTTTTTAGGCTTTGGTGTAGCCATTTCTAAGCAGTCAATTATAACGGGTGTTTTAAAATAACCATCGAGCTCGCTTCGATGCAGCAGCTGCTTTAGACGTGTACATCAAACATGTCTGACAATCAGAAATGTCCTGGAGACAGCGGAGGTAGAAGTTTTGGAATGGAAAGACCAAGTCTTGCAGAGGAAGGTCTAACTTAAGATGCATTAGGTCATTTTCACAGCTGATAGTCCGGTAGACTCGGTTCGGTTCGGGACCAATATTTATGAGCTTTTGTTACATTTGAGCTGGTGCGTTTGCATTCACACTGCACTGTGCAGTCGAGTCAACCTGTTGAACCGACCTGTTGAGTCAACCTGTTGAACCGACCTGTTGAAGCAACCTGTTGAAGCGACCTGTTGAAGCAACCTGTTGAACCGACCAGTTGAACCGACCTGTTGAAGCAACCAGTTGAATTAACCAGTTGAACCAACCTGTTGAACCAACCCTGTTGAACCAACCTGTTGAAGCGACCTGTTGAAGCAACCTGTTGAACCGACCTGTTGAAGCAACCTGTTGAACCGACCAGTTGAACCGACCTGTTGAAGCAACCAGTTGAATTAACCAGTTGAACCAACCTGTTGAAGCAACCAGTTCCCCCGCTCGCCTGTGGGGGCGCTGCACCAAGAACTACGGAAAGAAACGACACAAAAACCTCTGAAGACACGTCTTCTTCTTCTTCTGTAAATAAAAATAAAAACAAAGTGGCATCAAGTTTTATCAGTTTTAGGAGTTATATTTAGTCATTTTTCAACAATGGACTCAGCATGAGCAGAAGATGAGACAGAAGACCATGGAGAATATTGTTTTCCACACAAGTCAGCTGACGGCTCCATATGAGAGAAATGTGTGTTTGTTTGTACTGTGGAGCGGGTCCGGTCTCTTTACATTCACACTGTACTGGAACCGTGCTGGAGTTCTCTTCTACCAGACCCAGACCTAGGTTTTAGCCCGGGCCAGAGTTCACCTTTTTGTTCCATGACAGAGTTCCATGGTGCGTTCACACCTCCCTAAACGAACCGGACTTTCTAGGAAAACGAGCTAGAGTTGGATTAAAGTGACTAAACAGGGCTGCTGTGAATGCAGCCTTGGAGTCATCAAAGTGTTCAAATTGACCTCAGTCACCATTTACTGTAGACGTAGTTATGAATGACGTCACCAGATCAAATACTCTCAACATGAGGAGGAAGGCCAGTGTGGTATGTGACTTTATAGTTGTTGTTTTCAAAGCTTTTTTTAATTAAACTTCAAATCATTTAAGTGACCTTTTAATCTAATCTTTTCTGTTGTTAATCTCTGCAGTTCAGAATCACCCTGACTTTCAGAAACAGGAGCTTGTTCTGTGTAATGTTGGTCCTCCAGCTGCAGCACCGTGGAACTGGAACTGATTCCTCATCTTCATGTGGGTCCATTGGAGCAGCTCTGGATCTGAGACTGTACGCAGGTCCAGGATCTGAGACTGTACCCAGGTCTAGGATCTGAGACTGTACCCAGGTCCAGGATCTGAGACTGTACCCAGGTCCAGGATCTGAGACTGTACCCAGGTCTAGGATCTGAGACTGTACCCAGGTCCAGGAGAGCTGGATACAGTCATGGATACTCTAAAAAAGTAAAATCAGGTCCTCTGGATATTGGAAAAAAAATGTAGAAACGTTTTGTCTCTCATCCGAGAGACTTCCTCAGTCTGAGGTGCTGTATTCAGCTCAGTCTCTTAAATAGCACCTTCTCAGAGTGGATCAACCAGTTTGATGCTGACAACCAGAACCAGCTGATCACATGCTCAAGAAGGACCATCAGCCTAACAATGGATCATTAGCACCTGATGGCTGTTTACTGTTCACAGAGGGCTGAGTGATACTAGCAATCACAGCATTGTAAGAGGGGGACAGTTGAACCTGGAGGCTCCACCCCTGTTTAATGATGGACGGGTTCTTCTCCACAGTGTAACTCCTACCAACTTAATTATCTTGCAGCTAAAACACTGAGGTTTACTTGCATTCACTGCTAAATTCCAGTCCAGAAAAACACTGGTCTCTAAAACTACAAACACTCAGGGGGATGTTGGTGGACCACTCGCTTGTTTTTCCTCCATCTCTGCTGGTTTCACAAGAATGACCTAAAATAGTCCTGGGATAAGATGTACTTTGTCAACATGGATGAGGAGGAATTGTTTCTGCATAATTGTATAATTAAGATGTTTTTAATTCCTTTCAGTCACACAGGGTAAATGTGAGCTGTTTTCAGCTCGTTGTCTTGGACATCCAGAGTTTGGTCTTGGTGCGTTTGGTTGAATGAACCTCATGTGTCAGATTCCTCATGTCAGATAAACCATGTGCATGTTTAAAACGGTGACTGCAAACCTGTATGGTTTTGAACATAATGCAGTATGTAGTTCCCTTGAAGACGGACTGAAGTAACAAAATGTTCCTGAAGTGGAGCCGTTTAAAACTCGACAGCAACATCCAGCTCATGGGAAACAGAACCTGAGTGGAGGCGCTGGTGCTGTTCAGTCTTGTTCAGGCAGTGATCCTCGTGTGCAGTCAGACCTGTCAGACGGCTCCGTGAGTTTCCAATCACCACACCTATATTCCACCACAGACATGTGTGAAACGGCCTGTGTCATGCCAAGCTGCTTTAAAGTGTGTGGGAATCGCAGCTCGTGGTCTACGTCTACATCTTCTCTCATTTTGTTTCTGCTGAGGACGAGAGACAGTCAGAACTTTATGAATTAAGTAGATGCCATTTCCTGCATTCTGCTGTATTTTAACAGGTTATTTATATTTACCTACATAATTAAACACATAACTATTTAAAGGGTAACAAGTAGCCTGACCAACAGCTCCCCTTGTGTGAACAGAGCACACTCCGCTTCTCTCTCTCATCCTAAACCACTCCCCTCACTTCATGGTTCCGAGTCCGACTCCTGCTGAATTCACTCCTCATTGTCCTCCTCCACATGTGAACCTCCAGGCTCCTCCTCGGGCTGTTCATGGCAGCTGGCTGTGGGCTCCTGCTCGTGTACGACAGCCTGGTTAGCTCCCCCCCCCCCCCCCCCCACCACCACCACCACTCCACCTGCTCCAGTATCTCCTCTGCCTTCACGTGCTTCAGTTCTTGGTTGTTTAGTTGTACCTGTATAAAAAGACTTTTTTTCAATTAAATTAAATTGGACGGTCTTTTCAACATTTTGATTGCTGTTATTTTGAGAAATTGGCACCGTTGTTTTATACGTGATGTACGTCACGTGATTACCCGTCAAACATTTCTCTCATATTTTTAATAATCAAAATTGTATTAATGACTCACTTAAACTGTAAAACTGATTTGCAATTTATTTGTGCTGTTTAATTTATATTTTTGAGATTTTAATAAAATTGTCTATGACTGAACTTTTAGGGGCGGAGCTTTTTTAAGGGTAGAACCAGAAATACTTCCTTGAAGGAGCAGCTCAGATGTGACGTTAGGAAGCTCGTTATGTTTAAAGTGGGTGTTGATGTCATTATTTTTAGATTATATGTCCAATATAGGTTTTATTTATTCAAGGCAGTCATATTTGTTCATAACTTTATTAGTAAGCCTGAGAGTTGCCAGATCCAAGCAAACAATTACCAGAACGCACCCTGTCAAAATAAGAGAGTTCCAAGATCCTGGTCCGGCAGGACCTGGCTCAGACTCAGCCCTGGTTATCATCCACCACTTAAAGATGAATGCAGGCAGTAACATTTTTTACATTTTTGCCCATCTGCCATTGGCTCCCTGTCAAATCCAGAACTGAATTCAAAATCTTACTTCTAACCTACAAAGCTCTCAACAACCTAGCTCCATCTTATATTACAGATCTTATTGTTCCATATTTTACTAACAGAGCACTTCTCTCTCAGACTGCAGGTTTACTTGTGGTTCCTAGAGTTTCCAGCAGCAGAATGGGAGGAAGATCTTCCAGTTCTCAGGCTCCTCTCTTGTGGAACCAACTTCCAGTTTCTGTCCGTGAGGCTGACAC
>NC_056507.1:724258-730799 GCF_014905685.2 Nematolebias whitei | reverse complement strand
ATGAATGTTTCTGTTCAATTATTATTTTATACATGAATGTTTCTGTTCAATTATTATTTTATACATGAATGTTTCTGGTTCTTGACGTGACTTCTGTTGTGACTTGTTGCTTTAGAAATAAACTGAAGAGAATTGTCTGTGGTTGAGCTCGTGTGTGTCCAGTACTAAAATATCTCCTGAACTGTTGGACGAGTTCTAATGAAACTTGTAGAAAGTCAGAAAATAACATTTGGACTCTGTGTAAACAAGTGAAACACCGATGTGCTGACGGATTTCAACAGCGAGTGTTTGTAGGTTTGGACACGAGTGATTTTCTGGACTGGATTTGAATGCGAGTAAACGTGAATGTTTTTAGTTCAGTATGTTCAAGTGGGCATAATTTAGATGAACACAAGTATCTTTATCTTTTACCTGTTGCCAAATTCAAAATTACTCTTTAATTGCAAAATCTTATTTGAAACATTTGATGTTTCTCATCTTCAGTAGGGCATAAAATGTTTGAGATTTGCAAATCATTTTACTTTTACTTGGATTTTGCACAATGTCCAAACTGTTTCAGAATCGGTGACGTAGATCTACAGCTGACGAACTTTTAGTCAACTCACTTCAAGATGGCTGCCACAGCTAACCTCAACTCACACAGACGACTACGACTTAGTCACTTTTTCACAGTTTGATCCAAAATCTCCTGTGCTGAGTTGATCCCAGTACTTGGTTCATAAAATCTGTGCTGTAAAACTTTTCCATCAACTTCTAGGAGTCGAAGCTCTGTCATCAAAACATCTCATCCACTGCAAGGATGGGCCTTTGTCCGTCTGTCCGTCCATCCGTCCATTTTTACCTGCTTCTTCCTTTTTGAGTCACTTGTGCCCTTGTCCATTAGTTGCTGTGCGGAAGGCAGGGGACATGTGGACAGGTCTCAGTCCGTCACAGGGACACATGGAGACAAACAACCATTCACTCTCTCCTAGGGACAGTTTAGTTACCAGTCAGTCTAACATGCATGTTTTTGATTTGTGGGAGGAAACTCACGCAGCATGGAGAGAACATGCAAACTGCACTCAGAAATGTCCCCTGCTGGGATTTGAACTGGTGACCTGCTTGCTGAGAGGCAGCAGCTCTACCAACTGAGCCACCGTGCTGCATCGGCCTTTCGATTGAACATGTCAGATGTTGCACACAGAGCAGAGTCTTGATGCAAATCTAAAATATTGAAGTGAGCAGCTGCACACGGACTCGTTGGTCTGAGGGCGTGCTGCCTGATGAAACTCAACATCCACGTCCTCGTGTCGGCTCCAATCATTTACATTTTCTCCGCCTCTTACAGACACTGTGATCCCAGAGCTCTCGATCTGCTCAATCAGAAAAACATTTATAGAAAAAAAAAGAAGTCTTTTTCATGTTTTCTTTGTTGTGACGCCTCGGGTTTGTCATGTCCAGGAAGAGGCCTCATGGTCCATCATGCTGAAGCGTCTGGACAGGATCCGGTTCCGGGGCCAGAGGCGGGACGAGTTCCTGGATCTGTACGAGTCGCCCAGTACGTCGGACACAGAGTGCAGCGAGGATGCTGTGATCAAACCTCACATCTCCATCAAAGATCAGGAGGAGCTGAGGGACGATGGAGAGCAGCAGAGTGACGTCCAGGTGCAGAACTGACCCAGACTGGACCAGGTGTTGGTGGTTCTGAGGACGTTCGGTCCTGTTCCTTATGTTCTGTTCTGTTTGTGTATCTAAGGCTGGTCCAGGACCTTTTTCGGCTACTCTCCAAGATGAGCCAAAGACGGACTTAAATGAGGTCAAAGGTCTCTTAGAAGTTGCGTTGTTGGAGAAACACTTCCTGCGTGAGTATGATGATGTCATCGGGAACTGCAGCGACTCTTGATTCACAAGTTAAATGACACTTGATGTTTTTAAAGACAGCTGTTGCATAAACGTTCCCATTAAGAATGAACCTTCTGAAGCTGCTCATTAGACGGGGCGTTGGCACAGCGTCCTCAGCCCTCAGATCCTTGTCAGGGTGGACCTGCCCCACAGCATGCTGGGTAATCTGTCAATATTTGCCTTTTTACACAACTCCCCCGCAGAGCTACAATGAACCCTGCAGTCCTCTGACACATGACCGAGGGAATCCTCATTTCATTTTAGTCAAAGAATTTACAGATGTTTTGGGATTTAAATCCCATTTTAATCCGCGATGTTGCGCCTCCTCTCTGTTCTGCTGGGAATCCTTTTTTATTCACCACAAATGTTTTCCATATGTCTGTAAACTCTTTGCTCCACCCATGACTTCTGATCCACTCAAGGTCATTTGATGGAACTTCATCCACACATGAACGGCCTAAAACATGCGATCGTTGTACACGATGCTTGATTTGGACGGGGTGCTCCGTTTGCACGTGTTAAAACCTTCTGAGACTCCAACAGGAGGTTGGATTGAAACACAGCAGTGAAGGCTACTTATGGGACAGATCTGCTTGGCAGGCCAAAGAGACACCTGGACAGGTCTCCAGTCCGAGGGACACCTGGACAGGTCTGACGAAGTCCTCTGGATGGAAGACGAAACGTTTCTTCCTTAAAGAAACTGGTCCAGATGACATGATGTAACCTTTTTGTTGTCATCTACCTGGATGATTGAGCTTACAACCTTTTTTCATTCACATATCACTAGACTGAGTGCTGCTTACACGTTTCATCACCCCAGCGCAAAGATCAAGGTCACAAATCAAGGTCAAAGTTAAACAAGGTCTTTGCCTGTCTGGGCCATTGCCATACACTGTCTGGGCAAATAAAAAAGTCGCCACCCCAAAAAAAAAAGGTCACACTAATACCTTGGTTTTGGTTGGACCTCCTTTATCTTTGATCACATCATTCTCTGTGTCATTGTTTCAATAAACTTCTTCAACGTCACAAGATCTGTTTCATCCAGTGTTGCTTTAATGTTTCACCAACATCTTTCATTGATGACGAGCCACTGGTCATGATGGTGCATCGCTTCTCCTGCCTCTCTTCTGACCCTGATGCTCCATCACTCTGGAACAGGGTCAGTCTGGACTCATCAGACCACATGACCTTCCATTGCTCCAGAGTCCAATCTTTATGCTCCCAAGCAAACTGAAGCCTTTTTTTCCAGTTAGCCTCACTGGTTAATGGTTTTCTTAAGGCTACCCAGCTGTTCAGTCCAGCCCCTTGAGTTCCTTCACCTTGTGCATGTTTAAATGTTCTTACTGTCTCTATGAACCACAGCCCTGAGTGCTGCTGGTGTTTTTCTTCCATTTGATTTCACCAAATGTTTAAATGATCACTGATCACGATCATTCAGGATTTATTTCAGGCCACATTTCTTCCTGGAAGACGATGGGTCCCCACTATCCTTCCAGTTTTTAATAATGTGTTGGACATATGCTGGTGAAGATTCTCAGTCATCCAGGACATGATGAATTCAAAAAGCGTTCAATACAAAAACAACTGGACTTTATTTGTAACGGAAGACGTTTCTCTCCTCATCCGAGGAGCTTCCTCAATTCAAAGAGCAGAGAGTGAGAGGTTCAGGTTATAAGGCTGAGTGAGATAAGACACACACACATGTGGATTGGCAGTTCACACCTAAACACCTAAACAGTAGGGGTTTCTTAAAGTTTTTGTTCCTCTAATTCACAGACGAGGCCCCTCTGTTCCCATCAGGTGTGAAAACCGGCTGGGAATCTGTTTTAAAGTTGCATTATATGTTTTAGAAAGTGGGAATCTGAGGCCTCCTCCTCTGTTAAGAGACGGCTTTTCTCTTTTTACATAAATTGCTTCCTTCACCCCCCTCTCAAACCATCTGTGTTCTCGGTCCAAAATGTGCACATTTTGGTCCTCAAAGAGTGTCCCTTATCTGTGAGGTGGAGGTGAACAGCTGAATTTTGTCCAGAGGAGGTGGCTCTCCTGTGTTGAGTCATGCGTCTGTGAAGAGGCTGTTTAGTTTCTCCAATGTAGAGGTCTGGACAGTCCTCGCTGCACTGGACCACAGACACTACACCACTCTGTTTGTGTATGGGTGTTCTGTCCTTAGGGTGGACCAGCCTCTGTCTGAGAGTCCTGCTGGGTTTGAAATGTACTGGGATGTTGTGTTTGTTGAAGATCCTTCTGAATTTCTCTAATACTCCAGCAACATAAGGGATGACGATGTTTTTACGTCTGCTGTTGTCCTTTTTCTGTTTATTGGTGTGTTTTGTAGATTTCCTCTCTGACTTGACAAAAGCCCAGTTAGGATATCCACATGTTTGAAGAGCTTCTTGAACGTGTTTCAGGAAAAGGAACTTAAACACGTTCAAGGACGTGTTGGGGACGATTCTCAGCTTCAGATCAACAAATCTAGATGTTCACTCACAGCTACTGAAAGGTGGCCAGTAGAAGAACAGGGCGTTATTTAATTTTTTGTCCTAATGTTGTGGTTCAGAGGAGGAGCTGAAGAAATTTCGAGAGGAGTCCCATGTGGAGTCTTGGAAACAGGAGCTGGAGAAGGAGCGCTGCAGACGGATGGAGCTGGAGCAGAAGATGAACGAAGTTGTGAAATCAGGGTGGGTTAAGTAAACGTACTGAACTGGCCCCATTGTTGCTGAGAGTGCACGGACCATTCTGTCCCATTTCCTGGACTGACACCTTTCTTACAGGCTTGAAGACTCCCCATCTCGGACACCTAAAGCTCCGCCCCCTCCTCCATCTGCAGCCACTAGTACAGGTAAGCAACTCGTGCTCATACTGGAGTTAGGATTTAGATGAGCTCGGATAAATAAAATACTTATCCTGTCTTGTATCTTTATACCACAGACAAACGAAAAGAAACCTTGTCTAACAGTTTACTGAATCAGCTCTACGACCGTTTGGGAATTTATATAGAAGATTTTCGCTTCCAACCCGAGGAAACGACGGTGGAGACCGAGGAGCCACTGAGTGCCAGGAGGTGAGCAGAAAACATCTGGACTTGGTTCATTAAGGCGTGTGTGATGGAAAGGGTCCTCCTACCTGTCATTTGCTCACAATGGATACATTTGTTGCATTTAAAGAAACAAAGTGTATGAAGTATGGAGTTTTTGAGAACGGAAAGATTCACACAATCAGAGACTCGAATAAAAAAAATCAGCAAGCTTAATAATAATAAAAATAATGCATTTTATTTAAAAGGGCCATTCAGGACACTGTACAGCATAAAAACCATTAAACAGCAGAAACAAATTGGGTAACGAGTTAAAAGATGCAATATAGTCCAACTTTAAAACAGAAAGCCCTCCTGAGTGAATAAAGAGGAGAGTGAAGTGAGAGCAGAAAAGATTTTCTAAGAGCAGTTTTGGTACCAGTGAACAGAACCCAACCCCCCCCCCCCCCCCCCCTTCCACAACACACACCTCCAATTTTTTTTACTTTTTTTTATAAACTCATTGGTGAGCTAACCGGTATGGGTACTGAAGTCACCCATGGGTCGCAAGTTGAATAGCCCTGATCTAGGAGGAAGAGGTAAATGATGATGATGAGGGGCCCAAGGACACAACCTTGGGGCACACCAGTGCAGTGGTGTACAATACCGTATAGGCAACTAAAAGCCTCTAATTTTGTTACATTAAATGGTGCCTGTGTAAGTAAACCTTCATATTTATACCACCTTTTTAAAATCAAAGTGCTTTTCATCAAGTAAAGTACATCAAGAAAACTGTTTACAGTTGACTAATCTTAAAATAATCAAAGCCAAAATGCAACAATGCAATGGTATTAAACATAAAAACTGGACTTAAAACCTGAAATGTTTAACACAAAAGATGAATGAAGGATGAAGATGAATGGTGTCAAATAATCACTAGTGCTCAGCTTCCTGATTTTTCGAGGAAAGCTGGTCCAGAGTCTGGACCTTGGACTGAGAACACCTACTGCCTTTATTGATCACTTTGTACTCCAAGTGGAGGAGTTTAGATTGAATTCTGAATTTTGCTGGAAGCTGTCGAGATAAATTGGTCTCAGAAGTCACGCAAGTGGACCACAAGATTCACACATGTAAACAGTTTTTCAAATTTACATGTTTCTAAATGTACAAGTACAGCTGCATGTAAAAAATTAGAATATGATGAAAAAGTGCAATTTCTTTTATCAATCACTTCAGAAGGTGAAACATATTATATAGATTCTTTACACACAGAGTGAAACATTTCAAGCGTTTATTTCTTGTAATTTTGATGATTATGGCTTTCAAATAATGAAAAACTAAAATTCAGGGTCTCAGAAAATGAGAATCTTCCAGAGCCAGATTCTGGTACGTTTTGTCAGTGTGGGTCAGCGCCGAGTCCTGCGGGAAAATGACACCAGTGTCTCCATAAATCTCGTCGGCAGAAGGAAGCACGAAGAGCTCTAAACCCAGCCGGTGGAAGCAGATGGTCCTCTAGTCCTGATCCTGGTTCTGCTAAAGGTTTCTTCCTCATGAGGGAGTTTTTCTTTCCACTGTCGCCTTCATGCTTGTTCAACATGAGAGTTCAGTGATGGAGTTAAACTCAAAGCTGCTCCTCAGATAAATAAT
>NC_056507.1:722934-724158 GCF_014905685.2 Nematolebias whitei | reverse complement strand
TTTAGCATCATTTTAAATTTGAATTATAATGTCCAGATAGCTTCATTAAGCTCAGAGCTTCATTATCTCTCTCACTAACATAAATACTGTTTATTATTAAACTGTTATTATTTAGCACATTTATGTTATAGTGCAGCGCGACGTGTGCACGTGCCTCGTTCTATAAACAGTGACATTAGAACTGGATCAGACTGTGTCTCTTCCAATACAGATGTCGGTCACAGCACCTGTAATCTGACGTAGATTAACTACGAGATTAAAAATATATTCCATCAGTCGAGGTTCTGAAAGCGGCGTGTCCGCCGCCATGTTGATAGAAATATAGCGTCTGTCCGTGCGTGCGTGTGCGCATGTGGTTTAACACAAAGCGTCAGCGGGAGATGTTCACATTATCAACGGGGGGTCAGAGAAAAACCTCCACTCTGGAAGGTGGTTCAGAAACCTCTGGATTCAAAGAGGGGGGCCACTGGTGTCGTGTAGATGATCAGCAGAACCGCAGAGAGGAAGCTGCGGATCCACTCAAAATACGCGCCGTGTAAACGGCCCCTTTAATTTTATCCTCATTTAGGACAAGTTTGAGGCGGAACAAATCTGTCTGGATGTTGTTGAATGCAGATTTCAAAAGCTGGAAAACCTTATCAACAGTTTTAGCTCGACAATAAACAACTGTGTCATCAGCATAGAAATGTATGGATGCGTCAGGGATGATATGACCTACATTACCTATGTAGATTGTAAAGAGGGTGGGTCCTAAGACTGAGCCTTGTGGTACACCATTGTTGACTGTTAAATAACTGGAGGAAGTACCATTATGTTGAACACATTGCCTCCGCTCTGAGAGATAGTTAGAGAACAACCAATGGTGTGTTCTGAGAAACCAGTTTCTGAGAGCTCATGACACAAGAAGTCATATTAGGCGATTTGTGCACGTGTATTTGACATTTTGTATGTGCACAATATCGCTATAGGTGCATCTCAGAAAATTAGAATATCCTGAAAAAGTTCTATTTTTTGTCAATCAGCAGCAGCATCTAGGACATTTTAATTCAGTTCAGTTTATTTCTAAAGCTCCAAGTGACAACAGAAGTCGTCTCAGACACTGAACAGAAACATTCATGTATAAAATAATAATTTAACAGAAACATTCATGTATAAAATAATAATTGAACAGAAACATTCATGTATAAAATAATAATTGAACAGAAACATTCATGTATAAAATAA
>NC_056507.1:722564-722924 GCF_014905685.2 Nematolebias whitei | reverse complement strand
TCATGTATAAAATAATAATTGAACAGAAACATTCATGTATAAAATAACTGAACAGAAACATTCATGTATAAAATAATTGAACAGAAACATTCATGTATAAAATAATAATTGAACAGAAACATTCATGTATAAAATAATAATTTAACAGAAACATTAATGTATAAAATAATAATTTAACAGAAACATTAATGTATAAAATAATAATTTAACAGAAACATTGATGTATAAAATAATAATTTAACAGAAACATTGATGTATAAAATAATAATTTAACAGAAACATTCATGTATAAAATAATAATTTAACAGAAACGTTCATGTATAAAATAATAATTGAACAGAAACATTGATGTATAAAATA
>NC_056507.1:720828-722464 GCF_014905685.2 Nematolebias whitei | reverse complement strand
GACTTCGTTTTTTTGTTAAAAAGAAACGTTTCGCCCCTCATCCAAGATGGCTAGGCCTCAGACTGACGAAGCCTCTTGGATGAGGGGCGAAACGTTTCTTTTTAACAAAAAAACGAAGTCCAGATGACATGATTCAACCTTTTTTGTTGTTATATACCTGGATGACTGAGAAAACAAACTTTGTGGCCTTAGAGATGCTTTTTTCAAACAGGAAGTCGGTCCCAGCAGTTCTTCCTCTGATTTTATCCTCAAATGGTGTCCCCATTGAGTTTGTTGATTCCTATAAATATTTGTGTATCTTGGTCAACTCACATCTCTCTTTTAAGCTCCATGTGGAAAACTTGGTAAAGAAACTGAAAGTTAAACTGGGTTTCTTTTTCAGAAACAGATCCAGTCTAACCCTGAATGTTAGGAAACACCTTGTATCTGTGACTTTCCTTCCCTCCATTGATTACAGTGACATTATTTACATGAACGCTCCTGCAAGAACCCTGCAGATGTTTGATGCTGCAGATGTTGGATGCTGCAGATGTTGGATGCTGCAGATGTTTGATGCTGTCTATCATGGTGCACTAAGATTCATAACTGGCTGTAACTATCGTTCCCACCACTGCACCCAGTATTCACTGGTTAACTGGTCACCATTAACTTCACGCAGACTCTCCCACTGGTACATTTTCATCTTTACATCATTTCTTGGTCTGCTGCCTTCATACATCTCCTCCTACATGTCTCTGCGTGAGTGCAGCTACAGCGTGCGCTCTCAGGACATTATTACCTGCAGTGTTCCCTCAATGAGGACTGAACTAGACAAAAGGACCTTCTCCTACTCCATTACTTCTCAGAGTGGATCAACCAGTTTTCTGTTGACAACCCAAACCAGCTGCTCACATGATCAAGAAGGACCATCAGCCTAACAATGGGTCATTAGCACACTGATGGCTGTTTACTATTCACAGGAGACTGAGTGATACTAGCAATCACAGCATTGTAAGGCTGCATTCACAGCAGCCCTGTTTAGTCGCTTTAATCCAACTCCAGCTCGTTTTCCTAGAAAGTCCGGTTCGTTTAGGGAGGTGTGAACACGCCATCGAACTCTGTCATGGAACAAAAAGGTGAACTCTGGCCCGGGCTAAAACCTAGGTCTCAGTCTGGTAGAAGAGAACTCCAGCACGGTTCCAGTACAGTGTGAATGTAAACAGACCGGCCCCCGCTCCACAGGACAAACAAACACACATTTCTCTTATACGGAGCCGTCAGCTGTCTTGTGTGGAAAACAATATTCTCCATGGTCTTCTGTCTCATCTTCTGCTCATGCTGAGTCCATTGTTGAAAAATGACAAAATATAACTCCTAAAACTGCTAAAACTTGATGCCACTTCGTTTTTATTTTTATTTACAGAAGAAGAAGAAGAAGACGTGTCTTCAGAGGTTTTTGTCGTTCCTTTCAGTAGTTCTTGGTGCAGCGCCCCCACAGGCGAGCGGGGGAACGGGTTGCTTCAACAGGTTGGTTCAACAGGTTGGTTCAACTGGTTGGTTCAACAGGTCAGTTCAACAGGTTGCTTCAACAGGTTGCTTCAACAGGTTGGTTCAACAGGTCGGTTCAACAGGTTGCTTCAACAGGTTGGTTCAACAG
>NC_056507.1:711711-720818 GCF_014905685.2 Nematolebias whitei | reverse complement strand
TTCAACAGGTCGGTTCAACAGGTTGCTTCAACAGGTTGGTTCAACAGGTTGGTTCAACAGGTCGGTTCAACAGGTTGCTTCAACAGGTTGACTCGACTGCACAGTGCAGTGTGAATGCAAACACACCAGCTCAAATGTAACAAAAGGTCAAGAATATTGGTCCCGAACCGAACCGAGTCTACCGGACTATCTGGCGTGAAAACAACCTAAGAGGGGAACAGTTGAACATGGAGGCTCCACCCCTGTTTAATGATGGACAATTTCTTTTCACAAAGATGGCCTCCTTTACTCCTCTCTCAAACCATCGTTCCTCTCTGTCCAGGATGTGAACATCTTCATCCTAGAAAGAGTGACCTCTGACCTGGAGATGAGTGTAGACCTCAGAGTCCTGGTCTGATGATGTTGATCTTCTGTGCTGGTCCATCCTTTTGGCCAGTGGCTGTTTAGTTCCCCCGATGTAAGACTGATCACCCTCCTGACACTGAACAGCATACACAACATTACTCTGTTTGTGCCGGGGGACTGGATCTTTGGGATGAACCAGTCTTTGCCGTAATGTATTTTGGGGTTTAAAAGCCACTGGGACGTTATGTTTAGAAAATAAACGTCTCAGTTTCTCTGATACTCCCTCAACATCTGGAATGACCACTGGTCTGGGTCTGGGTTCCTCCTTTTCACCTGATGGCTGACTGGAGTCCTGTTTGGGTTTCTTCTCTGCTTTCAGGAAGGCCCAGTTAGGATATCCACATTGCTCTAGAGCCTGTCTTGTGTGGGATTTCTCCTTCTGCCTGGCTCCTGAGCTAGTGGGGACGCTGTCTGCTCTGTGGTACAGAGTCCTGATGACTCCTAACTTGTGCTCCAAAGGGTGATGGGAGTCAAACTACAAATACTGGTCTGTGTGGGTGGGTTTGCGGTACACCTCAGTTTGCAAATGTCCTCTATCAGAGACTGAGACCTCACAGTCCAAGAAAGCCAACCTGCCATTTTTTTCATCTTCTCGTGTGAACTTGATGTATTTATCCACAGAGTTGATGTGGTCAGTAACATGTTGGACTTCCTGAGATTTAATTTTAACCCAGGTGTCGTCAACATACCTGAACCAATGACTTGGTGGTGTCCCTGAAAAGGACGTCAAGGCTCTCTTTTCTACCTCCTCCATGTACAGGTTGGCAACAATAGGAGAAACTGGAGACCCCATAGCACACCCATGTTTCTGCCTATAATATTGCTCCCCATATGTGAAGTAGGTTGACTGCAGGCACAGTTTCAAGAGTTGACACAGTTGTTCTGTGGAAAGTGTGGTCCTGCTGCTCAGAGTGGTGTCTGATTTTAATCTTAAACTGACCACCTCTACTGCATCATCAACAGGAATGCACGTAAAGAGTGATATGACATCAAAAGAGACCATTGTTTCATCAGTCTCCATGATGACATCCCTCACCTTATCCACAAAGTCCATGGTGTTCTGTATGTGGTGTTCTGAGCTGCCAACTAAAGGGATGAGTACAGACGCCAGATATTTGGAAACATTGTAAGTGACAGAGTTAATCATGCTAACAATAGGTCTTAAAGGTACACCTTGTTTGTGGATTTTAGGTAAACCATACAGACTAGGTGTGGCCTCCCCTGGGTACAGTCTGTGGTACAGAAAACGATCAATAGCCTTGTCCTGCTCCAAAATTTTCAGGCAATCTATCAACTTCTTCTTGTAACCACTTCCTGGATCTCTTTTCAGAGGTTCATAAGTGTTTAAGTCACTAAGGAGTGTCATAACTTTCTCATGATAGTCTTTCTGGTTCAAAATCACTGTGCACCTTCCTTTTTCTGCTGGGAGAATGATGATGTTTTTGTCCTTGCTAAGAGTGGTGAGTGCATCCCTCTCCTCTCTACTGATGTTGGAAGGTGGTGGTTTGGCATTGCTGAGGCAGGCTGAAACTTTGATTCTGAGCTGTTCTGCTTCAGCCTCTTTAATTTTGTTGTTGCGGATGGCTGATTCTGTGGCTGTGACAGACGAAACATTTCTACAATTAATTTTTGTTTTTTGAACGTCCAGAGGACCTGACTTAACTTTCTTTAGATTTTTCTACCTGGATTATTGAGCATGCATCAGGATGCTTTCTGGGTGGAGTCTGCATGTTCTCTCCGTGCTGCGTGGGTTTTCTCCAGGTACTCCAGTTTCCTCCCACAGACCAAAAACATGCATGTTAGACTGATGGTAACTCTAAATTGTCCCTAGGTGTGAGCGAGAAAGCGAATGGTTGTCTTGTTTGTCTCTGTGTCCCTGTGATGGACTGGAGACCTGTCCCGGGTGTCCCCCGCCCCTCGCACAGTGATTGCTGGACATGGTCACTGGCGACCCCCGTGACCCAAAATGGAAGAAGCGGGTAAAGAAAATGAATGGATGGAAGTGAGGTCATTTTGTCCTCTAGTAGTCCAAGCTTAAGACAGCATGACAAGCCAACCCTAACTTCAGGATTTATCAAAATATGATCAACATGATCAAAAAAAGTAAAGCTGTGTTCAAGGCTGGTGAAAAGCTGGAACATCTGAGCATTTCTGGATTTATTAATATTAATGGAAGCAAGTTTTTTTCTGATGCTAGTCGCTCATAACTCCTACTACACACACATTCAGACACTGATGGGACACATCAGAGGCAATGAGGGGTTCAGTGTCTTGCCCATGGACACTTCAGCATGTGACTGCTGGTGGATTCAAACCCCTGCTCTAACCACTCAGCGACAGCTGCTCTAAAACACAAGAAGAAATTAAAACCAACAAAGTCCATGCTCAATAATCCAGGTATCCAATCCAACAATTTTCAGTCAAGACTTGAAGAAATTGTTGTTTGTTGGACTCTACATGTCAAATTAACAGCCTAAAATGTGTTTGTTGTTTTTCTTGTGTAGAAACTACCGGGAACATATATTTTTTGCTAACACACATTAATTTCCTGATAGATTTTTTCAGTGAAGAATGACCGGCTTTTATTCGGTTGTTTATTTCAGCAGTGCATTCCTTAACGCGGAGTCGTCGTGTGTGTTTCAGTACGAGTTCTGAGCTACTGTTCCCAATCTGAAATGAGTCTTTTCCCAGTAATGCAGTAAATCTGGTGAGGCTCAGATGTCCCAGCTTTTCACCTGCCTTGAACGCAGCGTTACCTTTGACTCTGGAGCGATAGTGAAGTCCCAAGTTTCTTTCACAGGCAGCTGACCGTACGCAGCAGGTGATTTGTGCACGTGTATTTGACAACTTGTATGTGCAAAATATTCCTACTTGTGCAATTTGAAAAGCTGTTGATGCGTTTGTGCATGTTGTAGTGCGCTCGTGTGGCTACTTCTGAGACTGGTTTCAGCCTAGAAAGACGCACACTGAGGTGACATTAGAGCCTCACTCGGCCTTGGTCAGAAGAATTGCAGTCTGGTTTTGGACCAACTCCAGACAAGAAAAGGTGTCTTGGTTTATACAGAATGATGTAGAAATTGATAAAAAAAAAATCATAAAATATCAAATCAAAACAAAGTCGCACATTTTGACAGGTGTTATGACTTTAAATGATGTTTCTTCTGTGAAGTATGTCGAGCCATTAAGCTCTAGAGGGGGCTCAGCTTTCAGATTATCTGAGGGAATTGTTCATATTTGTATTTTTTCAGATTTTATCTACACTGTGTGACATAAAGTCACAGCTTCTTACTGGACTGAGCCTCACACTTTGTTGTATTTTCTTCAGGATGAGTAGCATGTTGAAAACTGATCAAAGAAAGCCGAACAGTCAGTCATCAGTAAAATGTTTTAATTTTGTTACGGCTGCACTTGATTCAAATCAAGTAATCTGCTTGTTTTTCATCCGCAGACTGACTGAAAACATGAGACGGCTCAGTGAGTATTTTTGTTTCCTGTTAAGTGTGTAAAGTTATCTTAGTACTGGAGCGTCTGTTTGAGATAAACTCATCCATTAATCAACGAGGAGTATTTAACACAACAGGGCCGAACATGGACCCCTGTGGCACTCCACAAATCGTGCAGAATAAAAGTTAAGATTTATTCCTTTTTAAAATTCTTATACTGACTGGTGATTCTTCAGGTTGTGTTTTAAATTTAGTGTATTTTTACGTCCATTCAAAAGTTTTTATTCTCCGGTTGAAGGCGGGTCGTGTACATTCTGTCGTGCATCTGTAAATGTTCTCTTGTTTGGCCCATAACTTCTGACCTGCTCAACATAATTGAAAGAAACATCGTACAAATCTGCGTCATCACTAGACGGACGTTCACGTACACATCTAATTACCCCGGCTCCAAGGTCAGGGCCACAGATCAAGGTCAGATGTTTTTGCTATAGATTGCTGTATGATAGTTTGTCGATAACGTGCCGTCAGGACTCGTGTCTGTCATTTAATTTAACCTCGTGTTTCTCGCCAGTGTTTGGATTTAAAAACCTGTGGCTCCCAGTCTGCAGCGTTTGATTCCACTGGTTTTGTTACATCCTTAAACATGAACATTGAGGAATCACCATGTTCTCCAACCCCCTACCTGTTGGAGTTGGTTCAGTCCATCTGGAGCTCCACAATATGCTCATGACGACGTGAACATCTGCCCAGAGCTCGTTGGAAATGATTGTTGGAATAATGTGAATAAATACGGCCTCAACGTTAAAGTTTTCTAAATGTTCACATCTGGTTTTATATTTTACAAATCGGTGTATGTTGCTGAGGCTTGTTTACAGAAAACACATTTTCTACACAAATGATGTTCCAGGATAAAAACCTTTGCATTAAAAGCAACATCTGGACAGCTGATCTTTTCTTTGATGTTTGTCTGTTGTGTTCAGAAAGAGGCTTTAAACCTGTGACCAACTTCAAGAGAAACCTCTCTGCCTTATCCAGCTGGTACTCTGTGTACACATCTGCCATCGCCTTCACAGTACGTGCACACACACAACCACAGAATACCGATACACATTTAGAAACCAGCATCAACCTAAAAGACAAAGAGTAGAAAGTTCTTGTTTTTTTGTGTGCACATGCATGCACGAGTTAAATTTTCTTTTTTTTTTACCTTTCTTGGACTTGTTCTGATAAACCCACCGGACTGTTGGTCCTTCTAGAGACCACGCTGGCTTCAGTGAAACATTCGTCTTGTTCCAGATCTCTAAATGTTGTTTTGATCCTGGTTTGAGTTGGTTTTTCTGGGCTCTTTGTGCTGGCTGGTGCTGCATGGAAGGCTCTGAATTCTTGCTTTCTGCACAGCCTCACTCCTAAATAAAAAGAAGAAATGTCCCTTTAAGGCAGACTGCCTCAGCGCGACCCTCTCTGTGTGTTTCCTGCAGGTGTACATGTACACCGCATGGCACGGCTGGGTCATCCCCATGTTCCTGTTCCTCGCCATCCTCCGCCTCTCATTGAACTATCTCATTTCCAGGTCAGTTCCTTCAGTCACAACCAGAAACAGACTCAGGTGCTGGAGGGATTCTTTTCTTTCTTAAAACACATTCATTGCTGTAAAAAAACAAACAAAAATCACGTGTACTTTTGTTTGACATTTATTTACCTGTTTATTTGAAATGAGAGGAAGAAGACATCGCTGTCCTACTCCAGAGTTTACCGTCACGCTCTCTTGCACAGAGTCAATCAGTTATCAATTTAACATAAAAAAGATTAAAAGGACTGCACATTATATCACAGATTGATTGTTGCACAATCAGTGAGTGCAGCATTAATATCTCCAAGGACTGTTTGGACTGCAATGACATTATTAAATTAAATATATTGTTAAATTGGGCTGTATTTGGAGTGATGTGCACTCAAGTCCTGCTGCTGACGAGACGGTGACACTCACACCTGGTTTAGATGATGGAGCTGACAGAACACATGAGATTTATCCCCATTAATAATGGCATTCCCAAACAATAATCTCACCCATCGCAGCGTTTTATAATCTTGTGCAGCGTTTTGTAATCTTGTGCAGCCGTACTGGTAAGAGCTGAACTTCTCATAAATTAGATGCAGACGGATGAAAAAAATAACTTGTTCAATTCAGTTAATTTATATAGAAACAAATACAAATATAACTGTGGACCATCAGCATAACAATGAAAATTTATCCCATGCTGTTTAATAACTTTATCTAATGGAAACATATCAAGAGTATTGGTCCAAACACTGAACCCTGAAGAACTCCATGACTAACTTGTTAAAATTGTAGTGAACTAGACCTCCGACCTCAACCTGTCTCTGAAGACCTTCAGGGGACAGGAACTGTTATTTCATTGATCTGAATCCAGAAATACAAATTATCTCATCAAGAGACTATTTAATTGTATCCTGAACTAATCAATTGAAAGAACACTCTTCTTTTCACATTATCATTACTATTTTACAATATCTTGATAATCAAAAGTGTTCTTATCATTTCTAAATGTTGAAGTGAACCACTCATTTAAATCAACTGTGAAACAGTATTAATGATTTTTAAACCTCAGCAGATTTTTGATCATACAGTTAAATGTCTATTTACGAAGTAAGTGTGCATTTAGTGATGTCGGTCGAAAGTCAGAGACAAACGGAGACGAGTTATTAGAACGAAGTGTCTTGTTTTTAAAACTCTCAGACAGTAAATAACTTCAACTGGCACCTGCGTTTGTCTCACTTTGTCACAATAGTTCTCTGTCTGTACTAACCGTTCGTAAACATTCCTGCTGTCTCTTGACTCCTAGTGACCCTCTTGACATCACTAGAACCACCCCCCTTTTGGTTGTTTCAACCAATCAGGAAGTGCCACGTAACAGGAAGTGTATACCCCTTTAAAAGGAACATTTCGTGGAACTATTGAGTTCGGTCCTGGAACTCTGTTCAGTCCTGAAGTGCAGTCTTGGAGTTCAGTGCTGGAACTCAGTCGGAGTCTTAAGTCTTAGGGCTAAGTCTTCAGAACTTGGAGCGGATGGATGGGACCGTGTGCCAAGGGGTCCCTCCATTTAGCGGAGTCACGGCTCGCATCGCTGTGCACTCAACCCGAGCAGTAAATGCTCCACTTCTAAGGAAGCTTATTCGGTGGAACTGAGTACTTCGCATTTATTCTAAAGATTCCCAGCTACTTTAACCGGAGACGCTGTAAAGGGATCGTACTAATGGACTTCTGTTCCGGAGTGGAGGTATCCCCCATCTAAGGTAACAAAGTCGCTGCATGTCCTGAAGTGTATCGGGAAGCTGAGCGGGATGTCGGAGGAAGGGTGCAAAGTTCTGGTTTCACACATAGCTTCCATCTAAACCTCCTTTTAAATCTTTAAATCTGTCTTCTCTTTAAACTTCTATTCACCAGTAAAACAAACTAGATGCCTTCAGAGGTGAATCGGCCTCGATCAGTAATGTTCTGTTGTCTTGTTAGTAAAGCGTGACAAGTTTATTAATCAGAAACAGATCAGCAAATCAGTGTACATGTTTTGATGTTACATTTTGATTCTGTTAAATAAATGACCGCATTTATTCTGATGGGTCAAAGATAAATTACGTCTCATGTCACTGATTAAACACTCCACTCACAGTTATCTTGGTCACATGGCAGAAATTTAACTGGAAAAAGAAAATAATCCGTTGGAATTAACAATTAATATTCTTTGTGCTTGAACTAGCTTTAAGAATAATTAATTAGTAGTGAAGTTAACTCCTTAGCTCACTACATAAATGATGGCCCGTACGGGGAATATACGGAGGGTCAGTATAGGGATAGAATCCACCTGTGTGTAATCAAGTCTCCGTATAAATGCACCTGCTCTGTGAGAGTCTCGGGGTTCTGTTCAAAGCGTAGAGAGAATCATGAAGACCAAGGAACACACCAGGCAGGTCCGAGATACTGTTGTGGAGAAGTTTAAAGCAGGATTTGGATACAAAAAGATTTCCCAAGCTTTAAACATCCCAAGGAGCACTGTGCAAGCAATCATATTGAAATGGAAGGAGTATGAGACCACTGCAAATCTACCAAGACCCGGCCGTCCCTCTAAACTTTCATCTGGAACAAGGAGAAGACTGATCAGAGATGCAGCCAAGAGGACCATGATCACTCTGGATGAACTGCAGAGATCTACAGCTGAGGTGGGAGAGTCTGTCCATAGGACAACAATCAGTCGTACACTGCACAAATCTGGCCTTTATGGAAGAGTGGCAAGAAGAAAGACATTTCTCAAAGATATCCATAAAATGTGTTGTTTAAAGTTTGTCACCTGGGAGACACCAAACATGTGGAAGAAGGTGCTCTGGTCACATGAAACCAAAATCCAACTGTGTAAAAGCAACACAGCTCATCACCCTGAACACACCATCCCCACTGTCAAACATGGTGGTGGCAGCATCATGGTTTGGGCCTGCTTTTCATCAGCAGGGACAGGGAAGATGGTCAGAATTGATGGAAGATGGATGGGGCCAAATACAGGACCATTCTGGAAGAAAACCAGTTTGAGTCTGCAAGAGACCTGAGACTGGGACGGAGATTTATCTTCCAACAAGACGATGATCCAAAACATAAAGACACATCTACAATGGAATGGTTCACAAATAAACGTATCCAGGTGTTGGAATGAACAAGTCAAAGTCCAGACCTGAATCCAATCGAGAATCTGTGGAAAGAGCTGAAGACTGCTGTTCACAAACGCTCTCCATCCAACCTCACTGAGCTCCAGCTGTTCTGCAGGAAGAATGGGCAGAACTTCAGTGTCTCCATGTTCAAAACAGATGAGACAAACCCCAAGAGACTTGCAGCTGGAACTGCAGCTGGAACTGCAGCAAGAGGCGGAGCTACAAAGTATTAACACAAGGGGGACCAATAATACTGCACGCCCCACTTTTCAGTTTTTCATTTGTTAAAAAAGTTTGACACATCCAATAAATTTCATTCCACTTCACGATTGTGTCCCACTTGTTGTTGATTCTTCACAAAACATTAACATTTTATATCTTTATGTTTGAAGCCTGAAATGTGGCAAAAGGTTGAAAAGTTCAAGGGGCCCAATACTTTCACAAGGTACTGTATGTGTGTATGTGTATGTATGTGTGTGTATATATGCGTGTGTGTGTGTATATGTATATATATATGCGTGTGTGTGTGTATATATATATATA
>NC_056507.1:705186-711611 GCF_014905685.2 Nematolebias whitei | reverse complement strand
ATATATACACACTGCTCACAAAATTAAAGGGAACACTAAAGTAACTTAAATATTCTCATTGACAAACTTTTTATTATTAGCACAGTGGAATTGATTGAGAATAAAATGATCAAAGTAAATGTAAATTATGACACCGTGGACACCTGGATCTGGATTCATACTCAATATGAAAGTGGAAAACAACAGGACAGTCTGATTCAACATCAGTGAATCTTCCTCAAGTCTAAATGAGGCTCGGTGTGTGTGTGGCCTCCACGTGCCTTTAGAACCTCCTACAACGCCTTGGCATGCTCCTGATGAGACGGTGGATGTTCTCCTGAGGGATCTCTTCCCAGACCTGGATCAGAGCTTCAGTTAGCTCCTGCACAGTCTGTGGTGCCATGTGGCCTTGGTGGATTGACTGAAAAATGATGTCCCAGATGTGTTCAGTTGGATTCAGGTCGGGGGAACGGGCAGGCCAGTCCATAACATCAATGACCTCATCATGCAGGACCTGCTGACACTTCAGCCACATGAGGCCTAGCATTGTCATGCATAAGAAGGAACCCAGGGCCCACTGCACCAGCATATGGTCTCACAATGGGTCTGAGGATCTCATCCTGGTACCTTATGGCAGTCAGGGCACCTCTGGCTGCCACATGGAGGGCTGTGCATCCATCCAAAGAAATACCTCCCCACACCATGACTGACCCACCACCAAACTGGTCATGCTGGAGGATGTTGCAGGTAGCATAACGTTCTCCACGGTGTCTCCTGACTGTCACATGTGCTCAGTGTGAACCTGCATTCATCCATGAAGAATCCATTTACACCACGGCCGTCCTCGCCGGCGTGGTGTAAATTCCCGCCATCTACGAGCCCTGCGTCGGGCTCCACAGACAGCTGCAGCTTCGGATGCACCGGCCCCTGCCAGGTTTGGCCTTGTTAATGCAAGATCACTGTCAAATAAAACTTTCATCTTGAGGGATTTCTTCATGTCCCGTGATCTTGATTTTCTCTGCGTAACGGAGACATGGCTGAGAACCGGCGAGCCCACCGCTCTTATTGAACTGTCACCACCTGACTGCTGCTATTTTAATTCCCCGCGCCTGTCGGGTCAGAAAGGAGGAGGAATAGCAGTTGTTTTTAAAAATGATTTTAAATGCCGGCAGATCAGCCTGCAGTCTTCTTTTACAAGTTTTGAACACTGCTCATTTGAAATCGGCCGCGCTCGTGTTGTCTTGTGTGTCGTCATCTATCGGTCACCCAAGCACAATAAGGATTTTATAAATGACTTTTCAGAATTTCTGGCTGACATCCTGCCCAAATATGATTACCTTCTCATTCTTGGAGATTTTAATATTCGCGTCTGCTGCCCAGAAGAGCCGATCTCCAGGAGCTTTTTAAATGTTCTTGACTCTTTTAGCTTTGTACAGTCTGTGTCTGGTCCTACTCATGAACTCGGGCACACACTTGACTTGGTCCTGTCTCATGGTCTGGATGTTTCCAACTTGGACATATGTGATGCTGTTTTTTTCAGATCATATGCCCATCCTATTTGACATTCCCACTCACTGTCCAGTTAAAGTGCGTGCTCCTCCTCAGCGCTGTCGCATGTTTAACTCCTCCTCTCCAACCTTGTTCTCCTCCACTTTTCTTGGTCTCTGCGAGGATAACTCTAAAGACTCTCTTTGTTTAAATATTGATGAACTGGTTTCCAGCTTCCACTCTGTCTGTTTACAACCACTGGACACGATCGCTCCTTTGAAGAACCGGCGCACCAAACCTACCCCCGAACCCTGGCTGGGTGACGTCACGTGCGCTGCCAGGCGCGAGTGCAGAAAAGCGGAGCGCAGGTGGAAAAAGGACAGACTACATGTTTCTTTTAATATTCTCAAAGAGAGTCTGTTACATTATCAGAAAACTGTAAAAGCCGAGAAGAACAAATATCTCTCAGGCATAATTTCTTCTAACTGTAACAACCCCAGAGTTTTGTTCAAAACCATAGATATTGTTCTCCATGCTCCCAAGTCTGGTGGTTTTGATGCCTCCACTGAAATCTGTGAAAGTTTCCTCCACTTGTTCACTGATAAAATTGTGTCAACCAGAGCTTGTATTTCTCAGCCTTCCTATGATCCTTCTGTTCCTCTACACCACTCATCTGTTTTGGATCAGTTTGAGCCGGTGTCATTCTCTTTTCTACAGGACACAGTTGATCATATGAGGCCCTCTGGTTCTCCTGCAGACTCCATCCCACCTCGTTTATTTAAGGAGGTATTTTCCACTATTGAACCAAGAGTACTTCAGATTATCAATAGCAGTCTTTCCTCTGGTATAGTACCTGAGGCTTTTAAACATGCATTTGTTTGCCCTCTACTCAAAAAAACAGGTCTTGACCCCTCTCTCTGCTCCAATTTCAGGCCTATCTCTAATCTCCCACTTATTTCAAAACTATTAGAGAAGGTTGTTTACAACCAGTTGTTACCATTTTTAGAGGACCATGGTATCACTGAGCCGTTTCAGTCTGGGTTTAAAGCCCGCCACAGTACAGAGAGTGCACTTTTGAGGGTTTCAAATGATATATTTTTGTCCACAGACTCCGGAAAGTCTGTTGTTTTAGTGCTCTTAGATTTGTCTGCTACATTTGACACTGTTGATCACAGCATTTTAATCTCTCGTCTTGAGCACTGTGTGGGCATCAGGGGTGTCGCCCTCAATTGGTTTCGGTCATATTTAACCAATAGGAGTTTCTGCGTAAAAATCGACAATTTTATGTCTTCCACTGCTCCTCTTCCACATGGTGTCCCCCAGGGCTCAATCCTTGGCCCTCTTTTATTTGCCCTTTACTTACTCCCCCTTTGCTCGATTTTTAGGAAGCATGGCATTTTATTTCACTTTTATGCTGATGATTGCCAGATCTATTTTCCCATGGCACAAAACAACACAGTTCAACAACTTACACACTGCCTTAATGATGTTAAGACATGGTTCTCTCTTAACTTCCTTAGTCTAAATGAGAACAAGACTGAAGTTATGATGTTTGGACCAAGTTGCCGTTCCTCTCCCAGCATAGATCTTGGCTCACTGTCATTTTATCTCAAGGACTGTGTCACCAATCTGGGGGTGAAGTTTGAGTCTGATTTTAAATTTGAAAAACAGATCAGCAGTGTTGTTCAGAAAAGTTTTTATCAGCTCCGCCAAATAGCAAAAGTGAAACCAATCCTAGCAAGACCTGACTTGGAGAAATTAATCCATGCTTTTATCACAGCTCGTCTTGACTACTGTAATGCGCTGTATGCAGGCATTAGCCAGACGTCTCTTGCTCGTCTGCAGCTTGTGCAGAACTCTGCTGCTCGCCTGTTAACTCAGGCTCGTAGGCGCGAGCATATTACTCCCATCCTGGCGTCCCTTCATTGGCTCCCTGTGCACTACAGAATTAATTTTAAGCTTTTGCTGTTTGTTTTTAAATGTCTGAACAACCTTGCCCCACCATATCTGTCTGAGCTGCTTCAGCCTTACTGTCCACCCCGATCCCTACGATCAGCTGATCAGCTGCTGCTGACAGTCCCTAAAACTAGGCTGAAGCTCAGAGGTGACAGAGCGTTTGCTGTTGTTGCTCCCAGGTTGTGGAACACTTTACCCTTGAGTGTCAGACAGGCCTCCTCTCTTCCTGTTTTTAAATCTCTTTTAAAGACACACTTTTATTCTTTGGCTTTTAACACGTGATCTTATCTTTTATGGCTTTTTAATACACCTGCTGTGAAACTGGTATGTGAATGGTTTTTATGTTTCTTTGTGTATGCTTTGTATGTTTTTATTGTTTTGTTTGTTTTTATTGTTTTATTGTGCAGCACTTTGGCTACCCTTGTGGTTTTTAAAATGTGCTATATAAATAAAGTTGATTGATTGATTTGAAGAGCACAGGGCGCCAATGGAGAATCTGCCAATTTTGGTGTTCACTATCAAACACCCATCATCCTGCACGGTGTTGGGCTGTAAGCACAGGTCCTACAGGTCCTTCTCAAAAAATTAGCATATTGTGATAAAGGTCATTATTTTCCATAATGTAATGATAAAAATGAAACTTTCATATATTTCAGATTCATTGCACACCAACTGAAATATTTCAGGTCTTTAATTGTTTTAATACTGATGATTATGGCATACAGCTCATGAAAACCCAAAATGCCTGTCCCAAAAAATGAGCATATCATGAAAAGGTTCTCTAAACAAGCTATTAACCTAACCATCTGAATCAACGACGTAACTCTAAACACCTGCAAAAGATTCCTGAGGCTTTTAAAAACTCCCAGCCTTGTTCATTACTCAAAACCACAATCATGGGTAAGACTGCCGACCTGACTGCTGTCCAGAAGGCCATCATTGACACCCTCAAGCAAGAGGGTAAGACACAGAAAGAAATTGCTGAACCAATAGTCTGTTCCCAGAGTGCTGTATCAAGGCACCTCAGTGGGAAGTCTGTGGGAAGGGAAAAGTGTGGCAGAAAACGCTGCACAACGAGAAGAGGTGACCGGACCCTGAGGAGGATTGTGGAGAAGGGCCGATTCCAGACCTTGGGGGACCTGCGGAAGCAGTGGACTGAGTCTGGAGTAGAAACATCCAGAGCCACCGTGCACAGGCGTGTGCAGGAAATGGGCTACAGGTGCCGCATTCCCCAGGTCAAGCCACTTTTGAACAAGAGACTGCGTCAGAAGCATCTCGCCTGGGACTGCTGCTGAGTGGTCCAAAGTTATGTACTCTGATTACAGTAAATTTTGCATTTCCTTTGGAAATCAAGGTGCCAGAGTCTGGAGGAAGAGAGGAGACACAGAATTCACATTGCTTGAGGTCCAGTGTCAAGTTTCCACAGTCACTGGGGTGCCATGTCATCTGCTGGTGTTGGTCCACTGTGTTTTATCAAGGGCAGGGTCAATGCAGCTAGCTATCAGGAGATTTTGGAGCACTTCATGCTTCCATCTGCTGAAAAGCTTTATGGAGATGAAGATTTCATTTTTCAGCACGACCTGGCACCTGCTCCCAGTGCCAAAACCACTGGTAAATGGTTTACTGACCATGGTATTACTGTGCTCAATTGGCCTGCCAACTCTCCTGACCTGAACCCCATAGAGAACCTGTGGGATATTGTGAAGAGAAAGTTGAGAGACGCAAGACCCAACACTCTGGATGAGCTTAAGGCCGCTATCGAAGCATCCTGGACCTCCATAACACCTCAGCAGTGCCACAGGCTGATTGCCTCCATGCCACGCCGCATTGAAGCAGTCATTCATGCAAAAGGATTCCCGACCAAGTATTGAGTGCATAACTGAACATGATTATTTGAAGGTTGGTGTTTTTTGTATTAAAAACACTTGTCTTTCATTGGTGGGATGAAATATGCTAATTTTTTGGGACAGGCATTTTGGGTTTTCATGAGCTGTATGCCATAATCATCAGTATTAAAACAATTAATGACCTGAAATATTTCAGTTGGTGTGCAATGAATCTGAAATAAATGAAAGTTTCATTTTTATCATTACATTATGGAAAATAATGACCTTTATCACAATATGCTAATTTTTTGAGAAGGACCTGTATATGTGGACGTCAGGCCTCATACCACCCTCATGGAGTCTGTTTCTGACAGGTTGAGTGGAAACATGCACATCAGTGACCTGCTGGAGGTCATTTTGTAGGGTCCTGGCAGTGGACCTCTTTTTCCTCCTTGCACAAAGGACGAGGGAGCGGTCCTGCTGCTGGGTTGTAGATGTCCTACGGCCTCCTCCATGTCTCCTGGTATCTATTCAATGCTCTGGACACTGTGCTGAGAGACACAGCACGTCTTCTTGTCACCGCTCACATTGATGTTCCATCTTGGATTAGCTGCACTACTTGAACAACTTCAGTGGGCTGTTAGGCTGCATTCACAGCAGTCCTGTTTAGTCTGCTTTAATCCAACTCTAGATCGTTTTCCTAGAAAGTCCGGTTCGTTTAGGGAGGTGTGAACGCACCATGGAACTCTGTCACGGAACAAAAAGGTGAACTCTGGCCCGGGCTAAAACCTAGGTCTGGGTCCGGTAGAAGAGAACTCCAGCACGGTTCCAGTACAGTGTGAATGTAAAGAGACCGGACCCGCTCCACAGGACAAACAAACACACATTTCTCTCATATGGAGCCGTCAGCTGACTTGTGTGAAGAACAATATTCTCCATGGTCTTCTGTCTCATCTTCTGCTCATGCTGAGTCCATTGTTGAAAAATGACAAAATATAACTCCTAAAACTGATAAAACTTGATGCCACTTCGTTTTTATTTACAGAAGAAGAAGAAGACGTGTCTTCAGAGGTTTTTGTGTCGTTTCTTTCAGTAGTTCTTGGTGCAGCGCCCCCACAGGCGAGGGGGGAACTGGTTGCTTCAACTGGTTGCTTCAACTGGTTGCTTGAACAGGTT
>NC_056507.1:690880-705176 GCF_014905685.2 Nematolebias whitei | reverse complement strand
GGTTGGTTCAACTGGTTGCTTCAACTGGTTGCTTCAACTGGTTGCTTCAACTGGTTGCTTCAACTGGTTGCTTCAACTGGTTGCTTCAACTGGTTGCTTCAACTGGTTGACTCGACTGCACAGTGCAGTGTGAATGCAAACGCACCAGCTCAAATGTAACAAAAGCTCATGAATATTGGTCCAGAACCGAGTCTACCGGACTATCTGGTGTGAAAACGACCTAAAAAACTGCAAAGTCCATGCTCAATAATCCAGGTATCAAATCCAACCTTTTTTCAGTCAGGTCATCTGGGCAGTTTCTTTTGTTTTGTTGTGTGTTTTGTTGTGAGTTTCCTTGAATGATGAAGCCTTCTGGATTGATGGTGAAACATTTCAGCACAAAAAAAGAAACTGTCCAGATGACCTGACTGAAAAATGTTGGAACCTAAAACACTCATGATGCCTCCATGTGTGACGAAACTGACAAAATGAAAAGTGACTAAAAGTTCAACCAGAAAGGACGAGAACAGAGAAATGACCTGTGGTCACCACCTGCAGAATCACTCTTTTATAGAGGTTGTCTTGATCACTGCCTCTCGTTCCACCTGATGTGTTCCACTTGTACAGCATCAGCTGAAACTGGTTCACAATACGTGTTACTACCCAACAGCTGACACGGAGTCCACAAAGATGTGACTGATTAGGAGCTACATTGTTTAGTTTAGATAAGGATAACTGGATGGTGTTTGAAACCTTTCCCACTGTAGCCGTCATTTCTAACTTGGCCCGGATTTGTGCCGGGTCATAATAATGTGCGGGCCGGTCTCGGTCTTTGATGCAGTTGTACGAGTCATCCAGCACAAAGACAGCTAAACAAGAACGCACAGTATAAAATTGTATTAATCTACTTATTGACGAGGAGGCCGGTTGAAAAGAGGTAAAAAAAAAAAAAAAGGTCCAGTTAAGCTCAGATGGATCAGCTGATCACCGGCCGTGCGTCTCCACACCTGCTGTCGTCTGCGGTGAAGGAAGTAGCAGCAGTTACAACAACCGAAACGATCAGCGTGTTCAATTAAAATAGACGTTCTATATTTTTACAAATAGTTTGGCTCTAAAAATATTTTTGTTTGTTTGTTTTATAGCCGATCTTTACAGTTGATTTTTAAGCTGTTTGTTTTCTTAATATCCATTTGGTGAAACAAGAAATCTGATATCTTCCTTTCTTTGAAATACATTTTTAAATATGTCAAAAAAATAAATGAATAAATAAAAAATAGTAATAATATCATGTCAAACTGATTTCCTTACCAAAGCAGTAAAAGCTTAATAAAAAAATGTCTGGATTGGTTTCGGGTTGGGTCCTGTAATTACAGATAATCCCTCGGTTTCCCGTTGGACTCAGAAAAATTGATACGGGATTGGGCCGGGCCGGATTGTATGCAGCTCTACTTTCCACACTCCTGCAATATTCTAAACGATGTTTCTAAACTCTGAATGCTCTAAAACTCTAAAAGCAGTTGTCCTCCAGTGCAAGAGTTGGGGGTTCGATTCCAGCAGCAGTCACATGTTGAAGTGTCCCTGGGCAAGACGCTGAACTCCTCACAGCCTCCGATGAGTGTATGAATGATGTAAAGCTGTGATTGTTCTTCGCAGAGATCTAGTAGAGAGCTGTCTGAATGATAAATGAGGCACAGCTTGTTGTAAAGCGCTTTGAGTATTTTATAGAAAGGAGCTGTATAGGTACAGTCCACTTACCAATAAAAGAGCACAGCATGTCACGCTCTCTGCTCTCTGCCTTCAGCTGCTCTCTGCCAGCGCTCTCGGCCCCGCCCACCTCTGACACGCTGCACACAGGTGCAGCAGGTGCTAAGTAAATTATTTTAAATAAAAATCCATGCTGATCGTGCGGCTCATCCATCAGTCAGACAGTTGGGTGTCATGTCCAGTGTTACTTTGAAAAACTGTGAAAGTTGAACCGTGAAGCATCGAGGGACAATTGTACTCTGTACTTGATCCATCTCAGAGTGCTAGTTGGGTTCATCTGGTGACCGTGCAGTGATCTGATGTGATCCCATGATTCTCTGCCCTCAGAGGCTGGAGGATCCAGTGGAGCATCGTACCCGAAGTGTCTGAGCCAGTGGTGAGACGTCTCTCAGTACTCCATCGTAACAAACCATTGTAAACACTGACATGAACCCAGACGGACCAGCGCGGTTCTGCCGGGCCTTCCCTCCGTCACTGCGGTCACCAACCTTTAGAGCAGATGCACATTTGTTCTCTTTGTTGTCCAGGAGCCTCCAAAAGAAGACCTGACGGTGTCTGAGAAGTTCCAGCTGGTTCTGGACGTTGCTCAGAAGGCTCAGGTGGGACGAGGTGATCCATTTAAAGGTCGGGAGCCGGAGCGTCCCTTTACTTCACATTTCTGTTTGTTTTGACGTTCATGCAGAACCTGTTTGGAAAGATGGCCAACATCCTGGAGAAAATCAAAAAGTACGTTTGTCTGGACCAGTTCTGTTTTCATGATTGGCAGTAAGGTGTAAAAGTGTGTGTGTGTGTGTGTGTGTGTGTGTGTGTGTGTGTGTGTGTATAGTCTGTTGATGTGGGTCCAGCCGGAGCTCACTCAGAAGTTGTACGTTGGGCTGTGGGTGACCTTCATCGCCTCGTGCCTGCTGCCGTATCATCTGCTGGGCTTCATGATGGGTAAGTTGTAAAAAAATACTACAACTTCAATGTTTGAGTACCGTTAATACTAACAAGCAGTACACCTGTCTGACCTAACTGAGTCCAAGTGTGGAGTCGTTTCCTTTAGTTGGGTTTAGTGGGGTTTATTACCCATAATGCAACAGTAAGAGCCTCATGCAGATGGAGCGAGGCGTCAGTGGTTTATCCTGGAGGGCATGATGGCCGTGTTCAAATAATCTCAAAATATACTTGAGTATATCATGCAGTAATCTCTAGATATACTTTCATATATCATGCAGTAATCTCTAGATATACTTTCATATATCATGCAGTAATCTCTAGATATACTTTAAAATATCATGCAATAATCTCTAGATATACTTTAAGATATACAATAATCTCTCGATGTACTTTAATATTTCATGCAATAATCTCTAGATATATTTTAATATATCATGCAGTAATCTCTAGATATACTTTAATATATCATGCAATAATCTCTAGATATACTTTAAGATATCATGCAGTAATCTCTAGATATACTTTAATATATCATGCAATAATCTCTAGATATACTTTAAGATATCATGCAGTAATCTCTAGATATACTTTAATATTTCTTGCAATAATCTCTAGATATACTTTAGTATTTCATGCAGTAATCTCTAGATATACTTTAATATATCATGCAGTAATCTCTAAATATACTTGAATATTTCATGCAATAATCTCTACATATACTTTAATATTTCATGCAATAATCTCTAGATATATTTTAATATATCATGCAGTAATCTCTAAATATACTTGAATATTTCATGCAATAATCTCTACATATACTTTAATATATCATGCAATAATCTCTAGATATACTTTAATATATCATGCAATAATCTCTAGATATACTTTAAGATATCATGCAATAATTTCTAAATATACTTTAGTATTTCATGCAGCTCTTGAAATGTTTAGAAGAACTGGCAGAAACATCTGCAACTTTTTTACGTTTGGAGCCAAGATGGCCGCCCTAGAACTTGGTCAGTTGTCCAGATGTTGTGGTAAAACTCTCGACACTGATCTTAGTTGAAGGTTGAGCTGAGGTGAACGGCTCTTTGACGGGACCTGGTGCTCCACGACCCGTTTGCTTCATAGAGCCGTTCAGTTTTCAACGCCAATGACATCATCACGTACGGCTTACGTTGTCGGGGCCGTGCCCCCCTCCCTCCTTTGTCTCAGTGGAAAGTGAATGAGGAGCGAACGTCTCTGTGGCTGAGGAGGAAATAACAAGTAGGAGCGGCTCTTTAATGTCTGCAGCTCGGTTCTTCTTTTACGTTTAGACGATGAGGATCGTCGGTGAAGGTCACTCGTCCAGCTGTGGCCGACGATGATGGGACGTTTACTGAGCGTTGTCACGTGGGGTGGCTGAAGATAAATGTATGGTAGCCAAGGCGCCTCCTGGCTCCTCCATTGCTCCTGGTGGAGGAGGAGGCGGCTCCCTCCTCTCCAGGATCTCTGTGCTGCTTCTGACAAGAACAAGTCGAGCCAGCCTCTTCTCCACAGTTGAACATCTTGACCCAAAAACATTTAGGTTTACTTCAGTCTGTTCAGTTCCAGTCCAGAAAAACACTCAACTCTAAAACTACAATCATTCACTATAGGAATCCCTCCCACGGTGGATCAGCATGTTTGAGCAGCAGCGCGTTTGAGCAGCAACGCGTTCGAGCAGCAGCGCGTTCGAGCAGCAGCGTTATAGCAGCAGCAGCGTTATAGCAGCAGTGTTCGAGCAGCAGCAGCGTTCGAGCAGCAGCAGCGTTCGAGCAGCAGCAGCGTTCGAGCAGCAGCAGCGTTCGAGCAGCAGCAGCGTTCGAGCAGCAGCAGCGTTCGAGCAGCAGCAGCAGCGTTCGAGCAGGGCTTGAGGCAGCTCTTCCTTCAGACACCATGTTTAGTTGTTTTGTCCTGAAGTCGTTTCTCTGTGCAGAATGAGACTTTTCATGAAGAACATTTTATTAGTGAGACGTTGTTGAAGGAGCAGAGCAGGATGATGCGTGGTGCAGCAGAGCTCCACCTGCTTCTGGTTCCTCAGTGCACCTGTCAGGAGTGACATGTATGACTCTCCTCAGGTGTGTACGCCGGGGTCAAGTTCTTCATCATCGACTTCATCTTGAAGAGTTGTCCCAAGCTGAGGCAGCGCTACGACACGCCGTACATCATCTGGACCCACCTCCCTACAGACCTGCAGCTGAAGGAGCGCAGCACCCCCACCCCGAGCCGACGGGTCAGTCTCTCACGCTGAGCGGTGACACAAACATGATCATGTTCTGTTGGACACGTGAGCGTCACGGCTTCTGTTCTTCTCCCTCAGCTGTCTGAGCATGAACAGGTAGGATCTGCTGAGTGTGTGTGTGTGTGTGTGTGTGTGTGTGTGTGTGTAGGGGAACGGTGCAGAGGTTGGAGAAGGTGGGTCTGTAATTGGGAGATTGTCGGTTCAACTCCCAGTACCGACAACATCAAAATGTTGGTGGGACTGGTGAAACACCCACACCTGCCTCCACCCTCTGGGCCCATGAGCAAGACCCTTAACCCCCACCATCTGCTCCCCCGGCGCCCTGCAGCAGCTCTCTGCTCCACACAGAAGCTGTGCCAGCTCAGTGTCTGTGGTTGATCAGGAAGAACATCTGGAGTAAAAATAATCACCAGGTCTTCGTGTGACTTAGTTCACTGTGGAGACTCTTAGAAGGAGCAGCTGAAAAATGAAGAAGAAGAAGTTGGTCTCTGTTAGCTGAAAAATCAAGAAGAAGAAGTTGGTCTCTGTTGGTCTCAAGTTGGTCTCAGATGGTCTGTGATTGTCTGTTGGTCTGAGTTGGTCTCAGATGGTCTGAGATGGGTTCAGTTGGTCTCAGATGGTCTCAGATGGTCTGAGGTGGTCTCAGATGGTCTCAGATGGTCTGAGATGGTCTCAGTTGGTCCAAGATGGTCTCAGATGGTCTGAGATGATCTCAGATGGTCTCAGATGATCTCAGATGGTCTGAGATGGGTTCAGTTGGTCTCAGATGGTCTCAGTTGGTCTCAGATGGTCTCCTTTGGTCTGAAATGGTCTCCGTTGGTCTTAGATGGTCTCCGTTGGTCTCAGATGGTCTCAGATGGTCTCTGTCAGATCAGAGCTCCAGAACCAGACACTTGTTGACCAAGCTCCAAATTCAAGAAGAATGGGACTCATGCAAGGAAGGACACAGAGACTCCCTCATGACCGCACTCACAACCCACTGACCTACTCACCTAACTACACAGTAATGTAACTAGTAATGTAACTAGTAATATTACTAGTAACTGGACAGTGATTTAGCTAGTAATGTTACTAGTAACTAGACAGTGATGTAACTAGTAATGTTACTAGTAACTAGACAGTAATGTAACTAGTAATGTAACTAGTAATGAAAGTCGGCCTGTGTGCAGAAGGTGCATGTTGGGCTGCTGCACTCTGTAAAATGAAGCTTCTGTCGGTTTGTTAAAGGCAGTTTATGTCGTGGTGTTTGTAGTTAGTAGGTTTAGCAGTTAGTGATTACACAGTTGCATCACTTTTTCTCTTACTAGATAATGTTTTCAAAAAGCAAATGGATGGATGACATTCTAAATGGAAATGGTAAATGACCAGTTTTAAACATTACCACCCAACATTAGAATAATCGATCATCAGCACATTTTTTTAAATTTTACGTACAAATTCAGATTCTTGATGTAAATTAGAACCCCTGACTGAAAATCTGAAGGTAGATTCCAGCAGACACGCTGCAGTAACACCATCCAGGGAAAGGACATGGAGATAGTGGACTCGTGCTGGTACCTGTGTGCTCACCTGAACAATGAACTGGACTGTAGAGGAAGACTCAGCGCAGGCTCTACCTGCAGAGCAGGTGTTCTTAGACCTTCACCTTCTGTGATGTGGTCTGCTGGAGCAGCAGCAGCTCAGAGGAACCAGCTGGAAAACGTCATCAGAAAGGAAGGTCAGCTCCGTCCTGAGACGTCCCGTGGATTCGCAGCAGGTGGTGGGAGATCGAAGCTGAGTTTCTGTAAATTGTCCAATGTGTTGTGAGCTCTGCTGTGGAGGCATGATTCTGTCATTTCCACCAGCTAACTCATGGATGTTTGCTCAGGTTCAGACTGCCGGGGTTAGAAGCAACGTCTCAGCAGCTTCTCTGGGCGCCGGCCGAGATGAGGACGGAGGACGGTACTACAACACAAGGAGAGGACCTTTTCACGAGGTCTTCAGCCTACCGGAGAGTGAGCACCCTCTGCCAGGTGAGGCGAGGAGCTGCTGCTTCTTTTTATACTCCCATCCACAGACGGACGTATTCCGGTGCATCCTCCGCCCGTTCCTCTGTAAACTGTCCCACCCTTCGTTTCTGATCTGCTCCACATCATTAAACTGCTTGATATACATGGAGCATCGCATGAACTCCATCACCCTGGCTTCAAGGTCAAGGTCACAAATCAAAGTCGAAGGTTACGAGGGGTTTGCTTGTCCGGGTCTTTGCTGTAGATGTCTGTAGAGTGGTTTGTTGACGGGTGTGCCATGTGCTGTGTGGTGTTGGCTGATACTGCTGCGTTCTTTCAGTGTGTGAGAACGGCTGGCGCTGCTGCCTGATCAACAGGGACAGGAAGACGCCCACGGACTACATCCGCAACGGAGTTCTTTACGTCACGGAAAAGTAAGCAGCTGGAGTCACTCTGACATTTCAGCCACAGCTTTACTGAATTCATTATTTACATTTTGAGGATTTTCAGCTACAGAAGCAGCAACCATATAAAGTTCAAAACTTGGTTAAAAACGTCTGTTTTTGTAAGACTCTAGGACACATATCTATATATAGATTTTTTTCCTTAACACATATTTATCTAAATGAATGTATAAGCCAGAAGTCCTGAACTTCATCACGTGTCCCTTCATTTTCAGCTACCTGTGTTTCGAGAGCTCCAGCTCCAGGTCTGGATCAACAAAGAGAAACAAAGTCCTCAAGCTGCGGGACATCACTGAGATCCAGAAGGTTTGTGTCTGCAGCTCCAGGGCTGCTGCTGATCATCGTGTCCTGCAGGAGCTTGTCTTTTCTCATGTGCCTTTAATTAATGTAAGCCTCTTAATTTTTTTAAAACTGATGTTCTGAAAATCACGACATGTTTATGGCTGAGTACTGAACTTCGGTTCTTTTATGGTACCAACCGAACTGCTTCAGTCGGTGTACGGATCAAAACATGCTTTGTCTTTAGGTTCGGTGATTGGCTGTAACGTGACACGTGGTTTCAACCACATGTAAAGTTACAGCCAATGCCAGAGCTGCAACGCAGGAAACATCAGGACAAACAGACGTGGGTCACGTTGTTTCTCATACGCAGCGCCTGACCGTGCACGGAATTTACGAGCGTAAAGTCGCTCTGTGTTTGTCTGCAAGGAGAGAGGAGCGCAGCCTCCTCCTCTCAGCGTTACAGTCGGCCTGTGGGTGCTGGAGCCTGGACGGTCGGAGTCGACGTCTCCATGACCAGACTCTGCTTCATCCGAGGACGGAGCCGTGTCTGTGTTTCAGCTGGTGAGTTCACGTTTGTTAACGTTACTGCAGCTGAACACGTGCATCCTGGTGAATTAAACCAGGATCCATGTAACACTAACTTTACGATGTTGGAGCTTTATTTCATGTAGCTAGCTAAACTCAGAAGCTAACTAAAGATTGACAGTAACAGATGAAGCTTGTCAAAATGTGCTCATCCATCAGGTCTGCTGGTTAAACAGTTCCCCTGATGTTCACTGTTTCTCCTCACAGGAGGTTCTGACCCTGATGTGAGGAGGACAGACAAAAGAAGGGGAGGGGTCAAAAGACAGTCACAAACTTTGTTGTTAAAAGTTTTCTGCCTTTTTCTACAGTGGAGGCTGCATGGTGGAGGTAAGTTAAGCTGTAAAGGATATTATTGTTGACCAGTTAAACCAGTATCTCTCAGCCTAGATAATGATTTTTGATCAATAATAACACAACCATGTTATTGTTGATGTTTTGTTCTCATGTCAGTTAGGGAGATGATCAGAGCCCTAAACCCCAGAGAAGATTCAGGCAGAGACACAGAGGTGCAGAAGTCTGCATCAACCCTACCTCAGTGAATCCAGTGACCTGCTGGTGGGATGCGAGGGACACTGTCAGTGCTAAAAAAATAAAAAGATTTGTACTGTAATGTGTAATTTTCTTCTTGTTAGAATTAATATTGTAAATACTTTTTTCTATCTAAAAGTATTCTGATAAAGAAAAGGGGCCACGCTTCTCAGCAGCAGCAACGTGCACTCCGTTCATCTTTCGGACGACCGTACAAACATAATCTCGCTGTATTCTGGTACAATGATAATAAAGCTTATTCTGATTCTGAATTTTAAAATTGGTCCTGAAAAATGTACCTTTCAGGAACCGACACCGAAGCGAAGGTACCGGGACCACATCTTTTTGAACGGTACCCAGCCCTATACATGTTGATGACTTGCTTTGTGTTCTGAGTCAAATTATCTCCTCTGAAATTTTTGTGGTTTAAATTTTGTCTTTGCACTTTGCCACCCCTATCCTTTATTTCTTACAATATAAGTCAAAGGTTTAATTTGAATAAAATTCAACAATGCTTCAAACATTTGGTCAGCTGGGACAGGCCCTGCCTATGGAAACCACACATGGCGCTATACACGCCCGACTCGTATGGCCCTTCCTGCAGGTGGTGGCCCACAGGAAGTTAAACCCAGTTACTTGAGCTGAGCTCGACCTGCAGTATCGTGGACTCTGTACCGGTCCGTTGTGGTGAAGAGGGAGCTGAGCTGTAAAACAAAGCTCTCTGTTTACCGGTTGGTCTACGTTTCTCCCCTCACCTCTGGTCATGAACTCTGGTAGAGACTGAAAGAATGAGATGGTGGATCCAGGAGGTTGAAATGAGTTTCCTCTGCAGAGCTGGACTCTCCCTCAGAGACAGGGTGAGAAGATCAGTTATCAGGAGAGACTCGGAGTAGAACCACTGCTCCTCCACATCCAGAGGAGCCAGTTGAGGTGGTTCATCTGGTCAGGATGCTCCCTGGGTGCCTCCCTAGGGAGGTGCTTCAGGCATGTCCAACTGGGAGGAGACCCTGGAGAAGACTCAGGACACGCTGGAGAGACTACATCTCTCAGTTGGTCTGGGAACACCTTGGAGTCCTCCCAGAAGAACTGGAAGAGGCTGTGGAGAGAGATGTCTGGACCTCCCTGCTCAAGATGCTGCCCCCGAGACCTGAGTCCAGGACAAGAGGAAGATGATGGATGGTTTCAAATCAATTTAGGGTTTTCAGCAAACCTCTTGATAAATGTTTCATCTGCAGTACTCTAGATACTTTTAATTTGGTATCTGTACACGCCGTACTCCACTAGGTGGTGAGAGCATCAAAAGCCTGGATAACAATTCTATAAAAACTGTATGTTGTTTTTGGTGTATAATTTACAATTTCTTCTTATTTATTAAGCATTTCTGAACTCCAAGTTAAATAACAGAACAAGGATGAAGCGAGGCAGATCACCGTAATAAAAAAATCTTAAAATCTTTGTTTTGGTTTTCCAGAGTGGACACGTCCGTCCTCTAACGATCCTAATGAGCAGTTGTTCAAATGTAATTGAAACATTTTGTTTCACCCTTCCAGTACAAAGTTTTGTCTGTGCTGCCTGGCTCAGGGATGGGCATCTCTGTGGCAACACCGTCCACCCAGAAGGTAAGAGCTCCGTGAACGCCCGTGGTCAAACGGATAACTTTAGTTAACTGAAATAATGTTTGCCCGGGGCAAGACGTCACTCTGACAGGAGAAGTTGACTCGAGTGTCGTGCATGTGTTCATTTGAAGAGTCTAAAGAAACATTAAAATAAACTCAGAAATTGTCTTAGAGAAATTTCAAGTAATATTCCAAAACACAAAATGTACTTTATAATTAAACTAAGACAACCTGATGCTTAGTAATTAAATTTTACATTTGATGTTGGGAACATGTCCGGGTTGGGACAGGAAGTGGTTCAAATAAGAAACGGCTGGAAAAAGTTTTGTCAGCTAAAGCGTTTCATTATGAGCAGGTCGGTTAGAGACGGACCATAAAACAGACACGGAGTCTGCACGAAGTAAAGATGGGCAGAGGTTCACCAGGCGACACAAACCTGTAAGAAAAACTGGAACAACCGGAGAATAAAGTTCCTCAAGAGAAAACTGAGAAGACTTTAAATATTCATCAAGAGTTCATGTCATCAGAAGAATCCATTCAACCTTTATTTCTACAGGTTAGTCCCATTGAGCCTCAGGGACTCACAAGAGAGACCTGGTTTAACAAAGAGTGATGACGACGGTGGACAATCATGAAGAAAACATAGAAACTGAGAATAACCAGTGAAAATAAACTGGTATTTAAAACGTAACAAACGGCCAGGTTGTAGAGATGCTGAAGGTAAAATCTAGAACATGTCTGCGTTGGTTTTTCCCAACAACTTACCAGATGTTTGACGATGTTTGATGAATTTTGGAATGTGGAGAAATCTCTGAGCTTGAAGGACACGATGAACATCTGATGCATCATGAACTGAGCAGTCTGTCCAAGGAGACTGGAGTCCTCCGTCTGACTGGAACGGTACAACAGGACTGGTCTCCTCTCGTCCTTTTAGCTCGTTCCAGCTGTTTTTCAGAAACAAACATTCACACTTCGGTTTCACAGGAAATGCAGTTCCTCTAGTTATTAATTATTTGAATAATTATTCATTATTGTTTTAATAATACCCGCGTGCTTCTGTCTCTTCTGCTGTTTTTCAGCCGATGATTTTTGGTGCGATGATCCACAGAGACGAGGCGTTCGACGCCATCTTCTCCCAGTACGTGAAGGTTGTTGACGAGGCTAAAGCCCCGCGCCCCGACTCCTGATTAAAAATCAGCCGAGCTGCTGGAGAGTGGAGGTCCATGGCCACGGCTGTCGTGGTGTCCAGCTTTAACCAGATGTTCTTCAGTTTCTTCACTGGAGCTGCTGCTCTGAGCTTTGTCCTAAAATCACACGTCACTGATCGTTTTTATCAGATCCTGGTTCTTGAACCGTCTTTGACAGTTCCTGAAAAACATCTGGAAAATGAGACGGGAAGTTGATCAAACTTTAAATCTTGACCAACAGCTGCCGCTTCATCACCTGCAGAACGTTTTCCTGTTGGACTTTCAACTCGATGTGTCCGAGCCGTGGTTCAAAGATACGCAGACGTTTGTTTGTTTGTTTGTTTGTTTGTTTGTTTGTTTGTTTTTTTGTTTGTTTGTTAGTTAGTTAGCCAATAGGAAGAATTAAAAGTAAAGTTTGAGCTGCAGACAGGACCCCCTTGCCTGAGTGGTCCTGTAGGTCCAGTCTTTTCCTGTCGGGTTCATCTTCATTCTGTAGCTCAAACATTGAAAAAGTCCAGTTTTTATTATTTCCATCAAACCAGATGTTTGTTTGATCCACGAGTCGCTGCACCGAGCGCCGTCGTGCTTTTGTCACTCGGAGAATCAACTTGTCTAAAAGATTGAAGCAGAAGTTGTCCTGAGTGAAGACAGCGGAAAAGTGCCTTAAAATAGGAAACGTGCGGCGTCCACTGAGCACCCGCACCACATTCAGAACACGTCCAAGTCCCGTCAGAACTTTTGTAAAATATTCTCAGTAAACTCAGACCAAACATGTAGACAAAAACCACAAAGTCGCTGAAACAACTCGAAGCTGACGAAGGAATAAAAATAAACATTTCCTAAAATCAACTCGTGAAATGAGACGAGATGTTCGGCTCAACAGAATTATCAACTGCAAAAAGTGACTGAAACGATCTGGAGCAACAGGACGAAGCCCAGAACTTGATCGATTGTTCCTCAAACTCTGAAGGAAGTCCAGGAACTTCTGTCACGCTGAGACTTCACCTGTCCACAGGTGTTCTGGTCCGCAGGTGTTCTGGTCCACTGGTGTTCTGGTCCACAGGTGTTCTGGTCCACCTGTCCACAGGTGTTCTGGTCCACAGGTGTTCTGGTCCACCTGTCCACAGGTGTTCTGGTCCACCTGTCCACAGGTGTTCTGGTCCACAGGTGTTCTGGTCCGCCTGTCCTCAGGTGTTCTGGTCCACTTGTCCTCAAGTGTTCTGGTCCACTTGTCCTCAAGTGTTCTGGTCCACTTGTCCTCAAGTGTTCTGGTCCACCTGTCCACAGGTGTTCTGGTCCGCCTGTTCTCAGGTGTTCTGGTCCACAGGTGTGCTGGTCCGTAAAGACACAGGTCTCCATGCTACCAGCTGTGTTACCATGGAGACACAGCTGGGTTCAGAGGTCGTCCTGTGTGATGAACTGTGAGGTGCGTCTTAAGCTCAGCTGTTCATGTCAGGTTGTGGTGCAGCCTCCAGTCGACCTGCTGGTGTTCAAGAGAAATAAATCCACAGAGATGTTTGTTCAGTCAAGTCCATAAAAAGTCAATAAAATGTTCAGTTTCTCCATTTCTCATCAAGTCCTTGAGTAACGGATCAAAACCACTGGGCTCCAACAGAAAACAGGTAAACCTTCAACAGCAGCTCGTCCAGGTCCAGTCACTGACGTCTTTAAACCAAGAGTCCTCATGGAACACATCACAGCTCATACTTGAAGATGACTGCGGGGTAAAAACATTATTATCATTATTATTATTATTATTATCATTATTATTCAGCTTCTGCTTCCCTTCATGAAATAAACCTAAAACGATGGATTCTGCCGCAGACACAAACTCCACTTGTGTCTTCAGGGAAACTGAACACCGTCCTGCGTTCAGACCAGGCCGTCCTCTTTATCCTAGTCTGTGTATTTGTACACGTTTGTAGTGTGTGTATTTGTACACGTTTGTCGTGTGTGGACCACAACAAGCTCTAAAGTTTTCTTGGTTTAATGTGTCACAGAAAGAAAGCAACAGATTTGGTTCAAACTTTATATTTTTATCAAACTTGGCCTCCTGCAGTTAATAAAAAGTTTCTTGAACTATATAAAGATACGAACATTGTAAACTTATGTCTTTTAGCTCAATGCACTTGGTTTGTAATCTCCTTTTAAGGAAATAAAATATTTTAAACTTTTGTAGTATCTTTTGTAAAAGTAAGAAGCTCAGTGGGCTTTAATCTGTCAACCTTGTTGTTTTACTTCATTAATATCTGTGTCTGTCTGTAAAGACTTCTTGTTTTCCACACAGAGCGTTGTTCTTGTAGCCAAATAGATTATATTGTAAAAATATAAAGTATCCGTTAAAGAAGCCAAACTTACTCTGAAACTCTTTGAGTCTTTGGTGTGATTGTGTCGTCAATGCCAGATGTTTTAAAGATGTGTTACTTTTTGTTCTCTGGTGGACAGAAACCTCGTCTTCATTTGGGCATAAAATAAATTGTGGTTTTGCAAAATTTGGCTCTACTGATTACATTTCACATCTGCCTGTTCTGTAAATCACATCGTCTCTCCATTAAGCCAGATGTTCTTTACATGGGCTCTCCATTAAGCCAGATGTTCTTTACATGGGCTCTCCATTAAGCCAGATGTTCTTTACATTGGCTCTCCATTAAGCCAGATGTTCTTTACATGGGCTCTCTGTTAAGCCAGATGTTCTTTACAT
>NC_056507.1:690702-690870 GCF_014905685.2 Nematolebias whitei | reverse complement strand
AGATGTTCTTTACATGGGCTCTCTGTTAAGCCAGATGTTCTTTACATGGGCTCTCTGTTAAGCCAGATGTTCTTTACATGGGCTCTCCATTAAGCCAGATGTTCTTTACATGGGCTCTCCATTAAGCCAGATGTTCTTTACATTGGCTCTCCATTAAGCCAGATGTTC
>NC_056507.1:687991-690602 GCF_014905685.2 Nematolebias whitei | reverse complement strand
TGACACCCTCAAGCAAGAGGGTAAGACACAGAAAGAAATTGCTGAACAATAGGCTGTTCCCAGAGTGCTGTATCAAGGCACCTCAGTGGGAAGTCTGTGGGAAGGGAAAAGTGTGGCAGAAAACGCTGCACAACGACAAGAGGTGACCGGACCCTGAGGAGGATTGTGGAGAAGGGCCGATTCCAGACCTTGGGGGACCTGCGGAAGCAGTGGACTGAGTCTGGAGTAGAAACATCCAGAGCCACCGTGCACAGGCGTGTACAGGAAATGGGCTACAGGTGCCGCATTCCCCAGGTCAAGCCACTCTTGAACCAGAAACAGCGGCAGAAGCGCCTGACCTGGGCTACAGAGAAGCAGCACTGGACTGTTGCTCAGTGGTCCAAAGTACTTTTTTCGGATGAAAGCAAATTTTGCATGTCATTCGGAAATCAAGGTGCCAGAGTCTGGAGGAAGACTGGGGAGAAGGAAATGCCAAAATGCCAGAAGTCCAGTGTGAAGCACCCACAGTCAGTGATGGTCTGTGGTGCCATGTCATCTGCTGGTGTTGGTCCACTGTGTTTTATCAAGCGCAGGGTCAATGCAGCTAGCTATCAGGAGATGTTGGAGCACTTCATGCTTCCATCTGCTGAAAAGCTTTATGGAGATGAAGATTTCATTTTTCAGCACGACCTGGCACCTGCTCACAGTGCCAAAACCACTGGTAACTGGTTTACTGACCATGGTATTACTGTGCTCAATTGGCCTGCCAACTCTCCTGACCTGAACCCCATAGAGAACCTGTGGGATATTGTGAAGAGAAAGTTGAGAGACGCAAGACCCAACACTCTGGATGAGCTTAAGGCCGCTATCGAAGCATCCTGGGCCTCCATAACACCTCAGCAGTGCCACAGGCTGATTGCCTCCATGCCACGCTGCATTGAAGCAGTCATTCGTGCAAAAGGATTCCCGACCAAGTATTGAGTGCATAACTGAACATGATTATTTGAAGGTTGGCGTTTTTTGTATTAAAAACACTTGTCTTTCATTGGTGGGATGAAATATGCTCATTTTTTGGGACAGGCATTTTGGGTTTTCATGAGCTGTATGCCATAATCATCAGTATTAAAACAATTAAAGACCTGAAATATTTCAGTTGGTGTGCAATGAATCTGAAATATATGAAAGTTTCATTTTTATCATTACATTATGGAAAATAATGACCTTTATCAGAATATGCTTATTTTTTGAGAAGGACCTGTATGCTGTACACCTGCCCAGGTATCACTCTCTTGAACCAGTAGAATCTGGTTTGCATGGCCTTTTTTCATTCAACCTTTATTTATACAGGTAAATCCCATTGAGCCTCGGGAATCATTTACAAGAGAGACCTGATTTCAAGAAAGAATGATGACGACAGTGAACAGTCAAAAAGGATGTGTACAAATTGAGATTTTTTTAACAAGTGAAAATAAAATGGTATTTAAAAGAAAATGTAACAAAAAAATCCCCAGCTAGATCATAAAGTGATGTAGAAAACTAAAAACAAGAACATCTGCAAGAATTTAACAGATGTTTGAAGCCACTTAGAGAGGTCAAAGGTCGAGAGCTTCAGATCTTTTTACAAGATATTCCAGGAAACAGGAGCGGAGTAGGAGAAGATCCTTTAGTCTAGTTCAGTCCTCACTGAGGGAACACTGCAGGTAATAATGTCCTGAGAGCGCACGCTGTAGCTGCACTCACACAGAGACATGTAGGAGGAGATGTATGAAGGCAGCAGACCAAGAAGTGATGGGGTCTTGCTTGCAGTTTTGACAGAACACAGAGATAATCTGCAGGTCCCAGGTCCTGAATACATGGTGACTACCTCAGCAGTAACCATGACCCAACACTCCACCGAGGATGCTTTCTCATGATAATCTTAGAAAGTTATGACACTCCTTAGTGACTTAACCACTTATGAACCTCTGAAAAGAGATCCAGGAAGTGGTTACAAGAAGAAATTGATAGATTGCCTGAAAAATTTGGAGCAGGACAAGGCTATTGACCGTTTTCTGTACCACAGACTGTACCCAGGGGAGGCCACACCTAGTCTTTATGGTTTACCTAAAATCCACAAACAAGGTGTACCTTTAAGACCAATTGTTAGCATGATTAACTCTGTCACTTACAATGTTTCCAAATATCTGGCGTCTGTACTCATCCCTTTAGTTGGCAGCTCAGAACACCACATACAGAACACCATGGACTTTGTGGATAAGGTGAGGGATGTCATCATGGAGACTGATGAAACAATGGTCTCTTTTGATGTCACATCACTCTTTACGTGCATTCCTGTTGATGATGCAGTAGAGGTGGTCAGTTTAACATTAAAATTAGACACCACTCTGAGCAGCAGGACCACGCTTTCCACAGAACAACTGTGTCAACTCTTGAAACTGTGCCTGCAGTCAACCTACTTCACATATGGGGAGCAATATTATAGGCAGAAACATGGGTGTGCTATGGGGTCTCCAGTTTCTCCTATTGTTGCCAACCTGTACATGGAGGAGGTAGAAAAGAGAGCCTTGACGTCCTTTTCAGGGACACCACCAAGTCATTGGTTCAGGTATGTTGACGACACCTGGGTTAAAAT
>NC_056507.1:683178-687891 GCF_014905685.2 Nematolebias whitei | reverse complement strand
ATAACTAATGTAATATATATATATATATATTACATTAGTTATATATATATATATATATAACTAATGTATATATAACTAATGTAATATATATATATATATATTACATTAGTTATATATATATATATATATAACTAATGTATATATAACTAATGTAATATATATATATATATATTACATTAGTTATATATATATATATATATAACTAATGTATATATAACTAATGTAATATATATATATTACACACACACACACAACAGTTTTAAGTTTATTTTTATTGTCATTTAATCATTTTCAAATGTCCCAGAATGATCTCCTTTTATAGTAGAATAAACAATGCCTAAGCTTAAAATGTATTTTTATTATAAATGTAAGACAACAGTTGAAAAAGCGACTCCTGCAGAACAGCGCCTCCTCTGGTGTGGAGGTGAGGATGAGCCACTGCACTGAATCACATCAACATCTGTCAGACTGACTCGTGTTAATCTGTGCAGTACTCCGGCTAACACTGGTTTGTTCTTTACGTCATTCGATTGTTTTTGGTGTGAACAATGTGCAGCCTGAAGATGCTCTCCCTGACTACGACCTGAGCAACACCAACCACCTAAACGGGTCATTTGTCCTAAAACTTCAATACAAAATGGATAAAACGGTGCAGGGCACTAAACGGCATGCTGCAGTCGACGTGTGCAGGATGACAGATATATTTTCCTCCTAACTATTTTGTCTGTTCATGTCGGATCCAACGCTCTTGTCTGCGTTTGAGACCAGCAAAAGTGATCGAAAAGAGACACCGTTATTTTATTGAAGTGATTTATTTTAGACGTGACAAAAATAACATTTCTATCCCACCCTGGAGCAGTCGGCAGCGTGGTGCATGTGTGACTCACTGGTGGGGCCTCGGCTCCTCTTTGGCTCCTCTTCGGCTCCTCTTCGGCTCCTCTTCGGCTCGGTTCGGCTCCAAGCCTTTTTCCACTGAACATTTTGTGGAACCGGTACCTTTTTGGTCCCTTCTTCTCTGGGCTACCATTCATGAAAACATGACGTCAGAACACTGCCGGTCACTGATTGGTCAGGGGGCGGAGTCAAGTGAGGGGTTTGGGAAATTTTCGCAACACTCGATCTGCCATTTGCAATCACCGGTACTCGAACCCCAGGAGCGATTGGACCCATTTTTAAGCTTTTGAAAACAATACATCATAGACTTTCTAAAGGTCAGGAGAGTTTGCTGGCCACTTAAGAACAGGGACACCATGGTCCTTAAAACAGTTACTGGCATCTTTGGACTGTGTGCAGGGGCCAAGTCCTGTTGGAAAATGAAATCTGCATCTCCATAAAGTTGGTCAGCAGCAGGAAGTCTCTAAAACTTCCTGGTAGACGACTGCGTTGACCTTTGACCTCAGAAAACACAGTGGACCAGCACCAGCAGAGGACATGGCTCCAAACCATCACTGACTGGAAACTTGACACTGGACCTCGGGCAACGTGGATTCTGTGTCTCTCCTCTTCCTCCAGACTCTGGGACCTGGATTTCCAAAGGAAATGTAAAATGTTCTTTCATCAGAGAACATCAGTTTGGACGCTCAGTCCCAGGCGAGACGCTTGACTCGAGGACTGTGACCCCTGAACCCTCGTCTTGCATACCACTTGGACGTAGTTTCATTATTTCTCCACCGTCACTCACTGTAAACCTAGTTACAATAAAGTCTTTGAGTAATTGTGCTGGAGAGACGGACTGAATGTGCTGTTTCTGTGAAACAACATTTAGCTCAATGTATTTAATTGAAAAAAACATTTAAAAATGACCTAAATAAATAAATTTCTGAATAGTTGTGATTTAAACTTTGCATTGGCTGCAAAGTCTGGATACTCGGTGACTGTGGGATTGCAGATTTTAAAACTAAACGGAATCATTAGACGTGTTCGTGTGCGGGTGTTGAGCTCTGATGGAAAAACCTTGTTCTAGTTTAAAGTGAAGACTCGGCAAAGACATTTTCTTCATTTGAAACATTTCGGAGAAGGCAGTCTTTTATTATTAACCATTTTTATTTATGAAAGAAGCAGTTTTAAAGTAAGCTCATTCTTAACTTAGGAACTTGTTAAAGTTTTTTAAAGTTTAACTGAACTAACACGAGTTTGGCTAATAACCACTTTGACTCATTTAATTCAAGATAATCATCTATGAACTCCTGTTAAATTGTATATTTTTGACTGGTACAAAGCGAACTTTAACGAGCACAGACAGAAGAACACTTGTATTTCAGTTTCATGCCCTGCCTCGATGCATCTTTGATTCCTTCAGTGAGTTTCACGTGTCTGCAACACAGGAGTTAATAATGAATGAACCAGGAGCTAAATATGAACGTTTCTTTTTCTGAGTGACAAACCTTTGGCATATCAAATACAGTGAGTGTTAGAAAACTGCAGGAGTGAAAGAAAATACTTGATTTTAGGTGTTCACACAAAGTTCTTTACGAGCTCAGAACTCCGTGCACGATAAAAGATTGTCTTTAATTAGGTTGTTGTTCAGCAGTTACATGTGACAAGTTGACATAAATAAAGATTAAAGGGCAGAAATCTAACAGTGAATCTGCTTTCAGATGAGAATATTCAAAGTGTTTAACAAACCCTTCCAACTGTTTTCAGGCTTCATTCTGTCTCTGGAGAGACGTCAGCGTTCGGGCCTGATGGATCCATTTCACATGGGATTGCGCTTCGTTTCTGGTGCAGTGTCTTTATCCTTTGGCTCGAGTCACAGATCAACGTTCAGATCGTGGTTGTTCTCTGAATCCTCTCCAGGATTGTCCATCTTCACCCCGAGTCCACTGTCCAGATCTGTGTCAGCGAAGCCAACCTTTGGAGCTTTCATCCGGTAACGTTTCATTTCGGATACATTTTGCTCCTCATCTTCCTCATCGCTGTCTTCTTCTCTGCTGTCTGGGATGATAACCACCTCCTCCTTGGCGTTGGGATCGATGTCCTCCTTAAACCAGACAGACTTGTATCCCTCCTCAACCCGCCTTTCCTTGGTCAGGATAGGTTTCACGTCTTTCTCGTCATCAGCCTTATCCGAGTTGTTGTCGCTGGCGTCAGGCAGCAGTGGGGGCAGTGGTGCAGAAGACCTCTGGGGCACCTCTTTGCTGGGGTGGTTCCAATCCATCTTTGGTGGGTATCCACCAGCTGTGGTGTTTCCCACCTCTGGACCCCCTGAACCTACGCTGCTTCCGTCCTCATCTTTGTGGAAAGCCTCGTTGGTGTACTGAACTCCCTCCTTGGGACCTCCTGAGCTTTGGCCCAGCTGCGCCAGGAGACAGAAGAAGAGACAAACGTTTTCTTTTCAAAAGGTGTTTGATAAAAAGCTTTTCCAGCTGGTTACATTCAATCATATGAACAAGCACAAAGCTCTGACACGTACCTAACAGGCCTCTACTGCAGTCACAGCGACTTTATTAAACACATTTTATTTTTATTAAACCGTTATTTAACCAGATTTAAAAAAGCTCATTAAGATCAAGACGTCTTTGACATGAGTGACCTGAGCACGAGCAGGCAGCCGTGCACGTCATAAAACAAGACGAGAGAAGAACAGGACTTCAGAAATCTATAATATACACGGTAATAGTTGTAATAATAATACTTTCAAAGAACAACAGTTCAAGATGTAAAACAGTTCCTGTTGACAAGAAACCCTTTGTTGTTGTGTTTTAAAGTCTGCAGAATCCCTCAAAGTATCAAGTTCTGTCAGTTTGAATGAGCTCCAAGCTGAAGGGGCAGAAGGTCAAAGCTTCCTGATCTTTCTGTTCACACACGACCAACATGAAGATGCAAAGAGTCCTTAGAGCGTGAGGCGTAACTACTTTCCATTCTTTGAATAAAAGTACATAAATAAAGTGGAAGCAGGCCCATGAGAGACTTGTCCACCAGAGTCATCCAGTGTTAAACAGGGAGGACATACTGGTTTTAAAACAGAGATCACAGTGATGAGTAAGAAAGCTACAACCAGTAATTAATCTTAATGCACAATGGTCCACTGGATTCAAGGACTGTAGAAACTGTTTGAAACGCACACATAGACAACATCTCCATGGTCAAGTACAGGTAAAAAAAAAAAAAAAGTAGCTGTGATCAGAAGCTTCCTAGCTTCTTGTTTCATTTACTCTTTATTTCTACAGGTAGTCTCAGTGAGTCACGAGAACTCTAAAAAAGTTCAGTCTGGTCCTCCGGACATTCAAAATACAAAGCAAAGAAAAAATGTAGAAACGTTTCGTCTCTCATCCGAGAGACTTCCTCAGTCTGAGGTGCTGTATTCAGCTCAGTCTCTTAAATAGCACCTTCTCAGAGTGGATCAACCAGTTTGCTGCTGACAACCAAAACCAGCTGATCACATGCTCAAGAAGGACCATCAGCCTAACAATGGATCATTAGCACCTGATGGCTGTTTACTGTTCACAGAGGGCTGAGTGATACTAGCAATCACAGCATTGTAAGAGGGGGACAGTTGAACCTGGAGGCTCCGCCCCTGTTTAATGATGGACGGTTTCTTTTCACAAAGATGGCCTCCTTTACTCCTCTCTCAAACCATCGTTCCTCTCTGTCCAGGATGTGAACATCTTCATCCCTGAAAGAGTGACCGCTGGCCTGGAGATGAGTGTAGACCGCAGAGTCCTGGCCTGATGATGTTGATCTTCTGTGCTGGTCCATCCTTTTGGCCAGTGG
>NC_056507.1:682180-683078 GCF_014905685.2 Nematolebias whitei | reverse complement strand
GTTCAGCAATTTCTTTCTGTGTCTTACCCTCTTGCTTGAGGGTGTCAATGATGGCCTTCTGGACAGCAGTCAGGTCGGCAGTCTTACCCATGATTGTGGTTTTGAGTAATGAACAAGGCTGGGAGTTTTTAAAAGCCTCAGGAATCTTTTGCAGGTGTTTAGAGCTACGTCGTTGATTCAGATGGTTAGGTTAATAGCTTGTTTAGAGAACCTTTTCATGATATGCTCATTTTTTGGGACAGGCATCTTGGGTTTTCATGAGCTGTATGCCATAATCATCAGTATTAAAACAATTAAAGACCTGAAATATTTCAGTTGGTGTGCAATGAATCTGAAATATATGAAAGTTTCATTTTTATCATTACATTATGGAAAATAATGACCTTTATCACACTATGCTAATTTTTTGAGAAGGACCTGTAAAGTAATGATGCAGAAGAACAATTTGAGTATGAAATGACAGGAGATCATGTTAAGTGAGTACTAAACTCACACCAGTGTCATAATTGCCTTCAGACTCATGAATCCTTCCATGTTACAAAAAGAAATGTAGCCATTCCATATGGAAGGGGTCTAAAGACATGGACACTGTTGTCTGGGTGATTTAAGTTTCTCCACTCTTTGTTGGGCCCTTTTTGGTGAATTACAAAATGTAAACTTACAGAGCTTCGAAACATGGTCACTTCTTGGATCTTCTTCCAGTCTGCTTTCCCCCTCCGCACATGACAAACGAGGAGCCCAATGACCAAGAGACAAACAAATAAAAGAACACCCAAGGTCGCACTGAGCGCTGCCATGTCCGATCCTCTGAATTCACCCGATGGCATCTCTGGAAAAACAGTCAGTGAGCACAGATGTCAATCAAGATGGTCAGCCATGAATCAGATGTCAATCAAGA
>NC_056507.1:665727-682170 GCF_014905685.2 Nematolebias whitei | reverse complement strand
AGATGGTCAGCCATGAATCAGATGTCAATCAAGATGGTCAGCCATGACTGAGTCCAAAACTTTTAGTAATTTGTTAAACTCAGGATTTTGAAGCAGGTGTTGTGATGGTTAATCTTCAGTGGTTAACTCTTTCACTCACTTTGTGTCTCAGTGGGTTTTTTTTTTATTCCATTTCAAATCAATAAGTCTTAGATTTTATACTTTAAGGTGAACATGGACCACATTTTAGGTTTACACATTACCCAAGGCACAACAAACCAAGTAGTTGATTGAGGTAGTAGAATGATAATGACGTGATAAATTAGTTCTGTCTTATTCTTGTGACTGAGCTGGATCACATTTGCACGCTGTAGATATTTTGCTAACAGATGAACGGGGTTGACTCGTAATTTATAGCCACGTTTTAAGAAAAGTCCTGCACAATGTGTAGTGCTCAAAATATACAATTGTATTCAATATTTGCAAAATTGAGTTATAGCCGTTTTTGTTATTGGCTGTGGTGGCCATCTTGAATTTGGTTGTGTCTCAAAGTCAATCACTTGTAGAGGCACCTGTCATTATTACTTTTCATAAGATCTGGTCAGTGGTTTATAAGGCATTCTTTTTACAAAGTAACAAAACGTTTTGGACATTTGTCTTTAGAGGTAAACGGGTAAATAAAATAATGAACAATAGCAAAAGTGGTTAAAAGTGTTGTGGCGAGTGGACGATGGTCTTGAAGGACACGGTGGCTCCAAGTGAAATTCTGTTTAGGCCCTACAATCTTGTGCCAGCCCTGACCCATAAGAGTTTCCATTCGATGTAAAACAGAAAGAATTGTGTGTTCAACAAAATATAGATTTTACTTTGATACCTGATGTTTGTTTAGATCCTCAACAGAAGCTTTACTCTGTCTGAGACATCATTCGATTTAAATGTACATTTTAAACCCCTTTAAAACTCCTCTATGCATCAAGTGCTGTACAGTGCAATACAATAAGACATTTACAACTAATTCAATAACACTAAAAAGATAAAAGAATAAAAACAATGATAAAACATTAAACCTTAAAATCAATGTCTTAAAGGTAACGAAAGTCAAAGAATTAAACTAATTTTAAGTGAATATTTAAAAAATAGGGTTTCTGTTTATATGCTGATTAAATTGTTCAATTTGTTCCACAATCCCCCCCGCCCCAAAGCCGGTGCCCCCTGGGCTTACAGCTGGTTTTGGTCCAGTCAGGAGCAGCTGGAGAGTGGGCAGGCACGTAAGGCTGTTGCAGATCAGAAGGAAAGGGGGGCACGACCATTTAAACATGTTTTAAACCAAGTACAATCATTTTTAAATGAATTCTAAAATGGACTGGCAGCCGTTGAAGAGATTTTAAAATGATTTATGAGATTTGTAACATGGTTATATTTCCTTGTGCGAGTTAAAAGATGAGCCACAATCAGGAAAAGTATGAGCTCAGATCCACTCTTGGTTGAAAAAATGCTCGAGGTGGCCTTTAAACTGTCTACTAGTTCACATTTTGTGTGACGTATGACAAAAACAGTGCTCTGTGGTTGGTTGTCGTCTTGTCAAAGTAATCTTCTTGTGCAACATGGACACAAGTTCTCTCACATGTACACTTGTCTGCCACTTCAGATTCCACCACATTTAGACGGATCCTTCTCAACGTGTACTGTGTTCAGTCAATAATTTAGTGATGTTGCACGGTTTAATCCCTCATCGTTTTCTGCTCGTTCTCATCAGTTAGTTCAAACGCAGGACCAGCAGGGCGGGCACCTTCGTCAGTGGGATTAGTGGCAGAGAGGTCGTTCTCACTTGTTAGGCTGTGGCTGGTGGCTGACACACCAGTGGACAGACTGCTGTGCTCGTTGGTCGTGGGCAGGATCTCGTGCGTCGTCTTGCTGTTGCTGGTGGATTGTCCTACTGAGGTTATGGTCATAATGTCTGTAGTGCTCAGGGGCAAACTGGTGGTGGAGGAACCTGGGAGGAAAGCATACTTTGAAGCAGATTTGTTTTGCGTGCTTCACTCTTGGATGCTAACCAAACTTTTGGCTCTGATCTGCAGAAATGTAACTCCTATTGTTACTTTGATAAAAATAGAAAATGGAACTAGTAATACTAACAAGCTGATGCTATTTAGCTAGAAATGCTAATTAAAACGGTTTCCCCAAGAAAGCATGAAAAGTTTCTTTACTACATTCACGGTAGCTGTAGTTGTTTGTGACAACAGAGCAGACCAACCACAGGCCATTGTTAAACTAAAGTTAACAAGTTAAACCCAAATGGTTTGACCTGAAACAAAAATATATCAGTTCAGATAAAAACCAGGAACAAGCTTCCTACCCTTGAAACATTTTGTCAGTGGTGTGCAGGATACTGTGGCACTGAGCAGACCAAGCTCTGAACTCACCTAACTTCAACTCTACTTGGAGTTGCGCTGTAGCCGTCTCATCATTGGATGTGTCTTTGGCCAAAATCTGAAATTCAAAATGGGTTATGTATCTAATAGACTGACCACTCAGCAAATACTATTACATTAGAGTCGATCCAACAAAGTTCAGTCAGGTCCTCTGGATGGTTTCTTTCTGTTGAAACGTTTCGTCTTTCCTCCACAAAACTTCTTCAGTCCCAGGAGTCACAACAAACTCAGTCTTGTAGATAGCACCTGTTTGATGGTGCTCAGGTGGTTTCTGGAGTCCGCCCTCTCCCCCACCAACTCGTTTGAGGCAGTCATGGCCAGTGGTTCAAAAAAAATCAAGGTTCATGCTCAATAATCCAGGTGGAAAATGTCTTTAGGATGAAAGACGAAACGCTTCAACACAAAGGAACCGTCCAGAGGACCTGACTGAACGCTGTTGGATTTTTTTTACCTGGATTATTGAGAATGAACCTGGATATTAGAGTTAACTTACTTGCAAAGATAACGTGTCCTCTGGGAGATCTTCAGTCATGAACAAGTAACCACCAACAATGGCGAAGCTGCTGCTACCTTCAACTGAGTAAGTCATGTGGGGATTCAGACCCTGTTTGAGCAGATATGATGTTAGCAACGACAACTCTCATCTCTTCCTGAGTTAAGAGAGAAAACCTACAGGGTGTTAAAGCTGCAGTATGTTTTTTTAATGGAAATGACTCACACGCAGGGATAATGTGCCTTAGTCAGGAGCACATCCACAATTATTTACTGAATAACTACAGATCTGTTAGCAAAACAGAAATATATTAAAATATATTAGAATAAATTGTAAATCCCTAGGATGATGCTCCTGCTACAATGCAGCAGGTTCTGTCAGTCCAAATTATTTGTGGATGGTTGCCTTCAGGCCCTGACATCCCTCACAAAAGAGACCGTGATCTCAGTGGGACTTGCCGGAGTAAATAAAGGTGCATCGTGTTGGGGATCCTTGATGAAGCATGAGGAAGTGTGGTGGCAGCGTAGTTAGGAGGTGAGGTAAGTATAAGTAAAGTAAGGAAAACTTAATTTTCCCCAACCTGACCAGCGATGACATGTTTAGCCGTATGTCGTGGTTTAACCGCTGGGTGTCCAGGTGGTGTTCTGACAACGACGTGGGCTACAAAGATAACTGGAGTTCTTTCTGGGGAAAACCTGGTCTGATGCGGAGAGATGGCATCCATCCCACTTTGGATGGAGCCGCTCTTCTTTCTAGAAATATGGCTGATTTTGTTGATCCCCCAAATTATTGAAAACCCAGGGTCCAGTCCAGGAAGCAGAGTTGTAGTCCTCCACCTCTCTGCTGCTTCTCCTCTGTTACCCACCCACACCCACATTGAAACAGTGTCAACTCGCCCACGGCTCAAATTAAATAAACCAAAAATCAGCTCTAAAAATATAAACCATAAAAATCTGATTAAAATAAACACAGTTACTTTACCAGAGCAAAATCATCAAATCATTAAATGTGGATTATTGAACATCAGATCTGTTTCCTCTAAATCCCTGTTAGTTAATGAACTGATAACTGATCATCATATTGATTTATTGTGTCTGACAGAAACTTGGCTACAACAGGAGGATTTTGTTGGTATAAATGAATCCACTCCTGTTAATTATTTAAATGTTCATGTTCCTAGAACAACTGGCCGAGGTGGAGGAGTAGCTTCTATTTTTCAGTCAGGATTATTGATTAATGCCAAACCAGTTATTAGTTATGATTCTTTTGAATCACTGTCCCTCAGTCTTTCTCATACAAAATGGAAATCAGAAAAGCCACTTTTACTAGTTGTTATATATCGTCCACCAGGCGCTTACTCTCAGTTTTTGTCTGAATTCTCAGAATTATTAACTGACTTATTATTAAATACTGATAAAATCATCATAATGGGTGATTTCAATATTCATGTAGATGTTGAGAGTGATAGTTTAAGCATAGCCTTTAATAATTTAATAGACTCATTTGGTTTTACCCAAAACGTCCGCACATCTACTCATTCTTATCATCACACTCTTGATTTAGTTCTGACCTATGGTGTAGAGATTAAGGACTTGGTAATAGTTCCTCAAAATCCTGTTCTGTCCGACCATTTTTTAATAACTTTGAGTTTACATTAAATGACTACACAGTCACTGAGAGTAAATTTCATCTCAGCAGGTGCTTATCAGAAAATGCTGTAACCAAATTGAAACAATCTCTTCCATCAATGTTTCCTCTGTCTTGCAGAGTAATGCATCAGAGAACAGAGACTTAGATCATCTAGTTGATCATCTTACAACTTCAATGCAAACTTCACTTGATAAAATTGCTCCACTGAAAAAGAAAGTAATCAATCAGAGGAAACTGGCTCCTTGGTTCAATTCTGAGTTACGTACTTTAAAGCAGCATCTAGAAACCAGGAGAGAAAATGGCGCTCTACTAATGTTGAAGAATTTTATTTAACTTGAAAAAGATAGTCTGCTAACATATAAAAAAGCTCTCCGTAAAGCTAGAACTTTATATCACTCATCTTTAATAGAGGAGAATAAAAATAACCCTAGGTTTCTGTTTAGTACTATTGCTAGACTAATTAAAAGTCCCATTTCTGTTGAACCATGTATCCCTACAACTATAAGTAGTGATGACTTCATGAGATTCTTTATAAATAAAATTATTTCTATTAGAGAGAAAATTCAAACCATCCTTCCTTCTACTATCTCTAGTCCCCTGTCAGATGAGGCAACTTTAAAAATTTCACTAGAGCCTGATTTATGTTTGGACAGTTTTTGTTCTGTTGAGCTCTGAATTGTCAAAAATAATAACCTCATCCAAACCATCCACATGCCTGCTAGATCCCATCCCAATCAGACTATTTAAAGAGGTATTTCCCCTAATTAATGTCCACATTTTGGATCTACTTAATTTGTCTTTAATGGATGGTTATGTACCACAGAGCTTTAAGGTTGCTGTAATTAAACCTTTACTTAAGAAGTCTGATCTTGATTCAGAAATTCTGTCCAACTATAGATCTATATCTAATCTAACTTTCATCTCAAAAATTCTACAGAAAATAGTTGCAGGTCAGTTGTGTGAACATCTACAAATAAATAATCTGTTTGAAGAGTTTCAGTCAGGGTTTAGAGCTCATCATAGCACAGAAACAGCACTAGTAAAAGTCACTAATGATGTTCTCATGGCCTCAGACAATGGACTTGTGTCTCTACTTGTCCTGTTAGACCTCAGTGCTGCATTTGATACAGTTGATCACAATATTTTACTACAGAGGCTTGAATATGATGTTGGGATTACAGGAACAGCTCTAAAATGGTTTAAGTCAAATCTATCTGATAGATTCCAGTTTGTAAATGTAAATAATAAATATTCTTCATACACCAAAGTTAGTCATGGAGTTCCTCAGGGCTCAGTGCTTGGGCCAGTACTCTTTACTTTATATATGCTTCCATTAGGTAAAGTTATTAAACAGCATGGGATAAATTTCCATTGTTATGCTGATGACACACAATTATATTTGTCCATTAAACCCAATGAATCCAATCAGCTACTTAGACTACAAGCATGTCTTAAAGACATAAAAACCTGGATGACCCTTAATTTTCTCCTGTTGAACAGACAAGACTGAGGTTTTGGTTTTTGGACCTGAGCACCTTAGGAATGAATGTTTCAGTCTTTCTCCCTCCTTAGATGCATTAATCTGTCCTCCAGCTCTAATGTTAAAAATCTTGGTGTTATTTTTGATCAGGACATGTCTTTTATCCCCCACATTAAAAACGTTACTAGAACCTCCTTCTTCCACCTGCGTAATATCACTAACATTAGAAACATCTGATCTAAAGATGATCCAGAAAAATTGGTCCATGCATTTGTCACGTCTAGACTGGACTATTGCAATGGTTTATTATCTGGGTGTCCAAATACTTCTTTAAAACGTCTTCAGTTGATCCAACATGCTGCTGCCAGAGTCTTAACTGGAGTTACTGGGAGAGATCATCTCTCTCCAGTTTTAGCTTCTCTCCATTGGCTCCCTGTCAAATCCAGAATATAATTCAAAATCTTACTTCTAACCTACAAAGCCCTCAACAACCTAGCTCCATCTTATATTACAGATCTTATTGTTCCATAGTTTCCTAACAGAGCACTTCACTCTCAGACTGCAGGTTTACTTGTGGTTCCTAGAGTTTCCAGCAGCAGAATGGGAGGAAGATCTTTCAGTTCTCAGGCTCCTCTCTTGTGGAACCAACTTCCAGTTTCTGTCCATGAGGCTGACACATTGTCCAGTTTTAAAACTGGGATTAAGACTTTCCTTTTTGATAAATCCTATAGTTAGGGTCGGCTTGGGTTTCCTGAGCTGTCCCTTAGTTCTGCTGCTATAGACTTAGACTGCTGGAGGACAAACTGACCACACTTTTCACTCTGCTACTGTCTTTACTTACTCTGCTCAACCTGTTTTGTATTTGTAATTATTTTTTCTATCCTTAACATGTGTCTTTTTGTCTTTCAGGTTCACCTGGACCTGGACCTATATCTGGACCTGGACCTATATCTGGACCTGGACCTATATCTGGACCTGGACCCAAGGGCGTCAGAAGCATCCGTAATGTGGGGGGGACACAACGATGTGTGTAGGTGTGTGCGCGCGCGCGTAAAAGAAATGTGCACTAATGTACAAAAAGCAACATTTCACCTGGATTTCCTTTAATTCCACACATTTAAAACTTGTTTCTCATCAAGTTTGTGTAAATTCATCTGTGGGTTTTAGAGACATTTTAACTTTAATACACTTTAACACAGAGCGTCAGGTCGAAACTATTTGTCTATAGAGAAATAAAAATCATCACCACTGGACTTTTTTACTTGTGTTCAACACTCCTCATCTAAATGATGTTTGTCATGAAGCTCGTGGACAATAAGGTGTGGGGGTTTAAAGACATTTCAACTTTAATGCACCTGAACACACAGAGTCTCTTCCACCTGCAGCGTCTCACAGCGTCACAGTTACTGCTGAGATAAGATGCTACAGACGTAGCGCTGCACTCAAGCATCCTCCCAACATGAATATATGTTGATGATCAACCCCCTGGTCAACCACTGCCCGCACTAAGCTGCTAAACTGGCGAGTGAGCAACACAGAGGTGTCTCCATCTCCTGCACCTGTGCGCGTTTTCTGCTGAAGCAGGAGACTCAGCAGCTGCACAGTTTCTGCTCCGTGTGTAGAGGTGGAGGTAACCTGGAGGTAACCAGGAAAACCTGGAGTGGAGTTTTATTAGATTGACTATTCTCCTATTAATCAAGTGGAATGATTTGTTCACGAAGAAAGAGAAACTGCGCCGCCTGAACTAATGTTTCATAGTAAAAGTGAGGGGTCCAAATGAACGTTTTTTTAATGTGAGGGGGACTTGTCCCCTTTACATGTAATGGTTGCGACGCCTATGCCTGGACCTATATCTGGACCTACCATTCTGTGTTCGTCTGTCTCTCCTTCCTGTCCTCTCAACCAGCCGGTCAAAGCAGATGGTCTCTTGTCCTGATCCTGGTTCTGCAGGAGGTTTCTTCCTGTTAAAGGGAGTTTTTCTTTCCACTGTCTCCACTGTGCTTGCTCAGGATGGGAGACTGCAACGAAGCCAAGATTCATCTTGTCTGCTGGATTCCTTAGATAGAGAACTTTACTAATTGACTTTTATGTGAATGTTCCTGTAAAGTTCCTGAGACAACTTTGTTGTGATTTGATGCTTTATGAATAAACTGAATTGAATTGAATTTTTATAGCACTTCTCAAGATAAAAAAAATCACAAAGTGCTTCCACAAACAAAATAACAAAAGCACAAAACACATCCAAGAAAAGGCAGACTTAAAAAGATCAGTTTTTAGCTGAAGCCACTGATCTGAGAGTTTGAGGAATAGAGTTCCAGAGTCTTGGAGCCGCCGAAGAAAAGGATCTATCTCCTTTAGGTTTCAGTTTGGTCTGGGGGACAATCAGCAGGTCTTGATCACAGGACCTCAAAGCCCTGATCCAGGTGTAGGGATTAATAAATTGGAGTCTGTCCATGCAGAGCTCGCCAAGTCAAAACCAAAACCTTGAAATCCACTCGATAATGAACTGGGAGCCAGTGGAGTTGCTTTAGAAGTGGAGTTATACAACAAAACTTTGAAGATCCAGTCAGGAGTCCAGCAGCAGCATCTGTACAGACTGCAACCGGTCTAGGGCCGTTTTGGTTAATCCAGAGTCCAGTGCATTACAAAAATCCAGGTGAGACGAAACAAAAGCATGAATTAACATTTCCAGTTCTGGACAAGAAACACTACTGCTGAGCTTGGCTATATTTCACAGATGGTAGAAACAGGAACAAACCAGAGACTTTACATGAGGTTCCAGAGTAAAACCTGAGTCAAAGGTTATCCAAAGATTTCTAACCGAGGATTTAGTAAAATGACCAAGAGGCCCAAAGGATCTACTTTATCATTGCAGTAGTTTTTTCTGTAGCAAAGATGATTACTTAAATTATTTTGCTATTTATCTGGAGAAAACTTTCGGTCATCCAGCTTTTAAATGAATCCACACAGTTAAGTAAAATGTGTAGTTTTGAAAGTTGATTTGGAAGAAAAGAAATATACAACTGGATGTCATCAGCATAACAATGAAGGGCTGTGCAAAATTGAAAAAACAAACAAAAAACGGTAAAACAATAAAAACAGCTAAATATATATTGAAAAAATAATCAGAACATCATAAGTATAAGAATACAACATCAAGACACAGATGCTGACTCACTCTAGGTTAAAACCAATGAAATCGTTGGTTACGTACTGTAACCCCAGATTCTATGAGTATAAGCGTAGCCCTTTAAGGCCTTCGCTTTAGTGGGTTTATCCCGTTATGCGCAGCATAAGCACTGAAAAAATTTTGTCCACGCCCACCTGCTGTGTGGGCCCCACCCGGTCCGTATAAATTACGTTAAGAGCGGGAAATCGGCTCCCAAAATAGCTTTTTCTTCAGCCATTTAGGAGCCAGTGAGGCCCGAAGCTTAAAGGACTACGCTTATACTCATAGAATCTGGGGTTACAGTACGTAACCAACGTTCTATGTCGTATAAGCTTCGCCCTTTAAGGCCTTCGCTTTAGTGGGTAAAGGGCGAAGCCGATGTGGTCCTCGCCTCACTGGGTCCATTCGAACACAGTTTGACGCGGAAGCTTGCCCAAAAAAAAGTCTTTCCACTCAGCTCCCCGTGTGCATAACTACGCGTTACGTAATTATGTGCCATGCACAGACGCATGTTGTGTAACTATGCGTACTGACAAAAAACATGAACGCCCCGGAAAATTTTCAACGGGGAAAGGATGTTGAAAAGAAAAGGGGGGGGGGGGGGGGCATGAACCAGCTGGTTCATGGCTGAGTATTATAAACAGATCAAAAAACAATGAACTGATTATTGATCAAATGAACTGATTGGTAACAATAGTCATGAACTGATTAGTGACAATAGAACCAAAATCACAGACACAACTTGTGACTGATAACAACATCTCACACTGTAATGCATGCAGACAGAAGTGAGCTTAAACAGAGTTCCATGAAAAACAACTATATTCATTCTGTTAGAGCACTAAGGACAGAATGTGTCATGGAACGAGCCGTCACATCACGTAGGTAAAAGCGAATAAATGAGCAGGGTGTTGACCACGCAGCCGCAGTGCAAATGTCCTGCATTGACATACCATTATGCAGAGCAGTCGAAGATGCGATAACCCTGATCGAGTGTGCTTGAGGTTGACAGGAGGCTCTAAATCTGATGCTCTGTAGGCTTCAGAAATGGCCTCACACAGCCAGTGTGACAAGCGCTGTGTGGATAACGGGCGACCTGCAGATGCATCTGTATAATGCACAAACAGGTGTTGAGTTTGACACATTACAGCTTTGCGCGCTATGTAACGCGTCAACGCCCGCACCGGACAGAGAAGATGGAAAGATGCTTCTTCTTCTGATCTGTGGGGGGGAGGGAAAAACCCCTCCAACGATATCACTCTTGATTTAAAAGAGCTCGTGATGTTTTAGGCATAAAAGCTGGGTTTGGTCTTAAATCAGCTGAACTACCGTCAGCCTGGATTCTGAGACATGACGGAGCGACAGAGAAGGCAGATAAATCACTCACCCTCTTAGCGGATGTTAAAACCAGCAACAGGGCTGTTTTAGGAGACAAGAATTTAAGTGAAAACTGATCCAGAGGCTCAAATGGAGCTTGATCAGGGCTCGCAGGACCAGCGTTAAATCCCACTGTGGGGCAAGTGGGCGTGAAGCAGGCCTGCGTCTCTGTACACCTTTAGAAACCGCTCCATCAGCGGGTGATTAAAAGCTGTTCTGTCTCCGAACCCTTCGTGGCAGGAAGAGATGGCTGCAGCGTACGATTTAATCGTGCTGAATGCCAACTTCCTATCCATCAACTGTTGTAGAAAAGCCAACACGCCGCCTAATGGGCATGAGGTGGCCTCTACACCTTTCTCTGTACACCAGCGCTGAAAAGCCGTCCACTTTGATGTGTACAGAGCTGTGGTAAATGCAGCACGTGAATCTTGGATTGTGCGCACTACCTCCTGCGGGAGACCCATCCCCTCTAAGCGGGACAGCTCAGCGGCCAGACCCACAGGTGCTGGCCTATTTCTGAGTAACTCCCGATCGCTCCTCCTGCTTGAAGGAGAGTGACCTCCCTCTACGGCAGTTTCCACGGACGACCCGACAACAGACGTTGCATGACTGGGAACCATGGTGCGTTCACGCGCTCGGGAGCCACCAGAAGAGCTGTCAATCCCTCCTCCTGAACTCGGTTCAGGAACCGTAAAATCAGAGGAAGTGGGGAAAAACGCGTACAGGAGCGTTTTGGGCCATGGGCTGTGAGCAAATGCATCCACCCCCAGCGGTGGGTCGTCTCGCGGGCTCAGGGGAAAACCATAATTGACACTGAGCATTCTTCTCGTGTCGCAAAACAGGTTCACAGCTGTTTTGCCAAACTTCTGCCACGTCTGAACCGTCAGGTCTGGATGGAGAGTCCCGTCCCCGTGACGTGGGCCACCCCTGGACATCACATCTGCCCCTCTGATCAGAACACCGGGTATGTAAACTGCTCTGATGGAGAGCAGGTTTTGGTGAGCCCAACACAGTAGCTTTGCGCAATGTGTAACATCTGGGCTGAACGCACACCCCCTTGATGGTTATGTATGCAGCAGTCATCATGTTGTCTGAGTGAATCAACACATGTTGATTCTGTAGCACGGGAGCAAAGTGTTGAATCACATTCAGCACTGTGCGACACTCCAAAGACATTTATGTGGGCTGATGTGTGGTGGGGCCACAGCGCCCCTACTGCTTGAGATAGGTATGTCCCCCCCCCAGCCTGACAGCGACGCGTCCGTGAAGACTGACACGTGTGACGTGGGTCTGCTGACGGGAACTCCCTCTGACAGAACCAGGGTGTTTCCCCAGTGTCGGAGGTCTGCTCTCACGGAGGGAGGGACAGTGATCATCCGTCTTTTTTTGTTTTACTGGATCCACACGCAGACGCGCAAACCACCTCTGGAGGCGTCTCATGTGTAACAAACCCAGCGGAACCGCTGTGTGAGCTGATGACATCATTCCTAACAGCTTCAAGACGGAAATAGCTGTTACCACTTTGCCAGGTCTACATGGCGGAGTTGACTTTTAAAAGTGTCGAACCTCGTTTGTGATAAACGAGCCTTCATGGTGGTTGAATTTAATTCCACTCCCAGATAAACAATTGTCTGGGCCGGGAAAAATCGAGCTTTTCTTCCAATTTATGGCGAAAACCAGATTTGACAGGTGTGATGTCAACACCTGAGCCTGCATCAGCGCCTCCTGTCTGGAGTGACAGGAGCAGCAGATCATCCAGGTAAAACAAAAAACTCTCATCCCTGCTCTGTGTAACAGATACTTCATCCCCAGAAAGGAGAAAAATGCAGGAATTTTCTGTGTTTTGAGATGATCGGTATGCGTTTCTCTGGATGTTGTACAACAGCAGTCTGGTTGTCAACATGTGAAAAAACGGTCTGTCAATGATCATCTTGTTGAAAAAACTGACAGATCCACGATCGGTCTCATTCCTCCGGTCCGTTGGAAACTGGGAAGTAACGTGAGTAAAACCCTGTGTTTTCTCTCTGTTGGGGAACTCTGGAGATTACTTTTATCAGAAACACTTGGACTTTTGCATTTAGGGATGAGATTTGGTCTGATGATGACAGGACCGTTTCTATAACTCCTCCGAACGTAGGGGGTCGTGTTGCAAACTGTAACTTGTAACTATTTGCATAACGCCCTGTCCATCCATCTGACCGGCGAGCATGTTTTAGCCACTCTACGTAATGTTTGTGGAGTGAACGTGCGTTTAAGTTATGCGTCACGTTGTACGGCCGTCAGCAGTCCGCCCCTCGAGACCGCTGTCATGCATCGCGGGAATGTTTTCTGCATGACCCAAGGCGAGGCTTCCTCGAAAAAAAGGCTCTGAACGCGCTCGTGCGCTGCGTTCGGGCCGCGGACCAACCTTCATGTACAGGTGGGCCGGTGTGTGCTGAGGCAAAGCGTGTGACAGCTGATGACGCTGTGGGGCTGCGTGATTGACGTCGCTGTGCGAACGTTGAGAGGCGGAGGGCGTGACTTCATCTACGCCGTGCTGTTGGAGTGAAGGCTGCGAGCCCCGCGGAAGTACACGTTTTCTCTGGAGGGACGCGCGCCGCTCTCGCTGGAAGGAGGCGGAACTCGTCATCAGGGTTCGTTCAGCTGCCTCACGCTTTATGCTGAGACGCGGTGGGTGACGGCTGCCTGCGTTTGATTCGGTGGGGCGAGTGTCGCTCTTGTGAGAGCGAAGACCTCCACCTGACCCAGCCTGCGGTCCACATTTATACCGATGTGAGCCGGAGAGCACCGGGCAGCTGTGTGTGTGTGAGCCACATCAACACAGCGCCGTTGGATGGAGGCTGTTTCATCCCACAAGTGCGAGTTTGACACCGCTTGGGTGAGGATCGTGCCGCTCTGGATGATAACGAGTTATTTTCGCTTACCATTGTGTCGTGTGATCGACTCGTCATGTCTTAGAGCGACGGTGAGTTTAAAAAACCTTTATTTAAGGACACCGGCTCGTTATGTGTGAAGGATGTGTGCGCAGCCGCTGTGAGTTCATCCGAGCTTACAGACTGGCTAAAAAACAGACACTTTGATCATTGAATGATGATTTATTTAAACTTTCGTGTCACTTTTACGCACACCCTCCGGAGACCGTCATTTTCAAAACTTCTCCCTCTTGAGCTCTGCGATTTGTTTGCCCAGAGCGCTGTCTTGCAGGTGAACTCTGGGGAAACGCTGAACTGCAGGTTGCCGGAATGAAGAGGGCTGGATTCTGACGGGCGGGGCTGGTGGTGGAACTGAGCGAGAGCCACGGCCGTGGAAATGTCGGTGCTTGCTAGCGACGGCCCCTCCAGTGGGCCGGGGGGGCGGGATGAGCCGCGCGGCTTGATGAGGTGGCGCACAGCCTCTGGCACCTCCTCCGACTGCTTCAACTCGCTAGCATGGAACTGAAGCTGCTCTTGAACAGCGCGTCCGCCGTGATGGGCCCTCCATCAGGTCTTTGTGCAGTTTCTCCAGCAGCGAGGGAGAGTAATGAAACCAAGTGGATCGTTGGATCATCGTCATCCACGCTGCAATCGTCGACAGGCAAACCGTAGAAGAGGCACACATGTTGAAGATAACGTCTGCTGCCTTACAGAGGGAGTTCTTTGTCTCCAAGGCAGGTCTGTGGCCTTCAGCCCCTTTGGACAGGCTATATGCTAGCTGCGCCACGTTGTTGCTAGCTACGGCTGCCTGAAAGCACATTGATGGGCTCGATTGGAGAGCGCGGTCATCGTCTGGTTCGTGTTTCTCCGGAGGGACGGGATGCTGCTCCGACCTGGACAGCTTAGTTCCGAAGCTTCCGCGAGGCTTGGCTCCAGGGGGGTTACCAAGGGATAGCCCCGCCTGATGAACCCCTCCACTCTGGTGATGGGTGCGGACTGGGGACCGACTCTCCCAATCTACCAGGAAAAAACCGTCTGTGGCCTCGCCCGTAGGATGTCCTGTTGGGAGCGTGAGGCCATATGGGTCATGACGGTGAGCCGGAATGGAGCCCAGTAAACAACCTTCCTGCTGGATCATCCGAACTGGCGGGAAAGGCGTAGGACGTAAAAAAGGGTCCTTTCATGTCAGCCTCCTCCTGGGTTACGCCGGGCAACCCCTGGGGCGCCGTCGGCCAGGAGCGGTGTGATCGCCGATGCGAAAACGAGGTGGGATGGGGTGAGCATTCACTCAGCCCCCCCACCGACACTACGCTCCCCAGGAGGGAAAAGCAGCGGGGGCTGCAGCTGAGCACACCTATCCCGGAGGAACCATCCGATTCGCTCCGAGGGTCGGCGATAAGAGGGAAAAATACAAGATGGCGTTGTCCAGCGTGTAGTGACCTGTCATTGGGAAATATTCCTCGGCGCTTACCTTGAATAGGACTACTCGTCATCTTCTCCTCGGGGAGGAGAACTCACCGGACGACCGGAGGTCGACTGCCGGGCCAAGCATCCTTAACAAAGGTTGGTCATCTACACAATTTTCCTTCTTTGTTCTTCTGACAGTGCTATATTAGCTCGCTGAAGAAAAAATGGGAGCCGATTTCCCGCTCTTAACGTAATTTATACGGACCGGGTGGGGCACACACAGCAGGTGGGCGTGGACTAAATTTTTTCAGTGCTTATGCTGCGCATAACGGGATAAACCCACTAAAGCGAAGGCCTTAAAGGGCGAAGCTTATATAACATAGAACAGTGTTTTTAAATGAGTTTTAAAAACAGAAAGTGACCGGGCCTGCCTGACCTCCAGTGGCAGCTCATTCCACAGTTTAGGAGCCAGAGCTGAAAAGTCTCTGTCTCCTCTGGATTTATAAAAGGTTTTCAGGACTGCTAAAAGCATCTGGTCAGAGGATCTAAGAGCATGTGATGTCATGTAAAAGTGAAGCAGTTCAAACAAATAAGATGGACTAAGACCGCTCAAAGTCTTAAAACAAACAATAGAACTTTAAAATGAATTTGAAACTGGACAGGAAGCCAGTGAAGGGACATCAGAACTGGAGTGATGTGCTCACGCCTGCATGTACCAGTCAAAAATTGTGCAGCAGCATTTTGTACCAGCTGTAACCGTGAGAGCCAGGCCTGGCTAACTCCTATCAACAGAGAGTTACAATAATCCAGGTTTGAAGTAATTAAAGTGTGTATTACTGTGTCTAAGTGGTGTCTAGGAAGGAGGGGCTTGATTTTTGACAGGTGCCTCAGCTGAAAGGAGGAGGACTTCACCATGTTGTTGACATGACAAGTTTCAGGCAAATGTCCATTTTCACTCCTAAATTTGTCACAATGGATATTTCATATAGGGCCAAAGAGGAAAAATCAAAGGTGGGGAAACTGCTAGGACCACAGGATTTAAATACCATAATCTCAGTCTTTTTTTCATTAAAATGGAGGAAATTAAGTGTCATCCATCCTCTAATGTCATCAAGACAGTCCAGGAGAGACTGAGTGGAGCCGTTGTGTTTCAAAAGGAAGTAGACTTGACAGTCATCCGCATATAAATGAAATTGCACAACATGCTTTCTGAGAATGGAACCCAGTGGCAGAAGTTAAAGAGAAAACAGGAGAGGACCGAGAGTAGAGCCCTGGGGTACCCCCCAAGGGAGGGCAGCAGAAGCAGAGGAAAATTATCCATCATCACACTGAAACTTCTTTCAGAAAGGTAGGACCTAAACCACTGCAGAGCTGAACCAGTGATGCCCATCCACTGCTCCAATCTGGAGATGAGAATGTCATGGTCAACTGTGAATGTGTGTGTGTAGTAGAGTGCTGTATGTGTGTGTGTAGTAGAGTGCTGTATGAATGTGTGTGTAGTAGAGTGCTGTATGTGTGTGTGTGTAGTAGAGTGCTGTGTAAAT
>NC_056507.1:656882-665627 GCF_014905685.2 Nematolebias whitei | reverse complement strand
GAGCTGGAGGACAGATTAATGCATCTAAGGAGGGAGAAAGACTGAAACATTCATTCCTAAGGTGCTCAGGTCCAAAAACCAAAACCTCAGTCTTGTCTGTTCAACAGGAGAAAATTAAGGGTCATCCAGGTTTTTATGTCTTTAAGACATGCTTGTAGTCTAAGTAGCTGATATGTCTGATATGACTAATGTGATAGTAACTACTGAGAACTGTTTAGTATCCATCATCCATCCATTCATCCATCCATCCATCATCCATCAGGTTGAGATCTGAAGCTCTCAACCTTGACCTCTCCAAGTGGCTTCAAACATCTGCTAAGTTCATGGCAAAAACCAATGCAGACATGTTCTTGTTCTTAGTTTTCTATATTGCCTTACAACCTAGCTGTTTTTTTGCTACATTTCCTTTTCATTATCCTTTTGGTTGCCATTTTATTTTAACTTGGTAAAAAACAATTTGTACGCATCCTTTATGATTGTCTATTGTTGTCTTTGTTGTCCACTGTTGTCATCACTCTTTATTAAAATCAGGTCTCTCTTGTAAATGAGTCCCCAACGATCAATGGAACTAACATGTAGAAATAAAAGTTGAATGAATTCATCCATCCATCATCCATCCATTCATCCATCCATTCATCCATCCATCCATCATCTTCCTCTTGTCCTGGACTCAGGTCACAGGGGCAGCATCAGAGCAGGAAGGTCCAGACATCTCTTTCCACAGCCTCTTCCGGCTCTTCTGGGAGGACCCCAAGGTGTTCCCAGACCAACTGAGAGACGTAGTCTCTCCAGAGTGTCCTGGGTCTTCCCTGGGGTCTCCTCCCAGTCAGACATGCCAGAAGCACCTTCCTATGGAGGCGCCCAGGGAGCATCCTTACCAGATGTCTGAACCATCTCAACTGGCTCCTCTGGATGTGGAGGAGCAGTGGTTCTCCTCTGAGTCTCTCCTGATAACTGAACTTCTCACCCTGTCTTTGAGGGAGAGTCCAGCTACCCTGCAGAAGAAACTCATTTCAACCTCCTGGATCCACGATCTCGTTCTTTCAGTCATACCCAAAGTTCATGACCAGAGGTGAGGGGAGGAACGTAGACTGACCAGTAAACAGAGAGCTTTGTCTTACAGCTCAGCTCCCTCTTCACCACAACAGACCGGCACAGAGTCTGCAATACTGCAGACACTGCATCAATCCATCTGTCAATCTCCCGCTCCATTCTTCTCTCACTCGTGAACAAAACCCCGAGATACTTGAACTCCTCCTCTTGAGGCAGAACCTCACCCTGGACCTGAAGAGAACAATCCACCCTTTTTTGACTGAGGACCATGAGAAAGTTCCAGTGATCCCGTGCTCTCCGTGTGCCCTAGATAGCAGCTCTCTGCTCCACACAGAGGGCTGTGGTAGCTCGGTGGTCTGTGGTTAAATCAAAAAAGGCATCCGGCGTTAAAAAGATCAAGTTTTGTGTGAGTTCACTTGCTGTGGAGACCCCTGAAGAAGGGAGAAGGTAGAAAAAATATAAGACCAATAAGTGTGAGTTTTAGAATTATAAAGTATGAAGTACTTTTATTTTGTAAAATAAAGATCTGGTTTTGTTTATTTGTTTATTTGTTCATTCAGGAACCTACGTCTGAAATAATACTTAATTTAGGTTTTTAACGTTCAACAATAATTTGTCAGGAAAAATGTACCTTTGAAGGCAAATTTACTCTTCATGTGCAATAATTGTTGCGAAATACGAAGTGATCACTTTTACTGGTGTCTGATACCAGCCTCAAGTACTCGTCCTCCTAAAAACAGTCTGTTACTTCAAACCAATATTACTTTTATGCTTGATGTAATTTCCTCTTCCTGTTTACAAGTAACCAACAACAATAAATAAACAATGTAGAAGTTTAGAGATTTATTAAAATAAAGACAGGTGATGTTAAGGGAGCAAACTGTTTTTCTTCTTTTCTGTGTTCTTAAAAAAGAAATGCGTTTCTAAAGTAATTGTGTAATGTTTAAGTACTAACTGGTTTCAACGAGTACCCAAACGATACTATTTGTACTTGTACTCGGTCAGGCAGGTTGTACTCTCATGTGGTTTTGTGTCTGCAGCGGTGTTGGAGGAGACATGGAGAAGGTGAACCTGCTGCTCAAACAGTACATGTGTCCTTCTGTTTACAACGCCTGGCCAACCGAGCTGTAGGGGGCGCTGTGCACGAACACAACATTCTGCTGTTAATGAACATTACTGACACATGCAGCTTTTCTTATAATTCATGTAGAAACAGATCAATTTGTTATTAAAATATGTTTTATGAGGATGATGTGTGTGTGTGATAATTACATGAAACTTTTCTGGTCTACATTCACGTGTTAAACTCTCTAATAAACATCATGTGATGAGATTAGTGTCTTTGAGTCTCTAGTGATGCAAACTATTCAACAGATCTTCATTTATCACCTCCTACGAGATAAGTTTTATTATACTTATCAAAACCCATTCAATGTTAAAACTAAGCTATCTAGTAATTTTCTTAAATTGACTTGTGTTTACACTGTAACATGTCAGGGACATAAAACAAAGGCTGACAAGGCAGAAAGAACTCACAGGAGGAACACCACCAGGGGAGCCAACAAGTGCGTCACAATCAGTCATGCTGAGCCCAGGATGAAAAGAATGCTCCCTGAATATATAGAGGGAGAGGGAACGACAGGGAAGGAGGAACAGGCGAGGTGGGTGTGGCCAAACAAAGGAGCTACTGAGGAGGAATGAAGACTGGCAAGATGACGACAGGTAGTAACACTAAACACAGGAATCATAAAATATAAAGACACCTAACCATAAAACAAAAAAGCCTATTAAAATATTAATAAAAACACAAATCCTGACTGTATGGTTACATTTGGAGAAAGTTGGCATGGTAGAGAAATGGTTAGAGCTGTTGTCTCACAACAACAAGGTCACAGGTCCGCCTCCACCCTGGGAACTTCCTGTGTTTACATGTTCTTCTCCCAACTGTAGTGTCCATACAAGGTCCAACAAAAGACAAACCGTCCTAAGAGACAGAACGTCCAAAAGACAGAAACACTGCGTCTCTTACCCCACTTCCCTGCGTGTTAAATCCACCGACTGTATTATAAACCACCCTCTGTGTTAATTAACCCTCTTTTCTGAGAGACCGACATCCAGTCTCTGAGCAGAAAACTCTAACAAAGAGTGAACTCTACCCTACTCACAGGGACTGAGGTTGCCATGATAATGAAGGAAGTTAACCCCCCAGTTGAACAGCGATTCAAAGTAACACCACTGTTTTACAGTATTGTGTCAGAATCTAACTTACATTTTGCTAAAAGAAATTGTCTTTATGTAAAACAAGGTGTTGCCATTGTCAGCAAACGCTATTGTGTTTCTCCTTCAAAGACTTTGAAGGGAGGTTATAATTATATTAATTATACAAGCAGGTTACACCCACTGTGAGAGCACTCTGATTGGTTAAGATCAGGGGGGCACAACTTATGATGTGTCAGGTAAACGGACACCAGAGATCAGTTGTTCTTGAGCAGCTGTTGTCAAGCAGCTGCTTAGATGGGCAGTTGCTGAAAGTTGTTGAAGAGAGTTGCAGAGAACTCTCTGGAGAAGCAGCCATGATGGAAGAAGTGGGTCCTGGTGGAAAGTTGGCTCTGAACCAACCCAGAAGTCCGTAATTTGCTCAGACACCCAGGAGCGATGATGCTTTATTGCCGAAAGAAACACAGTCCTCAGGAAAGATTCCTTCTTGGGACAGCAAGCCATCAGCTTTCTTCAGCTCACCCGCATCAGTGCTGGTAATGAGAGAATGGACATATCCCCGGTAGGATAAAACATCTTCCTTCTGATGATGAAACAACAAGTGTCAACTGACTTCATTTAGACATAATTTAGTTCACTAATCTGAGATAAGCTTATCTAAATTTTAACGTTAGAGCTAGAACCTTAATCCCAATTAAAAATACTCTCCTCAAAGTCTCTATTATTTACATCATTCACTTTCTGAAATAATACTATTGGTTTTTCATCCATATTTCATCCATCCATTTTCTTTTACCCGCTTCTTCCATTTTGGGTCACGGGGGTCGCTGGTGCCCATGTCCTGAAATCACTGTGCGAGGGGCGGGATACACCCTGGACGGGTCTCCAGTCCATCACAGGGACACATAGAGACAAACGAGACAAACAACTATTCACTCTCTCACCTAGGGACAATTTAGAGTTACCAATCAGTCTACCATACATGTTTTTAGTCTGTGGGAGGAAACTGGAGTACCCGGAGAAAACCCACACATGCACGGAGACAACATGCAAACTCCAGGACCTGCTCACTGAGAGGCAGCAGCTGTACCAGTTGCGCCACCATGCTGCCCATCCATATTTCATATTTGCTATAATTTCCTATTGTTAATATTCAAACTGACAATAAACATTACAGAATTGTGTATTTAAATAATTGGATTCTTTGTCTTTTCTTTGAGAGAGGGGGATTAAATTTGTTACCAGAACTCGCATATATGTTTTGGAGTTGAGGCCGGTCAACATTTATTACATAACTTGAAAGGTTAGTGTTTACACCTGTTTATGGGTGTTCAGACCACAGCCTTCCACTATACAACACGTTTTCTTCTCACAGACCAAGAACCTGCACATCCAGGTGTCCCTGTAATGGACTGGAGACCTGTTCATGTGTCCCTTTAATGGACCGGAGACCTGTCCATGTGTCCCTGTGAAAGACCAGAGATTTGCCCAGGTGTCCCTGTGATGGACCGGAGGTCTGTCTAGGTGTCTCTGTGATGGGAGCAGTCATCCTCCAATGCAAGAGTTGGGGGTTTGATTCCACCAGCAGTCACATGCTGAAGTGTCCCTGGGCAAGACACTGAATCCCTCATTGTCTTCGATGTGTGTACCATCAGTGTATGAATGTGATGAAGCTCTGACTGGTCTCTACCAGTGGTGATTTTAGCCTCTTCTTGGGAGACCTGTCCATGTAGCTTTGTGATGGACCAGAGACCTGTCCATGTGTCTCTGTGATGGACCAGAGACCTGTCCAGGTCCCGTGCACAGTGACTGCTGGAGAACAGCTCCCTGTGACCATGAATGGACAATTGTCTAAATAATGGATGGACAAATGGATTACTGTGTTCAGGACATCAAAATGGTCTGATCTGAATCTGGTTCTAAGTCAAATCTGACCTCAGGTGAACAAAAACACACGTTTCCACCACAAGCTCCGCCCCCGCCCTGCAAAGGTGTGAAATTCTCTGCAGGTGTGTGCTACAGGTGCTGCAGTAAAACTGTTTCTGCTCTAACAACATTACAATCAACGTGAGAGAGCAGAGGGTGTTTTGTGCTTCTCACCCATTTTCAGCTTGTAGGAGCAAGCCAACAACATCCTCAGTCCAAAGGGACGTTCATGTACTTGCAGGTTTAGCTGTAACTGTGGTAAAGTTGACACTGCATGCAGCTGAGCTCAGCTTCAGGGCTGTCAGACAAACATTAATCCGTTTTTCACCTCGCCCTTTTCTGCCAACACACCCTTGATCCAACACCACCTTCACTCAGGACACAGGACACACAGGACAAAATGCAACCATTTTAAAGTTACAGTACAATAGTTCATAATTTTTTATCTGGCAACCCTGCCTGGCATGGAAACTACATTTAAACAAGCTCTTTTTTGTTTGCTTTTAGTTTATTCATCCCAATGAACACTGGAAAAAAACACTGAAGTTTCCAGAGGCCGTTATCGAGTAAACAGGACATCTTGATGGTTTATGGTTGATGTCCTGCTGTGTCATGACCGGTGTTGTCCCAGCTTCAGCCGTAGGACCATTGGCTGACTCTAGAGGGACTGCAATCCTCTGGTCCTGACTAATAACTGGGTATAACATGGTAGTTCATACTGCATTACTCAAACGCAGAATGTAGCGGTTATCTAATATTCACACTTCAAATATTTTCACTGCAGATGGATGATTTAAATTGTTAATAAGTTCTAAGCGTGCATTGATAAAGTTTGGTACCAGGAAGTGATCAACCAGAGGCAAAAATTCCCCATTCACAGTCCATCTGATTTTGAATTGTTTTATTGCTACAAGTCATACTCTTGATTATAAACTGTTTATACTTTATATTTACCTTTTGAATTTTCTTTTAGGATTTTGAGTATTTGTTCCTTTGAAGTTCTCTGCATGGTCTTGATGAAGCCCCTGTCAAAGGAATTTAGGTGGCTTATCACTAACTGCATCATGAAAGACCCCACTCACCCAGCACACACACTTTTTGCCCCACTCCCCTCAGGAAGGAGGTTGAGGAGCATTAAGTGTAGAACCACTAGACTGAGGAACAGCTTCTACCCTGAGGCTGTTAGACTCATGAATCTCTAACCAGAATAATCACTGTGAAAAATCACATCATGTTGCTGCTGATCTGTTTCATGTTGCTGCTGATCTGTTTCATGTTGCTGCTGATCTGTTTCATGTTGATGTGTTCATGCGTGCACATCTGCTCACAGACTCATGTTCATGTTTGTGCTGATGTTCAACGTAATGTTTTTATGCTATTAGTGCTTAGTGTATATTTAGTTGATGTTTTTCTTAGTTCATATCTTAGATGTTATTACTGTTTTTCTTTTACATTTTATTGTTGGATGTAACTGGGACCCTGTGGACATATTGTCATTCCACCACATGTACCACATGTGGTGGAATGACAATAAAGAATCTCTGACTCTGACTAGCAAATGTTAAATTAATGTGTGAGTTAGAGAGTTGTGTCCTCAGAGACGCACCTGATAACTTCAAGGTCTCCTCGTCTGTAAGCTGGAAAGCGAAGTGGTCTCGACCTGGCCTCTGTGTGATGAGCGTGTGTTAAAGCACTTCCTGCCTCTCTGTCCGGCGCAGATTCTCACTGACAAGCCTCGTGTCACTTTAAACATCTATGTGAACTCTGTCCTTGCAAGAAAACTGGGTGGGAAAATTTTCTTCTGTCATCATGTGTGAGCTCCTTTTTTAAGTAGATGATGAAAGGATATGTATTTTAACCAAAAGCCCCCAACTGTTACATTTGGATATTTCAAGTTTAAGCTTTTTTAACAAATATTTTTCCCCTTTAGATTAATTCTGGATTACTTCAAGGAAGAAGCGAGTGATGGAGGGATGATGAATGGATAATGGATGGATGAATGATGGATGGATGGATGGATGGATGATGGATGGATGGAAGATAGATGGATGGATGATGAATGGATGGATGATGGATGAATGATAGATGTGCGCGATAGATGAAGCTTTTGTCCTTGGATACTCATGACCCAGGAGAGATTGATAGTCAGCCCATCTCCGAGGCCGTCGGGAGTCAGATTCAGATAAGCTTGATTCTTGTTTTTCTTCAGATTACTTTTTTCTTCAGCCTTGAGTCCATCTGGGCGTTCTGGTTCCGAAAATGCCCAATTGTGGGATTCCATTCCACTGATCCATGCTATGAGTCTCCTTCAAGGTCAAACCCACCACGCTGACGAGTCCCAGAAGCCGCAGGTGGCCTGTGATTCTCATAAATCGCCTCCACCTTACGGTTAAGCTCGTAGACCAGACGATTTAAAGTTCCCACAGCGAGGACCAGACCTTCACACTGACTCGGGAGCTTTTCCATGGCCGAAACTGCTGCCGCCGTCTTCTTCAAAAGTCGATAAAACAGAGCCCCGCCGATGTCAAAAAGCAGAGTCCCTGCTATCATAAGTCCAAATATTTAAACGTCTTCAACATCCTCCTGAGACAGGACTGAGAGACACATCAGCTGCCACACTCCCCACGAATCCATGACGTGCCCCACAGCGTGAGTCTCAGCTGGACACGCCGGTTCTCCAGGACCTTGTCATTTTGATGAAAAAATCGTATCAATAGAGTTGAACGCCCACGATACCAAATCCATAATCTTCTTAATTTATGTTCTGGAGATGAGACCCAGGCGCTTCAGACAGACAGAGAGCAGAGCAGGAGGAAAGAAAAACGGGAGGTGAAACAGAAGCTGCCACCTCGATGAGAGCCTGGGAGGAGAAAAAAAAAAGATAAGATAGAAATAGTATCAAATGAAAACTATTCAATTTTAACAATTCATTTAAGGACATGAGGTCAGTTTGTCCTCTAGTAGTCTAAGTCTATAGCAGCATAACAAGCTGACCCTAACTATAGGATTTACAATAAAGGAAAGTCTTAATCCCAGTCTTAAACTGGACAATGTGTCAGCCTCACGGACAGAAACTGGAAGTTGGTTCCACAAGAGAGGAGCCTGAGAACTGGAAGATCTTCCTCCCATTCTGCTGCTGGAAATTCTAGGAACCACAAGTAAACCTGCAGTCTGAGAACAAAGTGCTCTGTTAGGAAAATATGGAACAATAAGATCTAAATTCAATTAAATTCAGTTTATTTATATAGCGCCAAATCACAACAAAGTTGTCTCAGGGCATTTTACAGAAACATTCACATACAATATACTTTGTAAGTAATATAAGATGGAGCTAGGTTGTTGAGAGCTTTGTAGGTTAGAAGTAAGATTTTGAATTCTATTCTGGATTTGACAGGGAGCCAATGGAGAGAAACTAAAACTGGAGAGATGTGATCTCTCCCAGTAACTCCAGTTAAGACTCTGGCAGCAGCATTTTGGATCAACTGAAGACGTTTTAAAGAAGTATTTGGACACCCAGATAATAAACCATTGCAATAGTCCAGTCTAGAC
>NC_056507.1:643759-656782 GCF_014905685.2 Nematolebias whitei | reverse complement strand
TGTGTGTGTGTGTGTGTAGTAGAGTGCTGTGTGTGTGTAGTAGAGTGGTGTGTGTGTGTGTAGTAGAGTGCTGTGTGTGTGTAGTAGAGTGCTGTGTGTGTGTAGTAGAGTGCTGTGTGTGTGTGTAGTAGAGTGCTGTGTGTGTGTGTAGTAGAGTGCTGTGTGTGTGTGTAGTAGAGTGCTGTGTAAATGTGTGTAGTAGAGTGCTGTGTGATTTGTTTTCTCGGGGTCGCAGAGAGTTTGTGGATGTTTTACCCCAGTAGAAGCGTAGTCCTGGTCTGTGGCCAGGATCTGTAATGGCTGCTGGTTCCTCGGGTCGATGGCCATCGAGCCCTTTGAGGTGATCAGAGCTTCGTACTGCGGCCTCTGGAACTGTGGAGCATGAAGGCTCTCCACCTGCACGCTGATGGTGAGAGAGGTTGTGGTGAACTGATGAACGTTTGTCCTCTGAGCTGCCTGTGGGGATAAATATTTCTCATGAAACCTCTAAATAACTTTATTTCTTGTGTCAGCAGGAGTTCAAAGCTGCTGTGAGCTGCTCTGCTGATGTAAGATGACCCCATGTGTGTTCTATGTGGTGATTGCGTGTTCTTTTCATATATATATATGTAAAAAAAAAAAAAAAAAACCCTGCAGTTTGACTTTTTATAACTGTTTATTGTTGTTGCTGTTGTCCATTGTTGTCATCTTTCTTTGTTAAATCAGGTCTCTCTTGTAAAAGAGTCCTCGAGGCTCAATGGGATTACCTGTAGAAATAAAGGTTGAATGCATATAGTATGTTTGTTGATCAGGGAAGGAGTCCAGAGGAGGGACGCTGGATTCATGAACCTTTTCCATCTTGCCTAACTTTTTCTTTTTTCTTTTTCTTCTTTCGGCTGCTCCTTCTTCAGGGGTCACCACAGCGAACTAAGTCGCACGAAGACTTGGCAGTTATTTTTACGCCGGATGTTCTTCCTGACGCAACCACAGACCACCGAGCTACCACAGCCTCTGTGTGGAGCAGAGAGCTGCTGTCCAAGGAGCAGATGGTGGGAGTTAAGGGCCTTGCTCAAGGGTTCAGAGTAGGGCAAAGGAGGGTGGAGGCAGGTGTTGGTGCTTCACCTTTCCCACCCATATTTTGATGTTGTGTATACCTGGAGTTGAATCGACGATTTTCAGATCACATATCTGCCTTCTCTAACCTCTGCACCACCACTCCCTCTTCCATCTTTCCTCCTTATAGTGTGTCTTATATCTTATATTACAGATCTTCTTGTTCCATATTTTCCTAACAGAGCACTTCACTCTCAGACTGCAGATTTACTTGTGGTTCCTAGAGTTTCCAGCAGCAGAATGGGAGGAAGGTCTTCCAGTTCTCAGGCTCCTCTCTTGTGGAACCAACTTCCAGTTTCTGCCCATGAGGCTGACACATTGTCCAGTTTAAAAACTGGGATTAAGACTTTCCTTTTTGATAAATCCTATAGTTAGGGTTGTCTTGTTATGCTGCTATAGACTTAGACTACTAGAGAACAAATTGACCTCATTTTCTTTCCACTGTCGCCTTCATGCTTGTTCAAGATGAGAGTTCAGTGATGGAGTTAAACTCAAAGCTGCTCCTCAGATAAATAATGTTCAATTATTATTTTATACATGAATGTTTCTGTTCAGTCCCTGAGATGATTCTGTGACTTGGAGCTTTAGAAATAAACTGAATGGTCTTCTTTGGGGGTGAACGCTGCTTTATGCACGTCACAGGCTCAAACCTGGATAGTTTGATCAATCAGCAGCGCACTTTATTCTTTCTTCACACACCGACTTTTGGACTTTACCAGGACTGTCAGACTGATTGGTCCCAACACGTCAGCTGGCCTCAACATTGTGACGTTTCCTGTGTTTGGGTTGATCTCCAACAGATTATCTTCATCTCCTAGAACACAGACAGAACTGAGTCGATCTTCCATTATTTAGAAACCAGTTTGAGCGATGGACCATTGGAAGCTCCCTACCACTGAGGAAGGAGTACGTTATGTCTTCATCTATTCCCATGTCTCCATCAATGGCATAAAGTGGTCCTGGTTTCAAAGGTAATGCCCCAGTCTGTGAAGGGGAGGAAAAAAACAGTTATCCATATATTTCATAAAATCAAGAGGTGAATTTTGTACATGAACATTTAGAGTCCCTTTAGACCTCCCCCTCGATCTGTTCATCAGAAGTTGATGTGGTGTTGGTGCTGTTACCTCTTGTTCATTTAAATAAACCCTGCCGGTGTAGCCAGAACTCTCACAGACCACGGTTCCCCCCACTTCACGTCTGCTGCAAGGCTGGTACCATGGTGGTCTGTTGTCAATGTCTAAGATGGAAATCATGATGGTTGTGGTGGCCGTAAACGAGATATCTTCTGGCGGTGAGTCAAACTTTGTGTCCTAAAATAATAAGGACAGAATGTCCTGATGCATGCTCAGTAATTCAAGTAGGAAAATGTAACAAGGTTAAGTCAGGTCCATCGGTAACTCTCCGTTGGTCTATCAGAAGGATCTGTAAACCATTTTCTTTCTTTTGGCTGCTCCTTCTTCGGGGTCACCACAGCGAAATACTGTAAGTTGCACGAAGACTTGGTAATTACTATTTTTACACCAGATGTCCTTACTGACGCAACCACAGACCACCAAGCTACCACAGCCCTCTGTGTGGAGAAAACGGCTGCTGTCTAGGGTGTCAGGGGGAGCAGATGGTGGGGGTTAAGATCCTTGCTCAAGGGGCCAGAGTGGGAAAAATGAGGGTGGAGGCAGGTGTGGGTGTTTCACCAATCCCACCCACATTTTGATGTTGTCGGTACCGGAAGTTGAACCGGTGATCTTCCAATCACAGGCCCACCTTCTCTAACCTCTGCACCACCAATCCCCTTTTCTGTAAACTAGCTCCTTGAAATTATCTCCTTGGTTCAATTCTGAGTTACGTACTTTAAAACAGACATTTAGAAATCTAGAAAGAAAATGGCGCTCCACTAGCATTGAAGAATATTACTTATCCTGGAGAGATAGCCTGCTAACGTACAAAAAGCACTCCATAAAACTAGAACTTTATATTATTCATCTTAGAATAGATCCCATCCCAACCAGACTGTTTAAAGACGTATTTCCCTGAATTAATAACCACATCTTGGATCTGCTTAATTTGTCTCTAATAAATGGTTATGTACCACAGCGCTTTAAGGTTGCTGTAATTAAACCTTTACTTAAAAAGTCTGATCTTGATTCAGAAATTCTGGCCAACTATAGATCTATATCTAATCTAACTTTCATCTGAAAAATTCTAGAGAAAATAGTTGCAGGTCATTTACGGGATCATCTGCAAAGAAATAATCTGTTTGAAGAGTTTCAGTTGGGGTTTAGGTGAAAGTCACTAATGATGTTCTCATGGCCTCTGACAATGGACTTGTGTCTACACTGGTCCTGTTAGACCTCAGTGCTGCATTTCATACAGTTTATCATAATATTATATAACAGAGACTTGAATATGTTGTTGGAATTACAGGAACGGCTCTAAATTGGTTTAAATCATATTTATCTGATAGATTCCAGTTCCAGCTCCTGCGCATGGAGCGCGTATTTACATACACAGAAGGCTGAGTGATGAAATGTTTTTTTGTGCAAGCAGGTGCTTCATGTTGTGTCTGAATGGACCCAGTGAGGCATAGACTACATCCTGCTTCTCCTTTAACCCACCAGCGACAGTCTTAAAGGGCGAAGCCTATACGAAATAGAACGTTGGTTACGTACTGTAACCCCAGATTCTATGAGTATAAGTGTATTCCTTTAAGCTCTGGGCCTCACTGGCTCCTAAATGGCTGAAGAAAAAAAGATATTTGGGAGCCGATTGCTCGGTCTCACCGTAATTTATACGGACCGGGGGTGGGGCCCACACAGCCGGTGGGCGCGGACTAAAGTTTTCAGTGCTGTGCTGCGCGAAGGGATAAACCCACTAGCGATAGCCTTAAAGGGCTGCGCCTATACTCATAGAATCTGGGGTTACAGTACGTAACCAACGTTTCTACAGCTACCTGTATGATGTTGTTTTTTATTGTTTGTGTGTTTGGGTTATTAGTTTGGCTAAGTATGCAAAGATCTTGGATATTGTCACTGCCATCGGTTTGCCTGGTACTAAAATAAAATGGCGATAGCATTTGTTGTTCATAACTTGTTTGTTGTAACTTTATTATTAGTGAGCCTAACAGTTAACAGAACACACCCTGTTAGAATAAGGGAGTTCCCAGATCCTGGGTCCGGCAGGATCCGGCTCAGATTAAGCCCTGGTCGTTAGAATAAGAAGGACAGTAACCGTACAGAACGGAGAGCATCACTTTCAGCTTGTTGGAGGAAAAACATCAGTTTGTAAGACTCACCTGAGCTTGGAGTACCAGTTCAACCTGTTTAATCTTGTCGTAGTCAAGTTGTGCATCAACCAGGATTTCTGGGATGGTTGGTAACTTCAGTTTGAAATAAGTCTGCAGAGAACACATAAGTCATGAAATGTAACTTATACTGAGGACATGTACAACATGAGATTACAGGCAAAAATGTTTGTTCTTTTAAAATAATGAATTAAATTTTAGTATTTCATTCTGAGATTAAAGTCAAAATTTGTATATTTTATATATATATATATATATATATATTTTGCACTATGGCCCTAATCCTCTTTCCATATAAGATGCATTCATCGGATTATGAAGGAAAAATTGATGAAACAATGAGAGTCGTACAGATTCAGTTGTCAGCCTGTAGTACAGCTGGTCCTGGTCCTGGTCTGTGGCATCAAAATTACCCACAGTGGAACCTATGGGGGACATCTGGATAATAAAGTGTAAAAAATTAGACTGATCAGGTAAACACCAAGAATAATAAATGACTAGAGAAACCGTATTTCTGGCAAAAATACAGTGTGACTGCTTATTCCTGAAGAACTTGCTGAAAAACAGCTGAAACTAGCTAAATGTCGCTGAAATTGAAGAACAAACCTAAGTTAACAGAAGAAAACAGGAAGAACACATATTTGCTGAATTAGATTTAAATAAGCAGAAATTAGCACAAAAATTTGTAAGTTTGCTAAAAAGCTGAAAAGTAGCTAAACAATCATAAAGAAGCTTAAATTACCAGAAGGAAGTGAAGAGAGCACAATTGTGCCCAATTGGGCTGAAAGAAGCAAAAATGAGCAACAAAAAGTGGAAATTATATGAAAACAGCAGAAATATGAAAAAAAAAAGCCACCAGCTGAACAGTAGCTAAAAAAAGCAAAATGTCACTTAAATTACCAGAAGAAAGTGGAGAGAGCACATTTTTGCTGAATTAGGCTAAACAGGTTAAAACGAGTGCAAAAAATGTGCAATTAGCTGAAAAGGCTAAAATGAGAATAAAATATGATACATTTTAATTCATTCAACCTTTATTTATACACGTTAGTCTCACTGAGTCTCGGGGACTCATTTGAAGAGAGACCTGATTTTAACAGAGTGATGACGACAGTGGACGATCATAAAAGAGGCGTACAAATTGAGAAGAACAAGTGAAAATGAAATGTTAATTAAAACAATGAAACAAAAACAGCTAGGTTGTAAAGTGATGTAGAAACTAAAAACAGGAACATCTGCAGGAACTTAACAGATGTTTGAAGTCACTTATGAGGTCAAAGGTCGAGAGCTTCAGGTCTTTTTACAAGATATTCCAGGAAACAGGAGCGGAGTAGGAGAAGGTCCTTTTGTCTAGTTCAGTCCTCACTGAGGGAACACTGCAGGTAATGATGTCCTGAGAGCGCACGCTGTAGCTGCACTCACACAGAGACATGTAGGAGGAGATGTATGAAGGCAGCAGACCAGGAAGTGATTTAAAGATGAAAATGTACCAGTTAGAGAGTCTGTGTGGAGTTAATGGTGACCAGTTAACCAGTGAATACTGGGTTAAAGAATCCAGAATAATAAATATAAACAGGATCACAATAGTGTGAATGCTTAATAATCCATCCATCCTTTATCTTATACCCGCTTCTTCCATTTTGGGTCACGGGGGTCGCCGGTGCCCATGTCCTGCTTAATAATCATTCACACAAAAAAATCATAATAAATTAATAATTGTTTAACAAAAATGTTTTTAGATAGGTGTCAGTGTCTCTTACCTCATTGATGGTTGGTGTATACAGGATCTTGTCGAACACGGGGGGGTTATCGTTTACATTCTGTACAAATACATAAATGGTGTAATCGACCTGGAAACAACAAAAAACTGGCTTTAATTACCTAATATGCCTTTAACCTCCTGTCTTATTTATGATTTCATGTAGCACTAGAGTTCTGCCTGAGGAACCCCCGCCTGCACCTTAAACCTCCTTAAAACGTGCTCAGCCTCTGAGGGTTCATCACTGCTCTGAGGATTTATCAAAGTATTTTACAATCCTCTGAACTCTGTATACATGAGTCTTCTGGCATTGCATAAAACATCTTAAACGCCTGTAATCTCTCTGGAGTGAACCGTTGGTACTTTTTTATAAACTCGTTTTCTCAAAAACATTATAACACATGGAAAGTTTATTCAAAGCCTTTAAGAGTCTAACAAAACACTGTCCATCCCTTAAAGAAGCTGTGAAACCAAACCAAGTCCAAAGGTAAGCTGTGCAGGTCATAATGTTTTGGCTCACGTGTCTCCTTGCAGCTTTAGAAAATCCTCTCTAAAAAGGATCAAACGAGGGGCTCAGCTGGAAACAGTTCTGTTGCAGTCGGGAGCCCTCAGGGCCTTCAGAGACGGCCTGAGTCACATATGAAGTGTTTGAAAATGTTCATTATTTAATATAAAATATATACTTTCTGTGTAGTTTTAGTTTTATTATTTTGCTAATTTCTCATATTTTCTGTAAACCATTTTGCAGTTGAACAAGTCTTTTTTTATTTATTTTTTTATTCATGAAAGTATAGTTATCCAACCAGATATTTTTAAATTTCAGTCTCCAGGCAGAAACATGTTTGAAGGTTCTGTCTCATTGGTTAGGACTTCATTGTCAGGAGAGAAGGCGGAGCTCGATCAGAGACTCTGCAGGAGGAGTTTGTTTAATAACTGACGGGAACATTAACCAATCAGAATGCTGATATAGAGTGGGTGGGACTGAGGAGCTCAGGACTGTGAGAAGCACTGCAAAGCTTCTTGTGTGTGTGACCGTGTTCATATTTGTGTTGCATTCAACTGTACCCATTCATTTTTTAAAAATCCACGTTGAAATTGTAGTTGCTCTAAAAGATTGGTATTAATTATCACATTTAGGTTTAATTTGATCATTTTCAATATTAAAGTTGTGTTTTTGTTTCATTACGTGATAACAGTTTTGTGGGCTACTGTTGAATTTCAGTGTGAATTGTTAAAATTACACGTTGAGACTGGGTGTGCTGCAGGGCCTTCTGGGTAATCTAGGGACAGAAATGGGTGGACTTTTTCAGGTTCTGTGTTCAGATGGGTTGTCCTGCTGGTTCTGTTCAGTGTTGGGCTGGTGTTCATGTTCAGGTTGTTGATGGTGACTGTAAAGAAATGACTCCCATCAGTCAGATGTTGGACCTGATGGATAAAAAGCGGAGAAGCACTTCCTGTCAGAGAATTGCTGAGTTGCCAAATTGAAAGTAGTGACGTTAGCAAACTGTGACTCCGTGTCTTTGACGTTGGCTTTTAGTAGGATGCTCCAGCATTACATTCTAGTGCAAGGATGTAACCTGCTGTTCTCACCCTGCACATAACTGCAGGGCATCCCAGCATAGCACCAGCATTGCAGATGACACCTCCACCACACCTCACCACTACTTGGAGCATCTCACTTGGGCCCAGAAGATCAGTGAGGAAGGCAGAACAGCCTCTGTATTTTCTAAGAATGCAGAGGAATTCTGGGACACCAAGCCTTGTCTTAACCAACTTTTACAAATTTATAACAGAGTATTTGTACTCACTCCATTCTGGTTCTCTCTCTCCTCCTTTCTCCTTCAGGCTGTAGGTTCAGCTCTTTTCGGAGCAGTGTCAGCCACATGGATTCTCCTTCTCCATTTTGCTCTGTTTCGTGTGTCTATTGTGAGATGCAGTGTCTTTGGGTGCCAAGATGGCCGCGCTCAGCTGAGCTGCAGCTTCACAGGCTCCCGGTGAACTCGATCTTTTTTTGTTCCTGTTGTTTTTGTTAACATTTTTTTTGTGCCTACAATGCACATCCACGGTAAAGGTATGACCACAACACACTTGTGGAGTTTTCTGTTTCACTGCCATCCTGCCATTGTGGTTCAGTCCTTCCATCCTCGGGCTCAGGCCTGTCATGGCAGCTGTCGCCATGATCCTCCATCACGGACCGAACTCTACGGACCTGTTCAGTTCCACGGGTAAACCTTAAATGTTCTCCATCTGCCGGATCTGGTTCTGGAGGACAGTCTGGGAGGGCAGCTGCTGCGGTCCTTGTTACCATCAAGCTGCTGATGGGACCTGCTAACTAGACCTGCTAATGCTGCTAACAATATCCTCTGTCTGCCTGATGGGACTCTGTGGATGCGCCTGGTTCCACGGGGGGACCTTGGATGTTCTCTGTCTGCCAGACCTGATTCTGGAGGGCAGTCTGGGAGGGCAGCTGCTGCGGTCCTTGTTACCATCAAAGCTGCTGACAGGACCTGCTAACACTGCTAAAAAGATCACGCCGCTAACCAAACCACACCGCTAACAATACCATACTGCTAACTGGACCATGTTAATAAGAGAACCTCACTGTCATCAGAACCATTCTGCCAATACGACCATGCTGCTGTAGATAGATTTCTTTTTCCCTTTTGGCATCTTGTTTCTGTATTTTTGTTGCATGATTTGAACAAATCTGTTTCTTAGTTTAGTTTATGTTAGAGCTCACATTGAGCATGTAAATTATAGAAAAACTGGACCTATGAGAATCGTGCTGCTGCTGTTTGGTGTATTGTTTTGCACTATTAGTGACTAGTGTATATCTTAGGTCTTTTAGCGTACTCTTGGGCATTCCTTTAGCATATATCTTAGTTGATATCTCAGATCCTTATGTACTGTTTCTTTTTACATTTTATATTTTTGCTATTGTTGGATGTAACTGGGACCCTGTGTACACTTTCATTCCACCTCATGTACCACATGCAATGTGAATGACACTGAAGAACCTTGAATCCTTGAATCCATACCCTGCTGGATCATATCCATCCACCTCTTCTTCTGTCGTCCCCTGCTTTGTTGACCAGAAACTTCTGTGTTTAATAGCCTTTTTACCTCGTTGCCATCTTCCATTTTCTGCACATGCCCGTACCATCTCATTCTTGATACTGTATCTTATCCGTGAGGCATGCCGTGCCAAGTGTTTTTTCTGATATCGTCATTTCACCGTCTATCCTTGAGGGATACTCCAAGAATCACATGTAACATCTGCATTCCTGTTCTTTCCAGGAGTTCCTCTTCCTTTCTCTTTCATGTCCATACCTCAACTCCACAAAGCAAGACTGGGTGCACCATCATCTTGTACACTTTCCATTTGATATGAATCGGCATCCTTTTGTCACAAAGCACTCCTGTCAGCTCCGTCTGTTTTTGCCACGCCGCACCAATTCTGCATTTAACGTCTTCTTCACAGCTTCCTTTGGCATTTATCACCGACCTCAGATACTTGAACGTTTCGACCTGTTTCAGTACATTTCCTCTATCATCAGTAATTGTTATGGTCTCGTTAGCTTTCGGGAAGACCGTGGTCTGTTTTTGCTGCAGTTTATTTTCAGACCTTTTCTTTCAACTGCTGCCACCATCTGAAACTGTCTTGGAGGTAAATTTCAGAATATCCAACCACAAGTAGGTCATCTGCGTACAACACCCCCCACAGAACTTCACTCCTAATAAGCTCAGTAATTGCGTCCATCACAACAATAAACAACAGTGAGCTGAGACACCCTCTCTTCACGTCGAGGGTGAGGTTCTGCCTCAAGTGGAGGAGTTCAAGTATCTCTGAGGGAAGAATGGAGCGTGAGATTGGCAGACAGATTGGTGCAGTGTCTGCAGTATTGTGGACTCCGTACCAGTTCTGTTGTGGTGAGAGGGAACTGAGCTGCAAGGCGAAGCTCTCTGTTTACCGGTCGGTCTACGTTCCTCCCCTCACCTCTGGTCATGAACTCTGAGTAAAGACTGAAAGAATGAGATTGTGGATACAGGAGGTTGAATTATCATGAGAGACTCAGAGTAGAATAACCGCTGCTCCTCCACATTGAGAGGAGCCAGTTGAGGTGGTTCGGGCTAGAGCTGTCATTTCTAACCCGAACTTGGAGCCCGGCACCGCCCGACCCATGTTCGGGCTGGGCTGGTCTATAATAATGTGCTTAATGTGCGGACCAAGTCAGTGTCAGATTTTGATTGTATCAGCAGATGCACGCTGCTGACAATCCAATTATATGGCAACATGACTTGCCATACCAGATGCACGAGGCCATTTCACTGCACTCTGAATGGCCTTGAAAGAGGCAAAAAGTTCAGTTACGCTTCAGATGGACTACTGCTAGTGATCCATCGCCCAAATAGATGTTCATTCAGCCACTGCACTCAGCGGACACATGCGGCTCACGACCCAAACAAGTGAGATCACAAAATATCCAACATGTCGGAGCAGGGTCCAATGCAGGCAGAAGCAGGGGAAGAGTTTAATGTGCTTTGATGACTGCCCCCCTTTTATTCAGCAGCGCGTGTCCGTCGACTGTTAATAACCATAGCTCTAACCAGTCAAAGCTTAATGAAAAATGTTGGGGGGGTTCAGGTTCGGACCTGTATTTGCTGTTACTTCGTCGGATTGGATGAGGTTCAGAAATTATGGCTACGAGCTGGGGCCGGGTGGTGTTGGGTTTTTTGGACCCGAATGCAACTCTAGCTCAAGCATCTGATAAGGATGCTCCCTGGGCGCCTCCCTAGAGAGATGCTTCGGGTATGTCCAACTGGGAGGAGACCCCAGGGAAGACCCAGGACACGCTGGAGAGACCAGTCTCTCAGTTGGCCTGGGAACGCCTTAAGCTCCCCCCAGAAGAGCTGGAAGAGGCTGTGGAGAGATGTCTGGACCTCCCTGCTCAAGCTGCTGCCCCGAGACCTGAGTCCAGAACAAGCAGAAGATGATGGATGGATGGATGGATGGATGGATGGATGGATGGATGGATGGATGGAGCTGAGACATGAACCCTGATAAACGTCAACATTAATCTCAAACTTACTCAGTTCTGGTTCTGATGAGAACAACAGTCCAGGGAACAATACTCTACAGAGAATGGTCAGAAATCCACCAGCACTGGAGGACATCTACAAAACCAGACCTTCCAGGAGGACCAACATTGTCCTTAAGGACCTATGACCCAAAGTGTTCAGCACCCCTCAGGGAGGAGCAGCAGAACCACCAACATCTACCCAAACATCAGTCGTTTCACAGGAACAGAACCCACGGTTGTACAAATAAATCTTGTGCAATCAAATTACCTACTGTACATCCCATGTGTGCACGTAAAAGTTTGTCCGAATCACTGTGCACACTTTATTGTATTTAGTGAATGTTTTTATCATTGCTGGGTTTTACTTTCACCCACTTTCACATTTTATTGCACGTTTGCTGTTAAATCACAATCGTTTTAATGTCATCATTATTGTGATTGTTTAATCTATTGTTCAGTCTAATTTAATGTTTATATTGTTTCCTTTATTCTGCCTGTTTATTAAAAAAATCACTACATTAGTGAGACAAAAGTCAAGTCATTGTCTTTCCAAATGAAATCTTACTGAAGTTTCTCTAGTGCATACGATGCCAACCATGAAAGGAGAAATCATCTGAAAAAGATTAAACACAACATGCATATAAATAATTAGCCAATAAAGATTGAGATGTCAGTTTAGACCTGTTATTATTATTACTGACCGTCTCAAAGTCCAACACACTCGTAGCTATCAGCTGGTTTCCATCAATTGCAAAAGGGAAATCAGGGGGGTTGTTTGGGGAGTAGGTGAGGGTCACTCCGGTCTCGATGGGGATTGTTGCCACGACAGCCCCCACATGGTTGTTTTCTGCGATGGTTGCAGTTGTATTTGGAGAACAGCCGGCTGGGACAGAAGAAAACAATTTGTCACTAACCAAGAAACTCTTCTGACTCAAATGAGTAAATGTTTCACTGGGATGACTGCGTTCTGTGAAGAGACCAGACTGAGAACATTTTCTGAGAGAACAGTTTTTACATCTTCAGGTTCAGACTCGGATCATTCAAGTCAGTTTAAATAGCACCAAGTCACAACAGAATCACCTCAGACACTGAACAGAAACATTCATGTATAAAATAATAATTGAACAGAAACATTCATCTATAAAATAATAATTGAACAGAAACATTCATGTATAAAATAATAATTGAACAGAAACATTCATCTATAAAATAATAATTGAACAGAAACATTCATGTATAAAATAATAATTGAACATTATTTATCTGAGGAGCAGCTTTGAGTTTAACTCCATCACTGAACTCTCATCTTGAACAAGCATGAAGGCGACAGTGGAAAGAAAAACTCCCTCATGAGGAAGAAACCTTTAGCAGAACCAGGATCAGGACAAGAGGACCATCTGCTTCGACCGGCTGGGTTTGGTAGGAATAGATACACAATGGCAGGTCAAGAATCACATGTTAAGATAGAAATAGAATCAAATGAAAACTATTCAGTTTTAACCTGATGCATGCTCAATAATCCAGGTAGAAAAATCCAAAAAAGTTCAATCTGGTCCTCTGGACATTCAAAAAAACAAAACAAAAAATGTAGAAACGTTTCGTCTCTCATCCGAGAGACTTCCTCAGTCTGAGGTGCTGTATTCAGCTCAGTCTCTTAAATAGCACCTTCTCAGAGTGGATCAACCAGTTTGCTGCTGACAACCAGAACCAGCTGATCACATGCTCAAGAAGGACCATCAGCCTAACAAAGGATCATTAGCACCTGATGGCTGTTTACTGTTCACAGAGGGCTGAGT
>NC_056507.1:635980-638759 GCF_014905685.2 Nematolebias whitei | reverse complement strand
GCCTCCAGGTTCAACTGTCCCCCTCTTACAATGCTGTGATTGCTAGTATCACTCAGCCCTCTGTGAACAGTAAACAGCCATCAGGTGCTAATGATCCATTGTTAAGCTGATGGTCCTTCTTGAGCATGTGATCAGCTGGTTTTGGTTGTCAGCAGCAAAACTGGTTGATCCACTCTGAGAAGGTGCTATTTAAGAGACTGAGCTGAATACAGCACCTCAGACTGAGGAAGTCCTTTGGATGAAAGACGAGACGTTTCTACGTTTTTTTTTTTTTTTAAATGTCCAGAGGACCAGATTGAACTTTTTTGGACTATTCAATTTTAACAATTCATTTAAGGAAATGAAGTCAGTTTGTCCTCTAGTAGTCTAAGTCTATAGCAGCATAACAAGCCAACCCTAACTATAGGATTTATCAAAAAGGAAAGATTTAATCCCATTAATGGAGGAGGAGCGTACCAAAGAGACCATCTTATCACAAGCAGAGCTGGTTTGTTCCACTTTGCAGTAAGCTGTTGGAGGAAGAATCAGTTTTGTTGTGTGTTTCCTTGACTGATGAAGCCTTCTGGATCGAAGGCGAAACGTTTCAGCACAAAAAAAAGAAGCCGTCCTGATGACCCGACTGAAAAATGTTGGATTGTATACCTGGATTATTGAGCATGGACTTTGTTGTTTGTTCTTAATCCCAGTCTTAAAACTGGATAATATAGTTTAGAGTGAGACCGTCATGTTGCAATCTCTGGTCCTGCTCTTATCTGTCTCTACCGTGTACCAGAATGTCAGCAGTATAACGGATGACTCCATCAACATGCTCCAGCATCTGACTGATCCAGTGTTTTAGGGTTTTTTATGTTCTTTGTGTTTTATATGTTCAAAATGAAAAATTAATCAGTTGAGCTTGATTAAAAAAATGAATGTATTCTCCATCGTCTGTGACATTCTCCTCTGAAAACGTTCTGGAACTGAAGCTATGCCAGAAGTGAGTCTGCTGAACAGGTATCTCCCAAAAGGTGTGATGAAGTTTGTAAAGAGTAATGACGCAGGTGTGAGGGGGATTTTCCAAAGTCTTCATCAGGCTTCAAGCTTTGTAACACTGCAGCATCTTTCATCATGGCTAATGTTTGATCCACTGCTGGAAGAATGTGACGTTCTCTTTTCACAACAGCATTCAGGAGTGTGAGATGGACACAAACCCTGAGTGGCTTTTTGCAGGTTTTCGGATGACAACCATACCTGAAGATCACGCTGATGGCTCTGTGACTTTTGAAATGACTCCCCTCTCCTCCCCTCTGTTCACCTCTGAGAGGAACAGGATACATTGGGGGCAGAGAGAGCAACCGGTGCTCCTTGTTCTGTCTCTGTGTGACATGGCTCTCTCAGCTTGTCGAAACCCCCAAAAAGCTCATAAGCTTGACACAATTTTTTCTAACAGGTTTTATGAGTTAGAAAAAGTAAAGATATTTTGTAGTCACCATCTTTCATGTCAGAGTTTAAAACTGAAAGTTCTCTTGTTGAGTAATGACAGAGATGAAGCTGTTTGGGTCAAACTGCGAAAAAAGTTACGTGAAATTTGGTGTGATTGGAAGATGTCACGCTCAGTGTATGCATTGTGAATGACTGTCAGTTACTACCACATCACATTTTAGTTTAATACCTCCACCTGACTGAGTCAAAGCCACTTTTGTTTTCTAAAGTCAGCTGAATGTGGCAGCCATTTTGAATTGGCTCGTAAAGCTAATCATTTGTACATCCAATGATTATTCCCCAGAAGTTTCAAGAAAATCTGTCCCATGATTTAAAACATTTTGATAACGGAGTTCAATCCAAATAGTTGTTGACAAATCCTAAAACAGGGACCTTGCACAGCGTGTTGGCTTACAATAAGTTGTATGTGTGTGTAAAATGTTGTCGAATGATCAGTCTCACCCATTAGCTCACCAAATCTTAGGCCAGGTCAGCCATCTAGAATCACTTCAACTTCAAAAACAATCAGTTGTAAATGCAAATTTGCTAATTACTCTCAGAAAGTTCCCTTAAATGTGTCGGTGCAGAGGGTAAACCTGTCCACCTTTGAACTTTACAGCTGTAATGTTGATTCTGAGACACTACTTCCTGTTTCAGTCACTAATCTTTACTGCTTACCTGCTGAACATGAATCAGTCATGGCTTTTCCTTGTTTGGATGTGTGTTGGTGCAAGCCAGTTTGTTTTGCTTATCTGTTAGCAAAATAGTGGCATGATGGCTGAGCTGGTAGAGCTGCTGCCTCTCAGTGAAAAGGTCGCCGGTTCAAATCCTGGCCCAGGTCCTTTTTGGGTAGAGTTTGCATGTTCAATCCGTGCTGCGTGGGTTTTCTCTGGATACTCCAGTTTCCTCCCACAGACCAAAAACATGCATGTTAGACTGATGGTAACTCTGAATTGTCCCGAGGTGAGAGAGAGAATGTTTGTTTGTCTCCATGTGTCCCTGTGATGGACTGGAGACATGTCCAGGTGAACCCCACCTCTCATACAGTGATAACTGGATATGGACACCAACAGCCACTGTGACCCGAAAAGGGAAAAGTGGGTAAATGTAATGAATAGATGTTAGCAAAATACCTTATGAATTACAGAGCAGAATCTATGCAAGCTTTCAGAAAGTATTCAGTGGCTGAACATCTACAACTGACTAACATTGGAGTTAACCTAATTCAAGATGGCCACCACAGCAAAGTGATCTTAGAAAAGCCACAAATGGCCATGACTGAGCAACAGACAGGTATGGCAGGAGCCATGACTGAGCA
>NC_056507.1:630560-635970 GCF_014905685.2 Nematolebias whitei | reverse complement strand
GGTATGGCAGGAGCCATGACTGAGCAACAGACAGGTATGGCAGGAGCTGAGACTGATCCTCAACACCTTTTTTCTTCATCTGTGTTTGAAACTTTGTAAATAAATTATTGGATTCAACTCTGGCTGCTAGCAAAATATAGTAAATCACTGAACCAGTTTTAATACCACAGTTACAACTAATTAACTTTTGGATTCAACTCAGTTCCAGATGTTCTTCTATGTCAATTGACCTCAAAACACAAAAATGGCCACAATCATTGGATTTTATCGATATTGAGGCTAAAATGAGTGTGGTACGTCGTCTACAACCAGTAGAAAATATTAGCAGTGACAAAGTTGTTGTCCTTTTATTGACTTCATCAGGAGGAGACAGAGACACCATCAGGTAGAAAAACAACAGAGGTCCAGGACTCACACTGAGCTGCCACGATGGACATCTGAATCAGGAGGAAGCAGAAGATGAGTGCATGAACCCTGTCCATGTTCCTGTCCGTGCTCGTGCCGAGTGTGGACAGATCTTTGTGTTTGTCTCTCTGGTTTCTGCTTATCTGCCTGCTGCCATGGCTGCAGTGGACTTTCACCCATCATAAAGACATGCTCCTCTGTTTGTTGGGAAGCCATAAACAATCTCTTTCTGGGGCTGATTACCTCAGATTTGGTTAGAAGACTTGAACCGTAACACCACAACCTGCTGGTGGGCACGCATGAACGAAAACAGGCGAGAACAGAATTATTTGCTTATTTTACACAAGCTTCTTCTTCGTGCTCCTGTTATTGAGATGTCCTCTGTCCTCACCTGGATTTACGATTGACAAAACAGAACACACATATCACACAATACAAACCAAGAGGCAGAACAACGAAGCCAATGAGGAAGTGTTGGCCACTCATTCGCATCATCACACTCTTGATTTAGTTCTGACCTATAGCATTGAGATTAATAACTTAGTAATAGTTCCTCAAAATCCTGTTCTGTCCGACCATTTTTTAATAACTTTGAGTTTACATTAAATGACTACACAGTCACTGAGAGTAAATTTCATCTCAGCAGGTGCTTATCAGAAAATGCTGTAACCAAATTGAAACAATCTCTTCCATCAATGTTTCCTCTGTCTTGCAGAGTAATGCATCAGAGAACAGAGACTTAGATCATCTAGTTGATCATCTTACAACTTCAATGCAAACTTCATTTGATAAAATTGCTCCGCGGAAAAAGAAAGTAATCAATCAGAGGAAACTGGCTCCTTGGTTCAATTCTGAGTTACGTACTTTAAAGCAGATATCTAGAAAGTTAGAAAGAAAATGGCGCTCCACTAACATTGAATAATTTTACTTATCCTGGAGAGATAGCCTGCTAACATACAAAAAAGCTCTCCGTAAAGCTAGAACTTTATATTACTCATCTTTAATTGATGAGAATAAAAATAACCCGAGGTTCCTTTTCAGTACCATAGCTCGTCTAATGAAAAATCCTCTCTGTTGATTCATGTATCCCTACAAATATAAGCAGTGATGACTTCATGAGATTCTTTATAAATAAACTTGTTTCAATTAAGGAAAAAGACTCAAAACAACATTCCCAGTATCACCTCTGGTTCTCTTTCAGATGAGACAACTTTAAAAATGTCACTACAACCTGATTTATGTTTGGACTAATTTTGTCCTGTTGCGCTCTGAATTGTCAAAAGCAATAGTATGCTGGTGAAGCTTCTCAGTCATCCAGGACATGATGAATTCAAAAAGCGTTCAATACAAAAACAACTGGACTTTATTTGTAACAGAAGACGTTTCGCTCCTCATCTGAGGAGCTTCCTCAATTCAAAGAGCAGAGAGTGAGAGGTTCAGGTTCAGAGGCTGAGTGAGATAAGACACACACACACATGTGTAGATTTGACAAGTCACACCTAAACACCTTAACAGTAGGTCTTTCTTAAAGTCTTTGTTCCTCTAATTCACAGACGAGGCCCCTCTGTTCCCATCAGGTGTGAAAAACTGGCTGGGGATCTGTTTTAAAGTTGCATTATAGGTTTTTGAAAGTGGAAATCTGAGGCCTCCTCCTCTGTTAAGAGACGGCTTTTCTCTTTTTACATAAATTGCTTCCTTCACCCCCCTCTCAAACCATCTGTGTTCTCGGTCCAAAATGTGCACATTTTGGACCTCAAAAGAGTGTCCCTTATCTGTGAGGTGGAGGTGAACAGCTGAGTCTTGTCCAGAGGAGGTGGCTCTCTTGTGTTGAGCCATGCGTCTGTGAAGAGACTGTTTAGTTTCTCCAGTGTAGAGGTCTGGACAGTCCTCGCTGCACTGGACCACATACACTACACCACTCTGTTTGTGTATGGGTGTTCTGTCCTTAGGGTGGACCAGTCTCTGTCTGAGAGTCCTGCTGGGTTTGAAATGTACTGGGATCTTGTGTTTGTTGAAGATCCTTCTGAATTTCTCTAATACTCCAGCAACATAAGGGATGACGATGTTTTTACGTCTGTTCTTCTCCTTTTTTTGTTTATTAGTGTGTTTTGTAGATTTCCTCGCTGACTTGACAAAAGCCCAGTTAGGATATCCACATGTTTGAAGAGCTTCTTGAATGTGTTTCTGTTCCTTTTCCTTCCCTTTTGTCTTTGTGGGGACGCGTTCGGCCCGATGTTGTAAAGTTCTGATGACAGAGTTTGTGTTCCAGGGGATGGTGGGAGTCAAACAGAAGATACTGGTCTGTGTGGGTTGGTTTTCTGTAAACTTCAATGTTGAGGCTGTCCTCTCTCTCCATCTGAACCAAACAGTCCAAAAAAGGCAGTTTGTTGTCGTTTGCATCCTCTCTGGTGAACTTGATGTTGTTATCGACCGAGTTAATGTGTCTGGTGAACGCTTCTATTTCCTTGGCTTGGATTTTGACCCAGGTGTCATCCACATAACGGAACCAATGGCTTGGCTTAGTTCCCTCATAGGAGTTTAGGGCTCTCTGTTCCACTTCCTCCATGTAGAGATTGGCAACAATGGGTGACACTGGAGATCCCATGGCACAGCCGTGCTTCTGTCTGTAAAAACTGTCATTGAACTTGAAATAAGTGGTGGAGAGGCAGAGATCCAACAGGGTGCAGATCTGGTCCGGGGTGAAGTTGGTCCTGTTGATTAAGTCCTTGTCTTGTAGAAGTTGTTTTCTGACGGTTTCTATTGCTTCAGAGATGGGTATGCATGTGAAAAGAGAAGTCACATCATACGATACAAGGGTTTCTCCTGGGGTTAGTTTCAAGTGTTGAACTTTGTTAGCAAAATCAATGGAGTTCTTTATTTGATGAGGTGTGTTTCCAACAAGAGGAGCTAAAATATCAGCCAGATGTTTAGCAATATTGTATGTCACTGAGTTCATGCTGCTGACGATGGGTCTGAGTGGTGTTCCTTCTTTGTGTATTTTAGGAAGTCCATAAAGACAGGGAGTGGCTTCCCCTGGGTACAATCTATAATACAAAGATCGATTGATTGTTTTCTCCTTTTCAAGTTTTTGCTGGTAATCTGTGACTTTCTTTTTATAGGTGCTGGTTGGGTCCCTCTTCAGGGTCTCGTAGGTGTTGCTGTCGCTCAGTAGTGTAGTTATTTTTTCCTGGTAATCAGAAGTGTTGAGGACTACTGTGCATCTTCCTTTATCAGCTGGTAAAATGGTGATGTTTTGGTCCTGGCTGAGTGATGTTACAGCTTTCCTTTCCTGTGGTGTGAGGTTTGAAGGAGGCGGTTTGGCACTGGAGAGGGTTGCTGATATTTCCATTCTGAGCTGTTCTGCCTCTCCTTCCGTCAAGTTGTTGTTCCTAATCGCGGATTCAGTGGCCGTGATTAGTTCCACAACAGGTATTTCTTGTGGGGAGATGGCAAAGTTTAGTCCTTTTGCCAGCACATATTTTTCAGGTTGAGTCAATGTCCTGTTAGACAAATTTCTAACTCACTGGTCCTGAAAATTTGTGTTGGCAAAAAACTCCTGATCTTGACTGATGGTCTCTTGACCATCAGTCAAGTTTTCACACCTGATGGGAAAAGAGGGGTCTCATCTGTGAATTAGAGTAACAAAGACTTTAAGAAACCCCTACTGTTAAGGTGTTTAGGTGTGAATTGCCAATCCACATATGTGTGTGTCTTATCTCACTCAGCCTTATAACCTGAATCTCTCACTCTCTGCTCTTTGAATTGAGAAAGCTCCTGGGATGAGGAGTGAAACGTCTTCTGTTACAAATAAAGTCCAGTTGTTTTTGTATTGAACGCTTTTTGAAAAACAATAGTACCACAGCGCTTTAAGGTTGCTGTAATTAAACCTTTACTTAAGAAACATAACCTTGACTCAGGAATCCTAGCCAACTATAGACCTATATCTAATTTAACTTTCATCTCAAAAATTCTAGAGAAAATAGTTGCAGGTCAGTTATGTGATCATCTGCAAAGAAATAATCTGTTTGAAGAGTTTCACTTAGGGTTTAGAGCTCAAAACAGCACAAGTGAAAGTCACTAATGATATTCAAGTTCAGGTAAGTTTTATTATCATTCGATTCACATGTGGTACATGAGGCAGAATGAAATTGTGTACACAGGGTCCCAGTTGCATCCGACAACGACAAAAATATAAATTGTAAAAAGAAACAGTAATAAGGATCTAAGATTTAAACTAAGAAATATGCTAAACACTAATAGTGCAAAACAATATGTCGAACAACAGCAGCACGAACATGAGTCTATGTGAGTAGATGAGTATGAATGGAAAGGGCCTCTGACAATGGACTTGTGTCTCTACTGGTCCTGTTAGACCTCAGTGCTGCATTTGATACAGTTGATCACAATATTTTACTACAGAGACTTGAATATGATGTTGGGATTACAGGAATGGCTCTAAATTGGTTTAAATTAGAAAGGAAATGTAAATTTCCTTAGATAGAGAACATTACTAACTGGCTTTTCTATGTATTTGAATGTTCCTGTAAAGTCCCTGAGACAACTTTGTTGTGATTTGGCACTATATAAATAAACTGAATTGAACTGAATTAAATCATATCTATCTGATAGATTCCAATTTGCAAATGTAAATAATGAATCTTCATCATAGACCAAAAATTAGTCATGGAGTTCCCCAGGGCTCAGTGCTTGGACCAATACGCTTTACTTTATATATGCTTCCATTAGGTAAAGTTATTAAACAGCATGGGATAAATTTTCATTGTTATGCTGATGATACTCAGTTATATTTGTCCATTAAACCCAATGAATCCAATCAGCTACTTAGACTACAAGCATGTCTTAAAGACATAAAAACCTAGATGACCCTTAATTTTCTCCTGTTGAACAGACAAGACTGAGGTTTTAGTTTTTGGACCTGAGCACCTTAGGAATGAATTTTTCAGTCTTTCTCCCTCCTTAGATGCATTAATCTGTCCTCCAGCTC
>NC_056507.1:629873-630550 GCF_014905685.2 Nematolebias whitei | reverse complement strand
GTCTAGACTGGACTATTGCAATGGTTTATTATCTGGGTGTCCAAATATTCTTTAAAACGTCTTCAGTTGATCCAACATGCTGCTGCCAGAGTCTTAACTGGAGTTACTGGGAGAGATCATATCTCTCCAGTTTTAGCTTCTCTCCATTGGCTCCCTGTCAAATCCAGAATAGAATTCAAAATCTTACTTCTAACCTACAAAGCCCTCAACAACCTGGCTCCATCTTATATTACAGATCTTATTGTTCCATATTTTACTAACAGAGCACTTCACTCTCAGTCTGCAGGTTTACTTGTGGTTCCTAGAGTTTCCAGCAGCAGAATGGAGGAAGATCTTTCAGTTCTCAGGCTCCTCTCTTGTGGAACCAACTTCCAGTTTCTGTCCGTGAGGCTGACACATTGTCCAGTTTTAAAACTAGGCTTAAGACTTTCCTTTTTGATAAATCCTATAGTTAGGGTCGCTTTGGTTTCCTGAGCTGTCCCTTAGTTCTGCTGCTATAGGCTTAGACTGCTGGAGGACAAACTGACCACACTTTTCACTCTACTACTGTCTTTACTTACTCTGATCAACCTGTTTTGTATTTGTAATTATTTTTTCTATTCTTAACATGTTTTTGTCTTTCAGGTATACCTGGACCTGGACCTATATCTGGACCTGGACCTATATCTGGACCTGGA